>NC_068567.1:62336518-62675956 GCF_025698545.1 Gossypium raimondii | reverse complement strand
AAAATTATGATTAATTTTATAACTCTTAAATTCAACATTCCTAAAAAATTTCAAATTTCTTCGTCATTAATATGACTTACAAGACAGATTACAACATTACTCTTTTATATATATAAAGAAAGATCTATTCATTCTTAAACAAAGCACAAATTTCAAACATGAAACTAGAATATTACATATAGGAACCACATAATAACTTACTTATAATTATAATCCACACATAACCTGACATAATATGCATGCACTAATAGATGTAGATAGCTTGCAATTCATCTATCATGGTTTCCACACTTCATCTATCTTGTACTCGTTGTTAGAGATGCTCTCAATGGTGATGTTGTAACCCTCTCTAATGGTATAGGTTGAACGGAGTTTCCTCCAATGTTCGCCTGATAAGATCATTTTGTTTCCAGTCCTGATACGCTTGAACTTCAATGGCACAGGACCCGCATCTCTGACCTTCAACTCCGCAGGGGCCCTAGATGATTCTGTGAATATAACTATGAGTTGTTTCTCATCTGCTTGATCAACTAACAAAAGAACCATTGTTGTGGCTTTGATTTAGATACTAACTTAAGGTTGTAGCTTGAGAGAGAATTTGATTTTTTTTTTCTTTAATGAAGATGATGAAACGAAATGAAGAAGAACCCTTGCTATATATAGAGTCCAAACTGATAAAATTTGCCCTAAATGAGAAATAATCAATAAAACACTTGTGTATATCTGAGGCGGACAATATCAGTTTAGTTCGCACGATGTCGTGCTACTACTCTGCTAAAAAAATATTTACATTCAGTGTCTTGTTAAATGATCAAATATTTTTTTATGAACAAATTATACACACTTTATTGAATTTTATTACGAGAGTTGCAGCACTTGCTGTGCGACAGCGTAATATTTTAGAGCCTCGCGTCATAGATAAAAATGTCGGCAAGTAGAAACAGATCATGCATGGCGGTACCTAAAAGAATGTTTAGCAGCCGATACCCCAATCCCAGCATCTTTGGGACTTATTGAATCTTTTCAAAATTGCTTTGCCGCTCTATAATATCAACATATCAACATAAGGTAATAATATTTAGTCATAAAACATTGTAATGAAGCGCGAGCAGATTACTATTCTGCTGCAACGTTGCTTATCATTTAAGAATTAAGACCGTCAGTGTTGAATTCATAGTTCAGTTGTTACGAGAGTCGTGATTAAAGACAACCCAAAATTGAAAAAATACATCCAAATACCTTTATTCTTGTAATCTTGATATAAAATATGGTATATCACGAGCAGAGTTTTAAATCTTTCGACAGACTTTGAGAGTTGAATGCTTTTATATATAACCTTTCGGCCACTATATATTTGATATTTTCTAATTTCATGATTATTGTTCTAATAATATTATCTTTAAAATTTAAATTTATGTACAATGCAACCTTATAGGTCATATATATGTGAACTCATCTATTATTACTGAAGATTGCACTACTATTATTAAGTTTTGTGAACTTCGATTCTGTTGTTGAAAAACAAAAAGAATGATAGGGAATAACACACCAAATAAATGGGTGTTGGATTGCAATGATTGAAAGTTGAATGATGATAGTATTTTGATCTTTAATTGGATGGAACCGATATAATAACTTGTTGATAAAAAATTAAATATTTTAATTTCAATTTTTCAAAAATTTATCATACTAGTAAGTGAAATATATATTTATGTAAAAAGATAAATATGAGATAGGTTGTTAAAACTAGCACGCCATAACCAAACTATTACTTGGAGAATATATGTACAAAATAGTGCCAAAAGGACACGTCTAAAGCTGAAGGGTTTCATAAACGCTAGGGGTTCATTTCAGGTCACCCTCATGGTGTACTCGTCGTCGCCTTCTTCCTTGTAAAGTGTGACCATAGTATTAACCCTAGGCTTAACAAAACTACTCCACTCAGAACCGATCCTCTCCTTCATTCTTTCAGTTGAAGTTCCACGATCTTCTCTGACCGGCAGAACACTTGAACCGCCGGGGAGTGCACCGCCATTGTGACGAAACCTCGACTTCCATTCATGGTTTCTTGCAAGAACGACACCGTCTGTGCAACCTAAAAGTCTACATGCATGCATGCTAAACTAGGTCAAACATCAGTGACGTCATCTAAAATGGGAGTTTTCTGAAACCTGTTCCCAAAGAATGATTATAATATAATAATGAATAAACTAGGGTTTTATGAAGCCAACTTTAGTCGTTCGATGGTGACGTCTATCTTTGTTAACAATCTTCCTGAATCTATTGATCGTCAATGGTTGTTCGATATTTGCAGCAGGTTTGGGAAGGTTGTGGATACCTTCATCCCGGGTAAGAGATCGTCAATAGGTGTTTTTTTTCTGGTTCTCGCTGCGTTGCATTTGTTAACACTCTTTATTTCTAATAGGTATTTGTTGCCGAGCAATAGAAAGAAATATGTCGCTTTCTTCCAAAATCTAAACTTTTAATTAATTAAGTAGGTGACAGAATAAAATCGCTTAGGGATCATTATCTTAATGTTAGCACGCGAGATGGAGACAATTTTCTTTCTAAACGCTGTCGCTCGATTGACTGAAGCGATTGCATATGCCTTGCACATGCATCGTCATATATACACGCACCACTGCTTGCTGTGAGAGAGAAATTAAGAGTTTGAGATTGAAGAACTAAAAACATGTTGTACAATTAATACCATAATCTGTTACTTTATTTTGTGGGCCTATTATACGATGATAATAATTTTTTTATATTTATATATTTATATTTTATTATATAATAATCCGACTCGAGTTTGAGACATATAGTAAAAAGGGATGGACTTCAGACCATTTGGGAGATCTTCCTCATCTCTCGGCTTCTAGACCTTCTCTTCTCATCTCTTCATTTCTGTTGATAAATTGTACCATCAAAAACTGTAATTGTTTAGTTGATGATTCAGTGAGTTGCAATCAAATAAGTGAAATAATATAAATCGAAACATTCCTTTATCATTATAATCTTGCAATCAAGAACAGCTCTTATAACAAGCTTAAAAAAGTATCATGAACAATAAAATAAAACAAAAAAATAAAAAAGAAATAAAAGAAACAAAGAAACAAGTAAAATTTTTGATTATTTCGATTATCCTAATGGTGGATCCAACAAGCCCATGCTTATGTGTTTGGACTCTAAGTTGAAAGTTCCCCTGCCCGGGAAGCTTTTTGTAGTTTGGGCTGTACCATGTTGGTACCTTAAAATGTGCATTGCATTTTGAATGATATACAGATTGGGCTGATGTATAATTTGTAATTCCAGTCAAACCCATAAATTTGGCCCTCAATTTTCTTATGGCCACCATTTAAAGCTAACACTAACCTCATCCAATCAGATTCCCAGCCATTCATCCCCTTACTTCACCTTATCCATCATCATCTATTTCCCCATACAAAAGTAAACCCCCATTTTTGTTCTCTTCAACTTTATTGCATACCAAAAAAACTTACAACAATGGCAACAGCCTCAGTTACCTACACTCCACCCATGTTGGCTGCTGCCACCACTAACCCCAAGAAGAAGACCAACACCAATGTGAATTACATAACAGGCTTGAATTCTTTTGGTGGGTTGAAAGCTCATAACAAAGTGGTCTCACTAGGCCAACGTGTATGCACCGAGCAATCATTTGCAAACGTTGTTAGCTCACTCAAAGCTCCGACAAAGGGCAAGACAGGTAAAAGCGGCGGCGGTGCACTGTCTTCAACCTGTAATGCTGTTGGTGAGATATTCAGGATTGCAGCAATCATGAATGGCCTTGTTCTTGTTGGTGTTGCTGTCGGATTTGTGCTGCTTCGAATCGAAGCTTCTGTGGAAGAGGCTGAGTAAGAGAATTTTAAGACATAACTTGTTTTCATTTCCCCAAAATTTGTAATTTTACTTTATGTGGAACTTTGGTTGCTTTATATGTGTTGTAAGCTCATTGGCTTGTAAGAAAACTTAGCATTGATATCTAATAACATCCAAAATGGATAGCTACTGTGAGGGAAATCAATATTTATAGTATATGCATAACATTATTCAGCAATGTTCTAATATTAGCCATTCTTGTCCAATTTCTTTGTTATTGATTACAAGACCTAGGGATCATCAGCTCTTGAAGGTATCAATAGTTATAGGGACATCACTGGTTCTAATTTCGAGTTGCTCGTATTCGGTCGATTGTGCCCTTGGGGTACATTTTCCAGCAAATTTCAGGCAGGTGAACCCTGTGAATATTAAGATAGCAGAGAGTATCCAACTGAATTGCATGTTAGCCAATGCTCTAGCCCTAAAATCGGCTTCTTGCGAGTAACATGTCACCGCTCCATGCATGCTGTCACTCCTCATTTTGGCCTGCATTATACATCCTCGAGGAATGAACTTTGGACACCATAGCATGAACCCCATGTTAATGAACCAACAACCTTGGAATATAACGGAAACTGAAAGAACAAGAGCTGCGGACAAGCTACTCGGTAGGAACGTTACTGTTAAAGATGCTAGAAGGGAGATTAGCACTATGAGCTGCAATAGCCAGTGGTAATGGCCTTCGAGTCCAACATGATCAGCTGAGTGAAAGTGGAGTAAGAACACCTCTTGACCAAAAACAGAAGCCACAAAGATTCCCGAAACAACCGATAGAATCTCGGAAGACCGACTTAATTCAGCAGAAAGAGTGAAACCTGCAAATATAGCAAGATGGAGAAATATGCTAGCATGCTCGAAACCATCGAGTTCGAAAGGGAATCGAAGGAAAGGCAAGTCTAAAACTTGCATGAAAATTGCTAACAGGGAAAAAGTTAAGATAAAAATCAGCTCCAAGTGTTTGAATCTAGAAAAAGGGCCATTGAATGGGTACCAAAACCTTACTGTAAATTTGGTAGACCCTTTGAGACAATAGGCTTTGATATTGTTGATGGTGTGCCATAGGCCAAGAAGGGTCAGTGCCAGACCTGGCACCAAATGTCCTACAAATGTACCCATGGTAGCTTCTGTTTTTCAGGCATGGAGTTTTTTGGCCAAACCGAGAACTTAAATAACAGAAGTGATTGTCGATACATCGTGTCAACAATCCATACGGAATTGCTTGGTGCTCAATGCATGTATTTCCACAAAACCAACAATGATATGAAAAGACAGCCATTTAGTTGAAACATTACAAAAGATGATATATCAGATAAGATATGGTTTTAACTGTATAAAGTATATACTAAAGTAGATTTGAGTGAAGAAGACACTAACTGCTGCTTCACTTCAAGATGTCTGAATTTGATAAACCGTGGAATCCGATGATCAGACGGCCACAAATTCACCTTTGTTGTACCTGTAAAAACCACCAAAGAAACCAGTTCTTCTTTTCATCTAAAGGTAAAAAAAGCATGGCCTTTCAAGTTGATGAGGGCCATAACTTTTCTCCCAATCACTTACTAGTGGAAAATTATAATAACCCATTACTGCAAAAAAGAAGTTCCACTCAGCCCAAACAAATGCATTTCTTAACGGAACATCACTAACCAACAAGTAAGGACAAGACAAAAGTTGATTAAGATTCCAAGTATAATCCATGACATTGTAGCGACATGCAAGAGATGAGTTTGTATTGGTCCAGCAGCTCCATTAAAAGGTTACAAGCAATCATATGACCTGCAATAATGAAACCTTACTACCATCGTGAACTTTTATCATGCATGTTCCTTGTAGAACTCATGCAGATTTATGTCAAATAATATGATTTTCTCTCAAGTCTCCATTGCATATTGGGCAATAATGCAATATGCAACAGAAGCAAATCAGCCAATGACATAACAAAGTCAATTACCAATTTGTGCATGAGAAAGTGACTTGTACCCAATTCTCCGAGGCCTTTAAGAGCCAATATAATCATGACACCATGCGCAAGGGACCAAGGGAAGGAGTCCAACTGACTAGTTATGACCTAGAATAATAAGCTCATGCACTTGATCTTATTTCACCGTCAAGAAACGAATGAAGGTTTCTATCACCGAGTTTAATTCAAAATTAAATAGTTGAGCAAGTTTTCAAAATATGGAAAAAGAAGTTCCAACATTTTACAATGAATGTATTTAGTTGAGCATTTTTTGTTGCCTGCTTCCATCAGGGCCAATACATGCTACTTTTCTTGTAATAAAAACATAAAATCTCAAGTTTCAAACAATAGATTACAGATTTAGCTTTGTCAACTTCACTAAGCATGGTCAGATCTAAGCCTAAAAGATAGACATATCCGGTGGCGGTCCATAAACAGTGTGCCATGAGAAAGGAATGACCCAACCACCACTTCCATTACCTGAAATGGAAAACAAAAATTGTAAGTCCTTGAAATTCTCAATGAAATTGCTAACAGACCAAAAAAGGATGACAATTAATAATATAGTCATAGTTAAAAGCTCTTTTAACTCATAGATAAATTTGTCTTTCTTATGAAACAAGTTTGGACATTAGTTATGAAGCAAACACCACAAAAATAATAAAAATTTGAAGAAAATTGATACAGTATTAGCAATAGAATAACATATTCCTCCACCATTAAACTCATCCCAAACTACCGAGGAAACGATGTTGGGGTACGTGTTCATTAGCATCTGCAAAACTTCAATAATGCATAAAATTATGTTTTATTTCTAAAGTTTAAATCTTCAAGGCAACCATATTAAAAACCGTAAAACTAAGTGCAATATTCAAGATATATACGTCATTGGTATAAAAAGACATCACAGAGTAGCTGTAGCAAGCAATATTGATATCTTAAATATAAAGGAGCCTTACCAGGAAAAGCATTAGGATTTAGGCCTAAAAGTCTGCATGCTGCCTCAGCCAAATGAAAAGCATCCTGTATATTATCCCCTTCCGAACAGTAGCATAGTAAACACGTAACCTTCAAGCCTTTGGCCTATATAGAAATTACAAAGTAAATCACAGAACTACAAGGTTCATCAAATAGCTCCAGAAAAATGCAAAGCTAAAAAATACGGGTACCTTCAAACAAGAAAAAAGTGCTGCAAATGGCAAACTAGGGTAATAATCTTCATCTTCCAGCTCATCTTCAAAAGGTAAATTACTTTCCAGCATAGTATTTCCTTCAGCTAACATGCTAAGATACTTCCAACATCTTTGAGCAGGATTATATTCTTGCAGCCTTTTCCATCCAAGTTGTTCACAGTTATCATCTCTTCCATCAGGATTTATGCTGGATAGGTAATAAATCTGCGGACCACTGAAAAAACAACCACAAGATCAGCATTTCTCGTGAACAACAGGCATTTCCAGTTACCAAGGCGATCTCCCAGAAAAGTAACACAATGTTCTATATTTCCAAAGATACACAAGTAAACTGATCGGTTGCCCCAAAACAGGAAATAGAAGAACCTCATAGTATATTAATATACTAAATGTAGACAATTTCAGATTGAAATACCTTGACATGTCAATTTTCTGCCACTTTCCAAAATCCAAGCTGGAAAGCAGAACAACATGCTTCTTTCCACTTGCAGCAGCAAAATTTGCCAAGTTTTTGGCAAATTCAACCATTCGTCCCTATTTGGATGGCCATTTCAAATATCAAATAATTCTATCTGTATTCAAGTATCGCTATAGCATTGAAAATGATGAAAAATAGGTAAAAAGATGATTGGGGAAACAAACTCACATCGAAACAAGGTAAAAAGATACTGTTAGTTCATTAGTGAATTTCAAATGGCATGGTAATCCCTCACTCATGATAATCAGAAATGACATAGGACTCCATGTAAAAGTAGTCATTCAATGTTTCCTGAAGGCAATTAAAAGTAGTAAAAACCTCTAGCATTCAAAATAGGACAGCAATTCAGGCACTTAACTATTTATATTCTGAAATATTTATTATTCGGGTTCCTTGTGTTGGAGTGACTAATTATTTAGGTATATACATCTGCTTTCTAACAATGGTCACATAACAAAAAGATCAAAGAGCAGTGTACAAGTATAAAGCTATAACTGGGATCAAGTCGAAAGTTGTCAGAAAACACTAGATTAAGTCAGTCATGTTCTGAGTAAATCCTATTACATGCAACACGTTCTCAAAATGGGAGAAACCCGAAGTTTGAATTCAATGCCTCTAATCCATCTAGTTCAGTTTACGCAATAAAACTGACTCGGAAAATCATCATTCATCGAGATCCGGAATTAGTGGGTCAGAATAGCAAGCACCTTAGTTCCAAAGCATCAAATTATACTTCCAACACAAAAAGTGTTTATTGCATATTATCCAGCACTTAGTTGCACTAACAAAATGTTATTGAATCAATATAGCTATAATTGAAGCAATACCTTAACGACGGGTGACCGCTGTTGGAGGAGAGCAACTCGACTAAAAGCTGACTCGTAAGCTGCAAGATCAAGAAACAATGTATTCAAGCTCCAATATATTTAGTCCAAGCTTCATAAAAACAAAGAATATGAAAAAAAAAAAAAAAAGGAAAAATGGGAGTAAATAGAGCACCTTCAAGAGGAAGAGCAAGGTCACCACAAGGAATAGGGCCATAAGCATCATTTCCAACACAAGGAAGGACAAAGGGATCATCTAAGTACCCAATTCTCTCTGCTTTCATTGATGATACTAATAAATCCACCGCTAGTTGCCCCACATTCCCAATCGACAAAGCAGGCTAAAAAAAAAAAAAACAAAATTAAAAATTTATTAAAAACAAAATTAAAAGGAACCCTAAGGGACGGAATTGAAAGGGGGAAAAGGAATAGAAGTGAACGAACCAGAAGCAAAGTAGAGCATTCTTGGTGTGGTTGTTTGCCTTGTTCAATAACGAATTCCATTTCTTTTAGAAAATTGAGGATTTTTGTATTGATTTATGAAGTTCCGCTCCTTCAAAAAAGCTCTCTTTTTCTTTTTGATGCAAAGATTTGATCTTTGCCTGTGCTACTACTCTTCCCGCTGGTCGTAGTTGCTCCTTTTTGAGCTTGAAGAACAAGATAGCTTTTTGGGCCTGAAGGGGCCAATAGATGGGCGGCTGAGGTTCTTTTTGGGCCACTGAATTTGGGATATTCCCAGGTTTGCAAAGTTGGGCTTTTATTTGGGGATTAAATGGGCCAAATGCTAGCCCAGATGCAAATAATGCTATGGGCGGCTAATCCCTATCCTGTCTTGCTGAGAGCTACCTTTACATAGTACATATAGTACATCAAATTTTGCCTTATAGTAAGATGTATGCTTTTAATTTATTCATTTATAGTTTATGTACTTTTCAAATCGTTCAACTTTGGTCTTTGCTATTTTCGAATCAATTGGTATTTCTGTAATTTTTAAATTTTTAAATTTCAACTTTATACCTCAAACGATACAATTAAATTCGTTTGGTTAAATTTTGTTATCGGTCTCGTGTCATTAATAAAGTTGTATATTTAGCTCATGTGCTCCAATTTGATCACTCTTAGTCCTTATACTTTTTTAATTTTAAAATTTTAATATTGACACAAATGATGTCATTAGATCCATCAACTGATTTTTTATAATAATATGATAAAACAATAAATTGACGTGGCATTACACGTGTAATAATATGTCTGCTGCTTAAAATTTTAAAAATAACATACCTTAATGAATTTAATATTTGATCAAAACTGAAATTAAAAAAATACATGAACTAACAAAGTCGATATTAAAATACAAAACTAAATTCACATACAAAAGATAGCAAAAAGTAACCATATAATTAACACTTATTTTTAGGATTTATCTTAATAGTTGTTCTTTTGATCTTTAGAAAGAAATCAAAGGAACCAGTCTCCCTTTCTTTACTTTTCCTCTTAATCTCATTAAAATATAGGATAAAATTAGCAAAGTTTTGTAGGGATTAGGGTTCTAGATACATCATGGTGTATGACCTAATCATTAAGGCCACATTCTAAAGATTAGATAACCAAATCAAGAAAAAACCCAACACACTAACATTTCATTCAGACTGAACAATGTTTCCACTTAAACCCTAAAAGCTTAGCTCACTATAAAAATATATCTGCTAGACTGCAACTTGGGCCACGCTCTTTAATTCATGTTTCATGATCAAGATAACAATATTATTGATGATTTGGTCAATATATCACCTTCCCTTATTATCTTGTTCAACCTGCTTAATCCAATGGGTGTTAATAGGTAGTTGACACGTAAACAGATACAATGCATAGTCCCTTTGATTAAAGTCAAATCCCCTTATCACTTCCCAAGCATTAACCACCATACAAGAAAAGAAAACACTACACTTGCTCATAATTATCCAAAGCTAGCAGACCAGATAATGCATGGATAACAGCACCTTCATTTTTTTTAAACATTTTAAGAGAGAATGTTATTGATTTGATACTGATAATGTTAGCTTGGGATAACTTGTCTGTCTCATCATGTTATCTGCAGAGAGAATACCAAGCCATGTGTACAGCACTAACTGTGGCTGGTGTAAACTGTTCATCTTTGATATTATGAACATGGTCCAATTAGCATGCAGAAGATAGCCATGTGTACAGCACTAATAGATACTTGGATTATTCCATTTTGTCCTTTTTTTTTTGTTATATGTTCTAGAAATTCTAGAGCTGATCTCATCAACCTCTGATATAATGGAAGAAAGACAATGATCAGTGATGGAGGATGAGTGTTGGGCCCCTTGTTTTCATTTGCTAAATAAAAATATCAATGGAGGTGTGTTTGATAATGGGTTTTGACAAAAAATATTTTGAAACAATAATAAGGGTTCAACAACACTGAGACATTATTGGGGATGGGACCTTTTTTCTGTCACTTCAGTTGAGTTTCAAAGAGTGGAAAAAAGATTGTAGGGCTAGCTTTGTGTTGTTTGATGTTGATTTGTCTCTTTCATGTAACCATTATTTCCTTTTTTTGGACATAGAAACCATTATTATTACAACATGTCCATTTGCAAAATGTATTTTATTACCTAGCTTTCTTTATTTAGTAGTATTTCCATACAAATGCAATGTATTAAAATTAGTTGACAATTATTTGTATTTAAAATTGAAATATCTCCTTTAAAAAGAATAAATATTTTTAAAGTTCCAAAATAAATATAATGAATGAAAATTGAATCTAGATTAATTTCAAAAAGATTGAACATAATTAAGAGTTCTAACCCATAAAGAGTTTACAAGTAATTGAAAATCAAGATCTAGTAGGAATACAAAACAGAGGCTTAAGAGACCAGAAATAGGAGATAAGTACTTGAATTAAATCTTATTATATACTTATAATAAAAATAACCCGACTTGAAATTCGATCTAGGTTCCGACCCTATATATTAAAAGATGATAGACATCCCAAAGGGAATACCTTCTTTTTTACTTCTAAATCAGAATTATCTTCTTTTTATCTTTAAATCCATTGATCCAATGTATCAATAAATCTTTATAACCAAAATAAGTGGGAGCAAAGGAAGACTCACGAGCAAACCATCGGGACAAAAGGAAATAATTGTGATGGGTTGACCTCCAAATAAATTTGCACCATTTTTCATTGTTAAGAAAATTGGAAAATTCAGTAAGTATTCATACTATGCAAGACACCTTGTGTTAAAAAAAAGTTAAATTCAGACCCTAAAAGCAATATTCCTACTTTTACAATATTATTTTTATTTTGAAAATGAAATGGAAAATAGTGACAATGGGCGAAAAGTTTAGTGGGTAATGATGGGTTGGGGTGGTACTAGAGTGTTCAAAGAAAGCATAATGTTACAATGATTGACGTACACACATCTTCCTAGATTTTAAGCTATCAATCCCGAAACAACATGATTGCCAACATGTGGCTTGCATTCGCCCATAGCCATAAACCCATTGTGGAATGTTTCATTTTAAGGTTTGGAAAATATTTTATCCAAGCGCATGCATTCCTACTTGATTACGCATCATCACTATTTCAACCACAAATAAACAATGGCTTGAGGAAGGTCAGTTTGGTAGTTAAGTTTTTTGGATTTGTCAGCTCAGTTTAAAAGAATTTCAGGGTTGTCATTGTTGGTATGAGATTAATTTTGTTCAAGTAAAATTCACTTCTTCTAGGCATAAAATTTTAAGGTTTTAATATAGAAGCATTATTTACTTGGATAAAAAGTTAGTTTTACCATAAAATCTTTTCACTTGTAAATCTTAATTGAATTAAGAAGATTTAATTTCTCAATTGGTTCAATTCAATTTTATTATAAAAGTCAATAATTTAAACTTAACAATTAGAACCAATTTCAACATAAAACCATTCGAAAATGTAATCTGAAATAACTTGGACCAAAGTGACAAAATATCCAAGATGATCCAAATGCTTTATAGCCTAATCAAATCAGTCATTAATAAAGCATCTTATGTTAAAAACTTGGGAGAATAAATCTAATCTTCGGTCCTCGAATGAATAAATATGATAATATTCAAAAGTCTTCGACTATTTGAATGGTTAAAGCTAGTTATGACACCTTGGGCACAGATTCGAATCCATCCCTAATACGAAACGGTTAGAAAAATAGGGACGGGACAAAACAACAATAAAAAAATATATTTATATGATAAAAAATTATTTTAAAATATTTATAATAAATATCCGATTTTAAAATAAGAAAATTCGCCTCTATCAAATCAGGTTGGATCCAACTCCATCTGATGTGAACTTTTTTGCCATCAACATGCATGCATCTTTAATTAATTTTGCACATATATAATATAGTTAGACAAATCGTCAAGTATCAACTAGCTTCCACGTGCCACCATTTTTCTTATTACCATTCAACACCATAATTGGACACATTACACTGCATACTAAATAGTTTTCTCTACGTATCTTGCTTATGCAATAAAATCCCCTCCAACATAACTTCTAGACCTAATTTGTTCATCATACGGGAACATCAACTCCGTATAAATAAAATAAAAAATCCAAAAGTGATATTCTATATATAGTATATAGAATTCATGAATGACACATGCCAACATCTTACATTTTCTTACTTGATAATTGCTCATTTTATTTTGGTCCGACCAATACTTCATGCTTATGTGATCTTATCATCTATTAAAAATTATTTAATGTCTGTTTAAAAATAATATTGGTAAACTAAAGAATTAATTTGATATTACTTTTTAGGGTTCATCGACCCTTGTCTTAATCTTGTTTACTTTTCTCTTACTCAAAGTAAACTTAATTAAGCACTTTCATGTTTTAATTTAATTAATTAATGTTTGTTTGAAAACATGGATTCAATGAGGTAATAGTAATTATTTAATTTCTTACATTTTTATAATCTAAAGTAAAATAAAAGCAGCTTTTTGTAATGACACTTGCCATGTTTACGATACATTTTCAAATTTTCACTTTCCACTGTCACATGGAAACAAAAAATCTAACATAAAAAATATTTAATATTTATTAATTGTTATTAAAGAAAGGGTTTACATTTTATAGTTCTTGCAACAGGAGACAAGTGTTCCGACATGATTCAAGTTATGTACAGATTTCACTTGAAGAATAAAACATTATATAGTCCCCACAGTAGGGTTAGGACACATTTAAAATATGATTAATATAAACATTTTAATGGACACGTATTGAATCAATATGCATCATCTCTTCTCCGATTTTCTTCATATTAAATTACTAAATTATTAATCATTGTAAATTTACTATTTATTCAGAAAATAAGATTAGTGTATATAACTATTTGTTATAATTATCTCACCAAACAATAACCTCAAACACCAAAGACTTTGCTAAGAGCAATGCCAAAGTCAAGCTCCATGAATGTACAAATGCATAGCACTTTGACAAAAATAGATGTTACGCTCTTTCTTGCATGGCTCATACGTGGATCTCACCGCGATGCTCACATACATTGTACACGTGTTAAGATCCTAGATTAAGAAAATCACACTTGCATATAAAATATTCTTCTCTAACCTTTACAACTCTCCATACACCACCATGTGAACCGTTACTCAATCAACACCTTTAAATTAATAATGTATGAT
Source organism: Gossypium raimondii (assembly GCF_025698545.1). NCBI lineage: Eukaryota > Viridiplantae > Streptophyta > Magnoliopsida > Malvales > Malvaceae > Gossypium > Gossypium raimondii. The sequence continues at coordinate 62,661,895 of NC_068567.1, read as the reverse complement.
AGGTTATGCTGACCAGCTACATTACAATTTTTTTTATTATGAAATACCTTTTTATATTCTTGAATAATATATATTGTTGGCAAAGTATTTTCCTTTTGCCTTTTGGTTTACATTCAATAATTAGAAGATAAGGGCAAAGAATGATGTATATATATATACTTTTCACATATCATCTGATTAATTCACAACGACGTCGTACCCATCGATTAATAATATAATTATTTATTAACCTCAGAACTTAGTTTAAAACTTAATTACGTAATCATCACTTTTGTATAATGCTCAAAGCAATCATTTTAATATAATCGTTATTAAAATAATTTAAAGGAATTATGAAAATTTTAAAAATTATAAAAAAAAAGAGGATATTTTAGAGCTTGGTTGATTTCAAGGCATTAAGAAAACGTTGGTCCAAATTAATAGATGAAGTGTAGAAATTGTAGACCCAATATAGCAACCTTGTATCCTGTACAAGTATATGTTTTGAAGGGGGATAACGTGGTGAGAAGAAACATACCCAATCCAACATGTTCCTGTTTCGTGGCGGCTAGCGCCGTTCATGAAGGTCGTAATTATTATCTACCAACCATGCAGGTGGCAGCAATTCAAAAACCGTTGACAAATATTTTAGCTGCTCCAAAACGATTTTGTATGTGAAATTCCAATAGGGGTTTGGGTTTTTTGGGGCAATGGACTTTAATTTCGACAACCAAAACCTTGTCTTTTCGGTTCACCAAACTCAACTGCCACGACGTTTTTCTTCATTTTATTTTATTTCATGTGAAATTAATTTGAAAATGATGTTTTTAATTGGATCACAATTTCTATATTTAATGTACAAAATATATGTAATATGATCCATACATTGATAGTGAATTACAAAATGATACTTGTTGAAAAAATTATAATAATATATTATAAAAAATATAAAAATATTTATTATATAATAATTCGATCCGGAACCCAACCCGATAAAAGTAATTTTTTTTACCAAAAAAAAGACCCCATCGAGGGGGAGGGTACAAAAGGACCTAGGAGGGAATCATTCCGATCTCTCTGCTTCTTCACCCTATTCCCACCTTTCCATTTTCTCTTCCCATCTCTTCATTTCTGTTGATAAATTGTATAACACTTTTAAAATTATTTGTTACTTTATTAATGATATATTTCAAGGGAAAAATATTTGAAACATTGTCAATGAAATTTTTAGACTCTAAAAGTAAGGTCGAGGTTGATAAGTATTCTATTAGGATATAGTAAAATATTAAAAAACACACACACGTACATGGTCATTTTTTTAAGGTTGTTTGTGGAATAAAAAAAGTGCACTACTAGTGTACCAAATACTAACCTATTTTTAATACGGTTCATATTGATTACATATGAATTTATGTATTTTCAACACATCAGACACAAACTTTTATTATATATATGTACATAATAATTGAGGTAAAACTCTTATTAGAAGTCAGATTGTATTTTGCGCCTTCTACTAAAAAAATGAACAAATTAGTCCCTGTATGTTAGACTAAATAGTAAATTGGTCCTTCTGTTAAAAATTCCCTCAAATTTTACTATTAAAAACTGATCATTGTACATCAGCATAAGGTACACGTGACACGCCATATGTAATTGTTTGATTATTTCATTAGCCACGCCGGTTTTAACAACAGAAATGGATGAAACTTTTAACAGAAAGAACTAATTTACTCTTTAATCTAACATATAAGGAATTTTTTTTTTATAAAAGGGATAAAAGTTGATGGTAGTTTTATGATATTTGAATATGTAATAATATTTAGGTGCTTAGTGTGTTCATTAATTATGAAATTGACTTTCTAGACCCCATTCGACCAAAATTAGAGTATAAAATTTAGGGTTGATTCCATGTAGCCATCTAGCTATCTATAAATAAGGGTTAATTGTTGAACCAATGAATAAATGTTACTTAAATTATAATACAGTCCAAAAACTTTAGAATAAGAATACAACTATTCTTCTTTCTCTCATTTCTTGTAATGCTAGCTTAAGCTTTAATACAAGATTTTAATAGTATAAAAGATTGCTCAAGAATAAAGTTAGCCATGTGACACTAGAATAACCAAACTTAAAAGGTGGCCGAAAGAAAATATTTGCCTACCATTAATTATTTTCTTTATATTCAACTAATATGATGAATATTCCTAATTTGCTTCATTTTGAAGTACTTCCCAATGCTTTTATTCAAATTTCATGATTTAGCAATATTGAAGCTTTGAGATTTTGAAATCTAAACTAAATTCAAGTAAAAATTCCTGGGTTTTCTTTCAATTTTATTATCTTTAATTGTTTTTCTAGATTAGTCATTAAAAACAATTATGTTTTAAATTTTGGGTTCTTTTCTAAGTACAAACAAGATCACCAACTTTGTCATGCATTCTTTTTCCAAATTGTTAATATATTTTAATATTTTATCGTTATTTAAGTCACTAGGCTATTAAATTTTGTTTATTTTTATTTTTATTTTTATGTTCAGCTACTAAACTTCAAGTAACCATTTTGTAACTTTTTAAATTGAATAATTAAAATGTAAATTTATTAATAATTTAACCGAAAAGTGAATTTTCAATATTTCCCATCGAAAATATAATAATTTCACACTTGCACGTTTGTAAAGACTTTTATTATGAATAAAACGATGATTTCAACCAAATATTAATTGAAGTAGGTAGCAAGAAAAGTTCAAAGCCAAAACGAGAACACTTCTTTCTTTTTACGGTAACGAAGGTTCACAAATCACAACCCTATTATATATATAGCATGTTGTTGCATTGGTCAATATCTTCCTAATTATGGAACATACGGTCAAACTTTTTGTCTCATACCATCGTTTTTATCTTACCTATGTTCACAATTAACATCTTCATCAAATGTTTACTATGAATCCATCTTCCATTTATCTATTCCGAGAATAATCACAATAAAGATCATTATTATCAATAATAAATATCTTGATTTCGATAAAAAATATTTAATATATTATTCTAGCTCTAATTAAATTAATCCGTTCATTAATAAATGAATTATTTTAATGTTTGTATTACAAAAATATTTCAACATAAGAGAAATATTCATAATCAAACTTTATTATAAGTTTCCTAGTTACCGGTACCCATTCGTAATGATTACGTCTCATAAACACGTGTCAAAAACCCAGAGCCTCACATCACCCACCACTATTCATCCCTCCCTCCCTCCCTCCCTCCCTCCATATATACCCCTTATATCCAACACCCTCGTTTAGTCTTTTCCTCGCAAACAAAAAATCAGATAGTAACGCTCCAAAATTTTCCATCTCAAATTACCTCTTCATTTTCTCAAAAAGCCATCCACATTTTTTTCTCTCTTCACATTAGTACAGAAAAGTCTATATCTTTATACAGTTTTGGTGCTCATTGTTAATGGGAAACGATAAGGGTGGTACGATGGTTATGGAGCAAAGCAATAACCTCCATAGCCGACCAAAACTAGGAACTCTCTTCAAATCTGAACCTTCTTTGTTTCCTACCGGTGCCGAAGACGACGAAGTCCCCAATCGTAAAAGCAGCGCATCAATGGCGAGCCCGAGGTGTTCCAACAGTACGACGACGAGCGGTGAGGGTTCGCCGTATATCATGTCACCGTGGATACAAGCTTCTCCTTATGTCAAATCACCATGGGTTATTAACCCATCTATGCTCCAAGCTGATTATGGCCAAGATGGGCTTATTGCTTCCATTGTAAGAGAAGAAGGTCATATTTACTCGTTGGCTGCGGCTGGGGATTTGGTTTATACGGGTTCCGATAGCAAGAACATCCGTGTGTGGAAAGATTTGAAGGAATTTTCAGGTTTTAAAACTAAAAGTGGATTGGTTAAAGCCATTATTGTATTGGGTGGTAAGGTATTCACCGGTCACCAAGACGGTAAAATCCGTGTGTGGAAAGTCTCATCGACGACGAGTCCTAGCGTACACAAAAGATTAGGCAGTTTGCCGACGTTCAAAGATATAATAAAAAGCTCTGTTAAACCGAAGAACTATGTTGAAGTTCGGAGGAACCGAAATGTTCTTCGGATCAAACACTTCGATGCCGTTTCTTGCATGAGTGTAAACGAAGAGGTCGGGTTGTTATATTCAGGGTCTTGGGATAAAACCCTGAAAGTTTGGCGATTAGCCGATTCGAAATGCTTGGAATCCATCGACGCTCATGACGATGCCATTAATTCCGTGGTGGCCGGATTTGATAGCTTGGTGTTTACGGGATCAGCTGACGGTACGGTCAAGGTATGGAAAAGGGAATTACAAGGGAAAGGAACTAAGCATTTCCTGGTCCAAGTGTTGTTAAAACAAGAAAACGCGGTTACATCATTGGCCGTGAGCCGAGAATCGGCGGTGTTGTACTGTGGGTCGTCGGACGGGCTCGTTAACTTCTGGGAACGCGACAAGCATCTTTCCCATGGTGGGATTTTACGGGGACATAAAATGGCGGTCCTCTGCTTAGCCACAGCGGGGAATTTGGTTTTCAGCGGGTCAGCCGATGGGAGCATATGTGTATGGAGACGAGAAAAAGGTGGTATCCATAAGTGTCTCTCGGTCTTAACCGGTCATACCGGTCCAGTCAAATGCTTAGCCGTCGAGGAAGATGATCGGACGTCGAGGAAAACCGACCGGAAATGGATCGTTTACAGTGGTAGCCTCGATAAATCCGTCAAGGTGTGGCGCGTGTCTGAAAACGCGCCAGATATGAAAGAGATTAAGCAAGTGAGTTGATTCCCCTACATTCTTTTTTCCAATGTCAAAGTCAAAAAGGTCAGAGAAAAAGCGAAGGAAGATTAGCACGCGCAGACACGGAAGCGCGGTAGGCGCGTCGTTGTTTGGTGGTCCAATCCCTTAACGGTGAAGGCAACTATTTGGTAGGTGTGGTCGGTGCCACGTGTAAAAATGGAGTTTTTTAACCACATGTCAGAGTGCCAGGTCAGTGAAAAGTTAAAATTTCGAAGTTTGTTCCATTGTTTAATTTTTGTAATTTAATGTTGTATTAAAAAAGGCACATGGTTAGCCTCCATGAAATGTCTTTTTTGAAACATGAAATGTAACTTGTAACTCAAGGTTGACAAAATTTATTGAGCAAGTTGACTTTTTTCTGCTCTTTTTTTGGGAATTTTAATGTAACCGGGACCAAGGGGGTTCCATTGGTGTGTGAACATATTTACTGTTTCATTTCTGTAATTTTTTAATTTAATTAAAGCTGTTTTTACTTTGTAAAATACTAAGGTGAAGACATATGTTTGTTGTCTTAGTTCCAACTCCATCCCAAGTATACGATTGCATGATCTCATGCTTAATATACTATCTATAATCACGTGACATTATTTCACTTAATGCTGATTCTTCGTTCTAAGATACCTTATAGACTTAGTTTTTCCATTGACAAACATACATTTCGTTTAACAAACTTATTTATCAATGTCTTAATCACAAAACAACACGCGACACTTCGAGATAAAAGAAGACCTCGACCTCGACTAGAAAGCTCAAATAATCCAAAAGCACTCAAACATTCCTGCCTGACTAACGGCTTCATTCTACCTATCTCTACCCATAGAACTATTAGTCTTTAATTAGAACTTTCAATGGTGATTCTTTTTTCTGAGGTACCTTACCGATTGACGAGCAGACATTTTGTCTAACAGATCCTTGCAATCTGTCCACATCAAGCACACTCTTATAATTAAATTTGAGAAGTCTTAATATACATTATAGCGCCATCCTACCTAAACCAATTTTATAACAAGCTAGTTATTTATCCATGTCTCAATCACAAAACAACATGAGACACTTTGAAATAAAGGAAGACCTCGCATATAAAAATTGAGATCTCGATGATAAAATTACATTTTAACTCTCACAAAAATATATATATAACTTAATTTCATCTCAAATAATTTTCTAACCAATCCTTTTATCATGTGTAACTGTTAATATTTAATTCTATTAATATTATGATGTGTCCTAGCTAAAAATATGCTTTAATGTTGCGTAAAATCATATAATTTTCCAAACTTTAAATCCACATCAAACCATAGCTAATAACATATGCATATGTATCACACCATAGGCATATTATTTTCCGAGCTTTTAATCCACATTAAAACCATGGATGGACCTCGACTGGCTACTCAACCATATGATTAATTACCACGACGCAGTGCATTATTCTATTTTCAAATGAAAAACTGGAATTGGGTTATTTATTTATGGATCCACGATCTTTCTCTTAATTTTGTTTTTTTCTTAGTGGTTCAACTCTCGTTTTTTTTCAAATTGGTGTTTTTAACCACAAGTTGATTAAGGGTTTCATAGGACAAATTATCTACTTCTTTTTTCAATCCCATGTTATCTTGAAATTTTTGCATCCGGTCGAGTCAAATTTGGGTTTAATTTATTTCAACTTTGGGTGAATTCAAGTTTAGATTATTTCAAGTTTAAAATTATGCTGGCCCAAGTGCTTCAACCAACCCAAATAATAACACACCTTAATAAATAACTTTTAAAGAAGGAACAAACCACGTTCAAAGCAACTATGACGTGTGATACGATAATTACTCAAATCATCCCTTAATCATATGGTCAGGGGTTTAATTTTCCCTCACGGAACACATTTCACGATGCCAATCGTTTACCAATTTAGAAAACATTTGTGATGATTAAAAAAATGTATATTCAATTCAAATCAACATACATTCAAAAGCAAAACTCATTTAACTTAACAATGAGCCATATCTCCACATGAAAAAAACAATAAATATTACACAAGGCCATAACTATAAACAAACCTTGTTCTTTTACATACAACATTCAAAGCTCCATCAAATATAGTACACACTGGAGCTTCTTCTCATATGTTTTCTTTTCTGTTCTCTTCAATCAACACGGTACAAACCTGTCCATAAGCATACAAAGTGTAGCTTCCGACATTATAGTTTCTTTACCAGCTTCTTTTTCTTCTTCAACATGTCTTTCCTTAACAAGCTGCTCATCCTTTTTAGCCTTCAACATGAACCACCTTTTAGCTTGAACTCTCTCTTTGAGCTTTTCAATTTCATCCATCCACACCCCTACTATTGCCGACATGTTTTTTTTTCTTACTTACTAAAACTTGAAGCTAAATAAAACCCTTTTTTCTTTTGAATGTGTTGTGTTCTCATGCTTTTGCGCTCTGCACGAAGGTGTTTATATAATAGAGTTGTGGTTTCGAAGAAACCAGTTTAGTATCTATGAGTGACGTTAAGGCTGTCAAATTTGACTCTTCCGCAGCAAAAATTAAAAGAAAAAGAAAAAGAAAAATCTGTGTGTGGTTGGCCCCTAGATACCGTTAAATTGGGAGAAAAGGATATAGTTTTGCATATTCCTCAATGGTGGTATCTTTTCTTTAGGGTTAATATATAATTTAGTACATGAATTTCACTTTGATGTTTGATTTGTACTTGAAGTTTTTCTGTCCTAATTTGATATTGGTGTGTTCAATTTGATATCAAGACTAAATGATATCATGTTGTTTGCTCTAGTGAATGTATGTGTAGGTACAATACCAATCTTGGGATTAATTTCCTTTTTGAGGGGTGGGGGGTTAAATAAAAATTTCAAAAAAATTGAGGACTTAATGACAAAATTTAAAAATTTTGGTAGGTCTAAGTAAAAATTTTAAAGGTTTGCATAGCTCCATTATTATTTCCGTCTTTTTAGGTACTTAATTGGGATAAAAACACAAACACTCAAAAATCAAATTGAATATTGAAGTCAAATTCGAGTAGTACCAAATTGAAGAAACACAGGTGTTAAATTGAATATTAAAACCAAATTCACGTATCAAATTGAAACAAAAGAAAAACTTAAGTATCAAATTGAATATTAAAATCAAATTTAGGTACCAAATTTTAATTAACCCTTTTGTTTATTGATAGAAGGGAACTGTTCTTTTGTTTCTGTAGAAAAGTTAAAAATATCTTCGGCTACTTCACGTGGCCTGGGAGCTAAGCAACAAAATAGTTCTCAAGGTTGGAAAGTTCCGATGGAACACCAGCAGGCCAATGAGCATGTGGTTCTCTGTGGACTTGTATTCCATTGGTCCCTAGATTTTAGTTTTCCATTGGCTTCGTAGATTTGAGATTTTCTTCTAAATGTTTCATGAAGCACTATTAGATAAGATCAAACACATTTCATCCAATTTTATTATTAAAAATTGGTGTAGTTGACGGAACATCACACAATTTCTCGTGAATTTATTGTACAAGGATCAATTTTTAATAGTAAAAATACAAGGATTAAATAAAATTTTTAAGATGTCAAACTATAAATTTTATGGTGTATTAATTTATAATTTTATTATTTTGAAGGGATTAAATAAAATTTTTATTTTTAGAAGAGTTAAAGTGTAATTTTATCCTATGTTAATTTAAAATTATAAATTTTTTATATTTTTGAGAGTCGCGATATGTTTGCTCTAGTAGAAATGAATGAAATTTTAATAAAAAGATTATTTTGTTCTTTAATCTAACATATATGGATTAATATGTTTAAATTTTTAATAGAGAAGATAAAATACAATCTGATTTATAATATTTAAAAATGTAAAGCAAAGGATTACATAAATTATGAATTTGAAAATAATTACAATCAGGTCCATAAGAAAACTGTATTGCGACACAACTCACATAAACACCCACAGTGGAATAAAGGAAACTAAGGGCAAAAGCAATCGACAAGCATGGAAATAGAGCCCTCAGAGCATGGCACCATGGCTGATTTACCAGGCATGACTTGGGTAACAAAACCTTGTATCAACCCATTTGAGCTTCTTTCTTGTGACTGAACCACCTGGTCGGACTCCACACTGGCAGGGCTCGAACCAGTACAAAAAATGGATTGACCCTTTTCGCGTAGCTTCGTGAGCTCCCTCCGCCACTTATCCACAACACCAGACATGGTTAATAATCTTGTTTGAAAGTGCTCTTCAGATATTTAGGCTTCCTTTGGTTGGATTTTATAGGAATCCAAAAAATATATGGATTTTTTTATTGTTAGCCCACGGCGCACACCTTCTTCAGTGGAATATATATATATATTCACTGTATTAACTTATCTGTGTGCTTTAAGATATGGATAAACTTAATGCTTCGCATTGAACTATGTTCCCTCCCCCTCTCTCTTTTTGAGATTGTGGAAGATAAAAGTTTTTAGTGCGAGTTTCAATATAAAGTTTTAAACGGACAATTTAAATTTTTAATTTTAAAGAAACGACGATTGATGTCACCCGTATCTTAATTCATAAATAAAAATAAATTTAATACCAAACTGTAAAAATATACAATCAACCCAATTACTCCTTGGGGCTTGTAGTTCATAGATTTCATAAAAATGCAACCTTGCATATTAAGTGCTAATATTTATGTAGTAATCAATAAGAAATAGGTAACAAAAATGGATTCTAAAGTCATAGATTCTTCTACCCAAAACCGAGTTTATTTTAGTAGGTTTTTGCCAAATCTCAGAGCTGAAACTACATGATTCCGTAGTGGTAAGAAACTTGAACTATTTAATTAACCATAACAATAATATGAATGTTAGCAACTTTTTATTCAAGTGCAAAGGCAGCATCTTGAATTGAAACTACAGCATAGGGATGTCACATCCCCTGTTCGGACTTCGGACCATAAGGCATCATCCCACACAAAATGCTATATCAAAATTGAAACTTTTTCTTACATTATATAATTTACACAAACATTGGTAATCATGCTACACTGTTATTTCTTCTTCTTCTTTTTCTTTTAATCAAGGGCCGAAGCATTCAACCAGCATGGAAATAGAATCCTCAGAGCACAGCACTACAGGAGATTTGATTTTGACTCGCGTAACTCTGTTAACAAAAGCTCGAGCTAACTCAGTTGAGCTCTTCTTTTCAGACTCAGCAGCAGTAGAGGTTGAACCAGTAGAGAAAAGGGTTTGACAAGCTCATCGCTCCATATATCCACAAGCGCAGACATAGCTAACTCAAAAGCAGACAATAAAAAGAAAGGTAAAGCAATTGAAGGATTTTAAATTTTTCTGATATTTTGGGATGTGAAGGGGTATATATATGGAAGTTAACGGGTGGGTTTTCCGGCGGCACACGTTGTTTGTGTGTATGAGCTTTGAGATAAGAGACAAGCAGACGTTCAGGTCGGTTAAGGTTATCTTCATTTCCTGGGGTCTTTACAATGACTTCAAAACCGCTGCCTACTTTTCCTTGCATTATAAACCAAGCATATATATATATATTATATATATATTAAGTGTTTAAATGCAAGAAAAAGTTCCCAAATCATCACTAAGAAAATACCAAATATGGCTGCCTAGCTTGTGCAGTTCACAACAGCCCATTGTCTGGCCCTGCTTTGGTTAATTATGTTTAGTGAGCTTCAAAATTTGTAAGAACATATCAGCAAGTGCAAAGAAATTATGTTAATTAAATGTCCATGTCATAGTCGGAATCACACAATCAACTAAGTCCTTGGTTTCAATCAAAAGTACCGTAGATTTTAATACGTCATATATTTTACAACAAGGAATGGATACTTGAAATCCATAAACAGAAAATCGGACATAAAGAACAAAAATCCGATCATGTTACACACTTATTTCAAGGGCTAAAGAATTCAACAAGCATGGAAATGGAGCCCTCGGAGCACAGCACAACAGGAGACTTGACTTGCGTCACTCTGCCAACAAAAGCTCCAGCTGACTCAGTTGAACTCTTCTTTAGTGATCGAACCACTTGACCAGACTCAGCAGTAGTAGGGGTTGATCCAGTAGAGAAAAGGGTTTGACCCTTCTCTCGCAGCTTAACAAACTCATCGCTCCATATATCCACAAGCGCAGACATAGCTAACTCAAAATCAGACAACAAAAGGGGCAAGCAATTGGAAGATTTTCTTTTCTGATAATTTGGGATGTGAAGTGGCTAACTGTCACTAAGGGGTATATATATGGAAGTTGATGGGTGGTTTTCCGGTCGGTTGTCAGCGGCGGCACACGTTCTTTGTAGTAATGATTGTATCATTGTGCTCTGAGATAAGTTACAAGGATCATTTTTTATTATATTTTGTCTTTCCAAACACGACAATGAGACCTTCAACTCGGTTTAAGTTACATTTTCCTTACTTTACAAAACCGCTGCATAAGTAACATGTTTCAAAAACCGCTATCTAAAGATAAGGATCATTTATTTATTATTTTCTTAAACTTACTTTCTCCTTTTTATTAAATTAATTCTTATAATTAAATTAATTATATCTATTATAAATTTTTTCTATATGTGCAGTTAAAAACTAGTATAATTAATAAAATAATTAGGCAATAATACGTGATTTGTCATATGATCAATTTTTAACGGTAAAAATAAATAAAAATTTTAACAAAAAATAGTTTACTCTTTATAGAAAATAATTTATTTATTCTTTTAATAAGTGTAAAATATAATTCGATTCTTAGCATAAAAGTTTTCATGGTACTTTGACCATGTTATATATATCGTGTTTCAAATGTTAGAGAAACTATGATGGACTAAGCATCAAATAAGGAAAGCTGAAGCAAGAAAAAAAGGCATCAAATTTCAAGGTCCACTTCCTCCATTGTTGCAAGTACAAGACTGCAATAGCCGCGATATAGACAATTACTTCACTAATCTTTACCAGTTATTCGAATATTCCAGATATTTTTCTCTTTTGTTCCAAAACAAACCATGACAATAAGGAACAGAACACACCACAATGATGTCTGATTCTTCTATCTTCACTACTATTAACATTGATTATGAAGCTAGGGTCAGCAAGTGGCAGAGGGATAACCTAATGCCGCTTCCACCCTAACTGTCAATGCTTTTCAACTTAGGGTCTGTTTGATTGCCAGTAAAATATTTTCCGTAAAATGATTTCTGGAAAATGTTTTACTTTTCTGTAAAATGATTTACTGGAAAATATTTTCTGGTGTTTGATTGAATCTGTATAAAATATTTTCTGCTGCTTGGCAGATTTTTTGAAAATATTTTTCGGAAAAGTTATTTTTACATATATTAATATATATTAATAAATTTTTATATTTTAAATTATTTTTACATATATTGCAATGATAATACTCAATTATTAAGCTACAATATTAATCGTTATAAATTGAAAAAAAACTAATATCAAATAAATTATTTGTAATTGTGTTAAAAAAACAAGTATTGAATAATTAAAAAAAATTTACTGGAAAATCGATAAACAGAAGCAGTTTTCTACCAGAAATGAAGGAAGAAATGAAGGAGGCAATAGAGAGGAGAGCACGGAAAATGTCTTACGAAAATTGAAAGAGTAAGACATTTTCCCTAAAATGTAACCCATTTTCCCTTGTTTTGGAGTTCATTTTCCAAATGGAAAATGTTTTCCGCCAATCAAACGCTGGAAAAGTTGGAAATGATTTTCCGGAAAATCAATTCCGTCAATCAAACAGACCCTTAATCTTCTATTAGCACAAAAGGAATCATCAAGAAATTGTAGCCAATTCACAAATTAATATTATCATATAACTTTTGTACCTAAACTTTACATTTCTTTCTAATCTGGTACCTAGATTTGATATTTCTTTTTAATTTAGTACTTAATCTTTTTTTGTTCAATTTGATACCTGAATTTAATTTTTTTCCTAATTTGGTACAAATTACTCCAATATATTGATAGTGTTAATTTTTATGAGTAGCAAAAATAATCAATGTATAATCGACATATGACAAATTGAAAGGTATTTCTTTAGTTTAGTTTAGTTTAGTTTAGTTTATTTATTTCATTTTATTAATTTTAAATAATGAATGTCTTTTATTTTGCATTTTAAAACCCTTGTTTTCTTATTCAATATTAATTAATTGAATAATTTTTAAACATGAATTTCCTCTAATGTCGTGATATTTTGAGGTAATCAGTATATCATTTAACAAATTTGAGTACCAAATTGAGCTTAAAAAAAGTTTAAGTACTAAATTAGGGAAAATGTCAAGCTCAATTGCCAAATTAGACCCCAAAAAGTCTAAGTACCAAATATCAAATATTATATTAAACCTATCATATAATATCTAAATCAAGGATTTTTATCCTTAGATCTTTTTAAAATCATTAATTAAGAAAAGAATAGATTCCAGGTAATCAATCACATGCTGCCACATCAGTATGAGGACAGATGCCAAATCACACTCAAGTTGCAGACATAAGCATGCAAATGGATAATATCAATTCTTTTAGTATAAATTAAGGAGCATATAATATCATGTCATCTGAAAGAATATTGGAGATGTTGGTCTATTTGGGTTGGAATTTGTTCTCTCATATGTCATCCTTCTATCCACCCCCATCATGTTAATAGATTTTTGTGTTTTTTTCAAATCGGTTCGGATTTAAGATATATAATTTATCTATATTTATAAGTAATTAATTCAAATTTATTTTAAAACTTAAACTCAAACATTATTTATAAATTGATGGTTTATACAGCATGTGGTACAAATTGTATACTATATAAAATGGTCCATTTTTAAAACGATTCTATATTTTTTTGACCTCGTATTTTTTTCAAACTTTGAGCGACCCTTTAAATTTGAGCAATAACCCTTACAACAATCTCAAGTCTCACAATTATGATTCTATTCCTTCTAGCTAGCATTATAAATATTTTATCTCATTCTCCTTACAAATGAAAAATGTATAGATTTATAAGATATAGTTGACCACTTAGGATGAAAACATTCTTAGCTTAGCTAGGCTTGTTGAATGTGTTGGTGTTGGATGCTTTACTTATCTGAGAGAAACTAAAATCATCTTTTAAAGATGCTAAGATTCTTGTTTTGCTCATTGGATCCCTTCACATAAATCCTCCTTACCAAACACTTTTACCCTTTGTCATCACCTATAAAAAATGGAAATTACATTGAAACTAAGTAGCCTTTGTCAAATCTTATTCTTGAAAATTGAGAAATTAATCCAATTATTGGTAAACGCATCATCAACTTTAACAATGATTTTGTTAATCTGTTGCATATAAAGTACCAAACTGCTATTTTCTAATTTTTTAAATATAAATTGTTGAAATTTAACAATAAATTTTAAAGCTATTCCTCAATTAGACTAACTTTTCAATTTCAAAGAGATAAATATCAAAATTATACATGAATTTTGACTTAATGTGCAATTTGATACATGAACTTTCATTTTGATTCGATTATACACATTTAAAGAAATGAATACATATATTTATTTTCATATTAAATTAATATAATTGTTTGTGTATACAATATATTAATGTATTCGACAATGTTGTTAGTGATTTGTGAAATTTAAATCAAATCAAAATTTAATGTATAAAATCGTACAAAATCAAAGTTCATGTATGACTTACATATTGGGTCAAAGTTCATGTATAAGTTTGATATTTATCGTACAAAATGGACTAACTTTTAAATTTTAGATATGAAATTCAAAATTATATGGAGAATAGTAGAGTAAAAGTACCGCAAAATCATATGTATCATACCTTGGATTACATTTTAGCCATTTTATTGAAAATATGGGTAAATTAACCCTTGTACATTAGATGAGTAAGCAAAATAGCCCTTCGTTAAAATTTAGTATTTATATATAAGGTATGATAAGCCCTCAGCCTTTACACATTTATTCAATTTGATCCCTACTCTTTTATTGGAAGTAAATTGCAAATAAAAATTTTAAAAAATCAACTAAACCCTTATAAAATTTAAAAATATTTAAAATCATAAAATTATAAAAATTATTTTTAAAAATTAAAAAATAACAATGCCGACCAATCAAAATCTAATGGTTATAAAATCTTAAAAAATTTGACCCTACTCTTTTATTGGATCAGTACTGTTGCTATTTTTAATAAAAAATTTATAAATTTTAAATTTTAAAAGGTTTAATTGATTTTTTAAATTTGTTAAAGGCTAAATTTCCAATTTACTTCCAATAAAAAAGTAAGGTTCAAGTTGAATAAATGTATAAAAGTTGAGGGCTAAATTTGTTATTATACCTTATATATAAACGAAAACGTTAATAGTAGTTATTATGATGATGTTGGTTAGTAGAGACATGATGACATGAACAATATGAGAGCCGTTTTCAACGTTATAAAGTGAAAATTCGTATTCTTCAATGGAGCATAAACATAAATGCCTTGTGTCTCTCTTCTAAAACATCAGGATTCTTCTATGTACATGATCACTTACCACCATTGGTCCATCACCACCATTTTTAAAGCATAATTCCTCTTTCAGCTTCATCTTCAAGCCATAAACTACATCTCCCTAATTATAAATCACCATCCACATTGTTTCTTTACCCACACACACAAAAAAAAGCCATGAAATACAATGAGATATCCCATTTCAGCCACCCTCAACACACACTTACATTCGACTACACCGAAACCCCATTCAAGTGCGACGGGTGCAAAGAAGTCGGCATCGGCTCACATTACCGATGTTCCTTTTGCGATTTCGATCTCCACACACACTGCGCCATACCTTCTCTTTCAATCCACCACCCTTTTTACACCAAATGTTCCTTCCAATTCTTCTCGAGACCACCCGGCAACACACCTCGTTATTGCAACGCTTGTGAAAAAGACGTTACCGGGTTCGTTTACCATTGTAAGTCATGCGGGTTCGATCTTCACCCATGTTGCGCGAAGTTACCGATGGTATTAGACGACGGAGAAACGAATTTGTATTTGTATAGGAAAGTGAGGGCACCATGTCATAAATGTGGACGTAAAGGGAGGAGTTGGAGTTATAGGTCCAGTTGTAAGAAATATAATTTGCATGTTGCATGTGTTAGGGAAATGTTAGTGGAAAATTGGCATGAATTGTATTTTGGATATGGAAAGGGTATTAAGAAACTGGAAAATAGAATCCCAAGTTTGAAAAACACATTGCAAACACCACATAAGAGAAGGAAAGGAAAAGTAAAGAAATGTTGTGAAATGGCTGGTCTGGCTTTACAATTTGTGATATCAGCTGTGCTTGGGGATCCCACAAGTCTTATTGCTGGAGTTATTGGAACATTGATGTCGTGAGGTTGATTGTAAATTATGGGGGTTTCTAACTGTTTGTTGTCTTGCCTGGTTTAGTTCAAGTTCATGTAGGTGTTTGTGTAAGAAAAAAGAACATGACGAGAGTAGAATGTTTAGCTTTTGGATACCTGAAGCTCATGCTTTTACCTGTCATCTGTTCGTGAATAAATTCTCTGCATGGTAACTCACTTTCATGAAAATATCATTTTCTTTAGAATTTGTTTCAACTTATTTTATTTAAATTCGAACAGACAAAATTCACCTATCAAATTAGGCCTACCCCTTGCAATTATGTAGGATGATACTAAAAATATATGTCGAGGTTCAAATCTAAATACTCAAAAACTCAATCCTCGTGAAATAATAAACCTATAAAAGTAGTACAATGCAAAAGCTGAGCTTATGGTTGAGAAGGAAACATATATGAGATTTGGAGAACATGTCGAGAAAAGGTATAGCAATGCAAATAGGCCAACAAAAAAGATAAGAATTATAGTTGTCTAACTCTAAATGGCTTTTTAATGATGCAAAAGAAGAGAGAAAAGGACGAAAGAAAAAAGAGTGCAATAATTGAGACAGTTTTACAAACATGGGTCCCCAAATTTATTTATATAAAAAAATGTAAAATGATGAAACTAAGGACTACAATACAAAACACCACAAAATGAGAAAAACAAACAAATAATCAAATCTCAATCATCTAACCCCTGGATGCTTCCCGGTGGGAAACCATCTCTCAGTCATTTTATGGCAGAGGTCTGAAAAATAGAGATACGTACCCGACCCGAAATACTATTAACCAATATCGTGAAATGAAATGGGTTAATTTCATTTGATATCCTTTAATTATGATTTAAATTTTAAATTGATTCTTAAACTTTAAAACATTTTGATTAAATTTTCAAAGTCTTAGTATCATATCAGTTGTATCTTTTTGTCAACTTAGAGGTTGAATATTAGCTAACATATGATTTAAGAGTATACGCGTATTATAATTTAAAGATAATGTGTTTAAGAAAAAGCTAAATGCTTGCATAAGAAGCTCAAATAAAAGTTTTTCATGCACTTCACTCTAATTTGTATTATAAAACTAGGTAAATTTTGATATGCTTAGAATAAAGTATATTGTAATTAAATCAAATATTACTTAAAAAGAAAAAAGAAAAAATTTAATATACGACATTTGAAACGCCCTTATTTGAACATCTTCGATAAGGTTTAGCTCTTAATTGACTATTTTAAAAGATTTTGCCTCAAATATAAGCTTGCATTTATGGTCCAAACCAATGACTAAGATGACAAAAGACCAAATCAATACGAAACTCATACTTTGAGTCTCAACAAAAACATTTGGTAAAAGTACTAGTAGTCATATTGCATTTTTCCCCTACTACTCAAGAAATAGGCAAATTAGTCTCTTTACATTAGATCAAAGAGCAAATTAGTCATTCTAATTAAAAATTACATCCATTTGTACTGTTAAAAAATGGCGTGGCTGACGGAATAACCAGATAGTACAATATGGCGTGTCACGTGTACCTCATACTAACGTAAAAGGACCAATTTTTAGTAGCAGAAATAGATGGAATTTTTAACAAAATGATCAGTTTGCTATTTGGTCTAAGGTACAAGGACTAATTTCCCATTTTTTGAGTAGAGAGGGTAAAATGCAATATGACTCCAAGTAAAAGGGCCTCCATGGTGCTTTTACCAAAACATTTTGAAATTTAAAACCAAATTAGAATTTAGATCATAGTTTAGGATGTCCAGTGCAATTATCCCATAGATTAAAACATAACACACTTTGCCATTGCACGTCTTCGTCTATATAAAGCTCAACGCCATCTTTCCTCCACACCAGCCCAGCAATAGCTCAGCTTCCCCTTTCGTCTCTCAAATCATCATTCAAAGCTCCATATCTGCGTTTTTTTCCCCTTTCCTCAGAGAAAAAATTATTACAACAATGGGTATTTGTTCATCTTCTCAATACACGATAAAGGCCGACAATCGCCTGACCTGGCCGCCGCCCTCCACCACCAAAATAATATACCCAGATGGAAACCTTCAACAACTAAGTCAACCCATCAAAGCCAGCGTTGTTCTGTCCCAGAACCCGAGTTGTTTCCTTCGCAACTCGGAGCTCACGTATGTGAACTCGTGCCTGCGTCAGGTACCCGGTGACGAACAACTTCAGCTGTACCAAATCTATTTTCTAATGCCACTGTCTATGTCTCAAGCACCACTTTCACTTGAAGAATTATGTTCGCTCGCCATTAAAGCTGGTGCTGCATTATCTCGTTTGAATGAGGCTTATTCTCACAAAGAAGTGTGCATATCTGGTTTATTGCAGCTGCAACTCATTAAAAATGTTGTGAAACATCATCCCATTGGAATCATAAAAATTTAAGATTATTATGGTAAATAACTCCTTGTCTGAAATCATTGATTTTACTCTTACTTAAAAAATAATCTTTGTTTGTCGGATTAAAAAGCAAATTGTTCATTTTTATTAAAAAACCTATACCTTATGTTAATTTATAGAGACCAATTTCTAACAATAAAAATAATGAAATTTTTATCAAATATAAAAGGATTGATTTGCATTTTTATCAAATATAAAAGGATTAATTTGCATATTATGTTAAAAAAGACATCATAAGAAAAAAAAAAAAAAAAAGGCCCAACGTCTGGCTTATGTACAGTTCAAAGTTCCTTGAAAGATAAAAGACCCGTTGAAATCCAGAATTCAATTTTCCAGGAAAATTTATGTATAGAAAAAGTACCAGAAAATATGAACAGGCAAATCCCATTAAGCAAAATATTAGTCTCCAGTTAGATCTGTACATTATCTAAAAATAAAACAGGAAAAGAAAAAAAAAATCAATTCCTATGAAGAACATCAGCTGGCATACTTATATCGAAGAATACACCGCCATACGTCTCCTTTTTAGGTCGTCTCTGGGACGGGCAACCACTGTCTTCCAAACTCCCAAAACCAAAAGGTCGATCCCGTTTGCCTGAACCACAATGTGTCAACAAATATATATCAAGTTTTAGTAGGTGCATGTGTAAGTGAGAGTGCATTTGGTTTACTTACCGTTAGCGCCAGAATCGGATGGAACACATTTCTCAGTATTGAGCTTTAGTAATCTTCAAACTATATGTGTATGTGCGAGTGAAAGTGCATGTTGGTCTCCAAAATGTAAAGTCTGCTTACCGCTAGTGCCAGAATCAGATGCAACACATTTCTCGGTAGTACTCGGTTTACTGTTCCAACAAACGGCAAGCTCGGATGCTTTCTCGATGCCCTTAGATTTGTATGGAGCTATGTTATGTGTATTACATTGGAGAGATCCCAATAGATCGTTCTCGATGCATTCATACCTGCAAGTCATTGTCTCAGCACACAATTTCGAAAAACTATCTTAAAACATCGATTAATACAAACATGGCTAGGTAAACTTACATTTTCTTGCAAAGGGTATCAGTGATCACGGTGAGATTGATAATTTGCATTCTCATCTCCGTTACTTTATCATCACTGTATTGATCAAAGGGCTCTTCTAAAATCTTAGAGAGTTTCTCGACATTTGCCTCGAGTTGCTGCTGTTGATCCTCAAATAAATGCTGTTTTATTTCCCTTTCCTTATTTGTCATCTCGTCAACGAATATTTCTTCTCCGAACATGTAGAATGCAAATGGGTATGAATATGAAAGAACCCGTCTCGATCTGAAAAGCCTATTGAGTCCGTTAGTTACCCAACTGAAATCTCTAAGAATTGACTCCCTTTCTTCTGAAATCGATATCTTCTCCAAAATAGTCTCCTTGAGTTTACTCTCGAGCTTAAAAGAATCTGTATGAGCTTTATAACGGTTGAGATAGTGCATGTATCGATAAAGATCTCGCTTCGCTCGTTCAGTCTTTTTCGCTTGATCTTCTTTGTAGCGACCACAGCTATGACCTGCAATTGTTGACCAAGTGTGATCCCGCCCCGTAGCTCCCCCACATAGCCAACTGCATTGTGCAAGGTCAAAAGCTTTTAACAAGACAGTTTATTCTCGAAAAGTAAAATAAAAGCAAGACTCACCAAAATGCTTGCCCGCAAATACAGCTCACAAGATTACAACCCCCATTCTTCTCCACGGGTTTGTGACACTGCGGACATGGCTTTGTATGAACAGTGATCCAATTTACTGTTTCCGACTCATCTCGACATTTCTTGGTCCAAAGCTCCCACATCATACATGAACATGGCGAATGTGCTTCGGATAAGCAACTAAAACAAAACTGCAGACCACAAGAACACTCTACCTCACAAAATTCATCATCCTCGACACGTATTGCATTTCCACAATGTGGAGTACTAGGACACCATTTAACCATCCTATTATCTTCTATGTAGGACTCAAGAAGAAATCGATCAAATTTCTCGGCTAAATCGGGATGCCTTTTACTGACTAGATTTCTCACAACAGATTCATCACAAACAGCATTGCATTTGTGCGCCATGCACCTAATTCGCCTACTTTGTCCTTCATTTATTTTCACAACAAAATGTTCCGTCCAACCTGGTAAACAAAGAGCTTAAATATCAATTTGAAACACAAAGACATACAAGCAGGGGGCGAAGGGAAGGGGAGAGACAGAGGCCCTTGTCCCCTCCAAAGTGGAAAATTGCTACTTTAATCACCAAAAATTTATAAAATCTCAAGTTAATATATGGTAAAATTATAGTTTGCCCCCCCCCCCCCCAATGCAAGAATTTCAATGCAGGGGGCGAAGGGAAGGGGGGAGACAGAGGCCATTGTCCCCTCCAAAATGGAAAATAGCTACTTTAGTCACCCAAATTTTATAAAATCTCAAGTTAATATATGGTAAAATTATAGTTTGCACCCCCCCCCCCAAATGCTAGAATTTCAATTTAGTCCATTTGAAAACTATCAAGATATAAGCCAATATAAAAGTGAAATTGCATTTTAGCTCTCATTAAAATACATAACTTAATCTTAGCCCCTTACAAAAATTTCTAGCTTCGCCCCTGCAGACAAGCTGATACAAATTCAATAACATTATGTTCGCAACAGCAAAACTGATATGCATCTCCATGTTAATTCTAAAGGGTCATTTTGACAATCTCTCAGCCTTGTTGACACTTAACATGCTGATGCTATATCGTGATGTTACAGAAACATGATTCAATAACAATGTGACAATTAAAGAGGATGCTTACAGTCATTGCAAAACCCATGCCCGCATTCCATTTTCGTCATCGTATCAACCGGTAACTCCTCAATGCATATCTCACACATGGATGTAGATGACAACGACAATAAAGACGTTCCTGTATGCTCACCCTCAACAACAGAAACACCTGCCGAGGCGAACAAGTACGATTTTCCATTCTCCACGAGCACGGCAAGCAATTTCTCAACATCCCATCGGTAATGGATTAGTAAAGTTCGAGCATGGTGTTCCCTTATAGATAACATGTCCATTACTCTCCTTAAATCCTCCCTCTAGCCAGTAGCCATAACCAAAAACAATAAGCAATTCAGCCCTCAAACAATAAAAATACAAAACCCCAAAAATAAAACAAAAATTTTACCTGTGCAGCTAAAAGTGATTCTTTTGTAATAACCTGTATAAATGCCAAATTGGTTCTTCGAAATTTAGTACATAAGAGTCCAAAAAGAAGATATAAAAATACAAAACAACATAGAAACTGGGTATCCTGTCATGTTTTTCACATTAAAATTACAGCTTGATTTTTTCCCCATTAAAATACAATGAACACAATGCAGTTTAACACACAAAATAAGAAAAAGAAATCACTAATTTGATGATCAACAACATTTCTCTATTCACTGAAAACCCAAAAACCCAGAAAGCAAACAATAAAAAAAAAACCCCCCTTTTCACTGAAAATTGAAACAAAAATCAAAACGATAATTCGAACAAGAAATTGAAAATTTTCAAAGAATCCCAGAAAAAAAAGGGAAATAAAAACAAAAATTGACCTTTGTAGTGGGACTCTTGGAAGTGACCCACTGAGAATCGGACTCGTCATTCTCGAAACCGTCAAGGGAATCTCGATCGGACGAATAGTAATAATCCTCGTCGCTGCTCGAAAAATCCTCCATCGTCCGATCAAACCAAAACAATTCAAATTTATACAATAATTATGATTGTTCTTGTTATAATATCTCTAAAAACAGAAACTTTTTAAAAGCGAATTTAACAAAACGTTCATAAACAAATATTTATAAAGAAGAATTTATTGAAGCTTTTAATCGATCAGTGGGGAAAAAACCCTCGTTTCCGGCTAAAGTTTCCTTTTTTTGTTTTGCCGGCAAAAAATAGTAGAGAAGAAGAAAAGACTTGCTTTCCTTTGTAAGTGACAAGTTATTATTATACAACCAATAAAATTGTGTTTTTTTTTTAATTTTTATTTCGTGTGAAAATATTTTATCAAATAAATAAATAAGAATTTTTGTTTATATAGAACTTCCTTATTTTACGCTGAAGTGTTGAGATATTTTCAAATAACCCAACGCCCAATATTTAAAAATATTATCTCCGCTTTAACTTTTCACTGAGAATCATTTTTGGATAATTTTAAAAAAATCAAATATTTTATTTTTTCAAAAACTGTTGGGATTTAAAAGCGTTTTTTTTCATAATAAGGGTGAAGTTAGAAAATTTTGTTAGGAAGTTAAAATTAAATTATAATTTTACAATATTAAAAATATAATTTTATTATTTTAATAATTTATATATTTATAATTTTAAATAATTAAATTAAGTTTTATCATTTTAGAGGAAGTCAAAGTATAATTTTATTTTTATTAATTCTAAATGAAAAAAATTCACATTTTAAGGGGACTGAGGCCCTGCCAACCCTTTAACTACGCCCTTGCCAAAAGTGCTTTTTAGAAGTATTGTTAAACTAAGTCTAAATATAAAATTTATCCATAAATTATATATTTTTAACACTTAGGTACCTAAAAGTTTCTTTTATTAAAAATGGTGTTTAAATTATTAATTTCATCTAATTTCATTCAAAAACACAATCCTAACTAATAAGAATTTAACCAATAAAAATGTGACAAGTGGCCATTTTATTCGACATTATACAATAAAATTGATAATTTAAATATTATTTTTTTAAAAATATTACATTTCTAAATGTGAAATATAATATAATTTGGAGATAATTTTATAATTAAATATTTTTTATTTGAATTAAAAAGTGATGTACTAATAAGATATAATTTTATCTTCTGTTAACAAATCAGATAATAATATTTTTTTCCGTAGATATCTCATTTTCGTATTTCTTTTTATTGGAAGAATTAGTCAAATTTGTAAGTACACAATTAATTTTTCAAATTCAAATATTATTGAAGAATTATAAAATTAATAATTTTAAAATTAGCTCAAAAATATAATACATCTCAGCAAAATTGTTAACGTAACCTATAAACTATTTGGATGTAAATCCAAATATTATAAGGTTGATATTAATTATGCAAATAAAAAGGTTTTCGTGCATACCATTTGAGAGAACGATATCTCACGAACTATTAAATTTGAGACATTTAAAGTTTGAAATATAGTTGAGAAGACATTTGTTGTTCTAAAAAAATATTTCTTATATTAACAACATCACATCAGTTTAACATAAAAAAATAAAGTTGAATCGTACTAGTATGTTGCATATTTCATAACTTCAATTATGGGTCGAATTGAGATGATTCATACCTCGTAGAGTATATAAAAGAACGAGACTTTGATAATCTCAATGATGTAGATACAAATTCAAATGATGATGAACTCGATCAATGACTAACAAATGATGATAAGGAGGATCGTTAAATATTAAAAGAGAATAACCCAACAAATATGCGCTAGAACAATTAGATAAAATTCATATGATTTATTTTTCTTGCTATTTTAGACTAACATAATACATATGATGATTTGATTTTAATTTGTTACTTGCTTCATACTAATAATTTGTTATAGTAATCAATATTTTAAATATAGATATATAAATTATGTAATCTGTGCAATTATAATTTGTACTACAAAATATGATATAGGAATTACGATCTAATTACACTTTGTATAGAGAATTACAATTCTTTATAATTATAAGAGAGTGTAATTATTACACTTTCATTCAATTACTTTATATTGTCCAAACGGACCCATAATGTTTATAATATTGTTTTCATGGCTACTAAGCATATCTAATTTTCATAGCAAATCTTAAATAGATAAAATATAGTTTTGGTGAATTTTGCTATTAGTATTTGTAATCTTTGTAAGTTGTAGGTTTAATCATTACACTTTAATTTTGTCAATGTTTAGTCATCGTATTTTTCAATTTGGCTTATTTTAGTTCCTCGTACTTTTTGAGTTTTAAATTTCAATCTGATACAAACTTTAGTATTTAAATACAAACTTTTGAGTTTTAAATTATATTATTAGCCTTGTATTGTATGTAAAGTTGTAGATTTAATCCATATTCTTTAATTGAATTCTTTATAGTCCCTATACTTTTTAATTTCAAAATTTAAATTTTAATGCAAATAAAATTGTTAAATCCATTAACTAGCTTTTTTAAAAAGAAAAAAGTGGAAATAACAAATTAAAATTGCATTACACATAAGCTAATATGTTTGTCGCATCGATTTTGGAAATAGTTGAACATAATAAATTTAATGATTATTGTTTGGTCGGGACCAAAATATAAAATTTGAAAAGTATAGTGACTAAAATAACCAAAATAAAAGTATATATACTAAATCCACATCTTACACATGGTATAGAGATTAATAGCATAATTTAACCTATAAGTTTGAAAACTCATTATTCGAAGAAGGAATTTTATAGTGAGTCGAAATTGAATTGTGAAATTTTGATGGCCCAAACAAAAATTTTACCATTTTGTTAATTATAACATTACAAACTTTAAAGTCCTAAAAGTATATTTTTTTTAAAGCGAATTGGATGTCAAATCGTTTAGGTCACCAATTCGTCGATTCGATCAGTCTAACCAATTCAATTAAAAATTACTAAGTTCAAAAAATAAAAATAAAAACACGGTTCAACCAATTCAAACGATTTTTTCAACCGGTTTGCATCAACTCTTAATTTAATCGTTTTAAAATTACTCTCCAATTCAGTACCCCAATCAATTCTCGATCCATCAAGCTAATTCATTCCGATTCAAATAAAATGACCAAAGCCACTGCCTTTCCCTCGGGAGTCACCCTTGCCTTTTAGCTAAATCGCACCACAACAATATGTTTGGGTTGCATGTTTCAGCATAGTCAAGACTTCACTCAACATATCCTTAATGGTCATCTTGTATTTGTACTACAATTTACCTCACCAACATTAGATTTGTGATTTAATCGCTTAAATTTTTATGAAATTATATATTGTATTCCCCAATAATTTATAATTTATCTTTAACCTCTTCAAAAGCAAGTTTTCGACTTCATTCCTAATTATCAAGATTGTTACGTTTACATTCAAATGCATATCTCACTACTTATTTTAATTTCACCGTTATAATAATTAATCTCACTACTATATTATTCTTAATTATTTAAGATATAACTTAAAAAGAAATTTATTTTAGATATGTCTATAGAGGGAAATGACTGTTTCATATGATTATGAATTACCAACTACTCCCTACTCATTGAAACATGAAATAATGACCAAAAGAAAATTTCCCCAGAAATATCTGAGTTGTATATAATATTTTTATTATGATAAAATGGGAAAGTGTTTAATACAAAGTTGAAGAGTTACAAATACATCTTATTTTAAAAAATTTGGGTATTTATTCCCATATAGGTAAACCCAAAATAAGATTACAAAGCATCCTAAATCAGTATGTAATTTAATGCAAGCAAAGCACAGCAGGGAATTTTTTGTACATAAAAAAAAACATAGTAAATTTAGACAGCTCAAAGTGTTGAATATCCTAATATCCCATCCCCATATAAATACTAACCTTCCCCTTTCTCTATTCATATTGCCATTGCCATGGGGAAGAAAAGCTTAGGCCGTCAAAAGGTTGAGATGGTGAAAATGAAGAACAATAGCAATCTTCAAGTGACTTTCTCGAAACGTCGTTCCGGTCTTTTTAAAAAGGCTAGTGAACTTTGCACCCTTTGCGGTGTTGAAATCGGCATCATCGTCTTCTCTCCGGGCAACAAAGTCTTCTCTTTCGGCCACCCTGAAATCGGGAACGTCATCGATCGGTATGTCAACGGTAACCCTCCTGATAATTCGGGTACGTTGCATCTCATCGAGGCTCACCGTAATGCTAATGTTCGTGAACTCAACATGCAGCTCACCGAGGTTCGGATTTGACTAATATATTAGTTTTTTGTTTGTTTGTTTATCGTTGATGAAATGATAGTAGTCGATGTTGTCTTGCATTCAGTTGGTGAATCAGATCGAAATCGAGAAACGGCGGGGCGAAGAGCTTAACCAAATGAGAAGAGCAAGCCAAAGCCAGTACTGGTGGGAATCACCGATCGAGGAACAGAACCCTCAACAACTCCAGCAGTTGAAATCTGCATTAGAAGAGTTGAAAAAGAATGTGGCAAAGCAAGTGGAGAAGCTTCTTATTCAGACAACGAATTCGCAGCCGTTTTTCGTCGGGAGTTCAAGTGCCGGGATGTTCCCCAACAACGTCGAGTTCGACCCGAACACGATGTCTCAAGGATACAACAATGTTCCCAACATGATACCTCCAGGATTCAACCCTAATCCTGAACTATACAATCCTTGTCCTCCTGGATTCGGACATGCGTTTTTTTAAATTAATTAATTAAGTTATTTACTTTCTTTA
This sequence comes from Gossypium raimondii, assembly GCF_025698545.1. Lineage (NCBI taxonomy): Eukaryota > Viridiplantae > Streptophyta > Magnoliopsida > Malvales > Malvaceae > Gossypium > Gossypium raimondii. Next base: position 62,634,846 of record NC_068567.1, on the reverse strand, counting down.
TCAAATAAACAAAGAATTACAGTCCACCGACACAGTGTGTATGGTTTTTTTATGTATGTAAATTTTGTTTTATGCTTTAATATCAATTTCAACCATTTTTCTCGTTAATGTTCTTGGATCACCATTGGAAAATAAAACCCCAGTTTTTTTTTTATGTCGAAATTACAGACAAGATGGTCACCATGTTATAGTAACTGGCATTTTTTGAATTTTCCTTATATGTTTTCTTTATTTGTTGTCATTTGACAATCTAAATGTAAATTCAACCATGAATTTTGATTCCAAATATGGTATGAAATGATAATGCCAAGAAAGGTTGGTGGGAGGGATCGTTTTGAGACATACTCTAAACTGTCTCCATACGATGTGCATAAATCCATAATGATAAACTTGCCTTACGTGCTATATTGATTTAATCACGTGGCTGAGGTTCATTTACAAATGTTGAATTTCGTGGATATGATTTTTTTTGGGTTAATATAACATTTAGTCCTTGCTTACTTTGATACCTATATTTGTTTTATCTGTTTTAATACTTGAACTTGACAATTATGTTAATTTTAATCCTTGAACTTGACAAATGTAAAAAAAAAGTTTAATGACATGACATTGATATGTGCCCTGTCATCAAATTATGATGGAATCCAAAGTCAAATACTAAAGCAGACAAAAAAACATATATAGATACTTAAGTAAACTTGATTGTCAAGTTCAGAGACTGTTTTCACTAAAGCAGACTGTTTTCTTCGGCAGTGAAGAGAGCTTCCCTTCTATTACTCTGAAAGCTATCCCTTTTTGTTTCTTTGATAGTGAAGATAGTGAACAGAGTCTTATCAGTTTGGAAAATGTCTTACAAAAAAATATTTTGGTACTGACATTTTTCTTAAAAAAAACCCTTGATTTTACCCTCTTTTTGGAGAATAATTTTCTTTAGTAACTCATTTTCCACCGAACAAATACCGTAAAACAATGAAAATGTTTTACGAAAAATATTTTAAATGCAAACAAACCTACCCTAAAAGCTATATTAACTTATATATCAATCACCAATTCAATGTAATAAGATTTTGTAACTTCCAAGTGTTAGGAGAAATTAATCATTTAAAACATAACTTAAGATTAATGTAGATTGCAATCACTAATTTAATTTCAGTGATATCTTTTAAAGGAACTGAATTTGCTTTCAAAGATCAAACGTCTACATAAAGAATAAAGATTTTGGTAACCTACAAAATCATGGATTAATCATACCAAGTAATTTTTAATTAGTATAATAAAGATAGTTTAGGACAATAATTAACTTGATTTGTAACATACGTTGGAAACAACTCTATGAACACCTGAATTTCCACATCCGTCCTTCAGAAAAACAAATAACTGCATTTTGTTAGGATTTATTAGAGCGTATTAAGGCCCTAAGACATATCCCAAAAGGCCATAAAAGACCAAAAGTCATGCTGGTTTAAGGCCCAAAATATCCACTCACAATCTCCGTTGGAAAAGAAAAGAACAAAAATCTGAAACAATCTTACTTTTGTTTTGTTTTGTCTTGTCTTCTAGAAGTTACTAATTAGCATATCACCTGCACGTGTAATTGATTAAATATGTTTTAACCCTTTTCCCTAATCATACACATTATTTTGGGAGAAATCGTTCATACGAAGTTGATAAATCTTTCGATACATCGTTTTTTACTAACTCAAATAGTAGCGTTAAAAGTTTTAGAACTAAACCGGTGATCGAATCAATTAGATCATTAATTTTTATTTAAAATTTTAAAAATAAGTAAAATAAAAAATCTAATTTTTTTAGAAAATCAAGCACAAATAAATAACAATAATAACATAAATGTTAATTATACATCCCAATTTAGGTAGGTTAAGTTTTTCTTTTTTAAATTTTTAATCATTTTTAAGTATTTGGATAGATTGGACCGGTCGGTTTAAGTATTTGAGTTAAGCTAGTTGAGTTTTTTTTCTTGACTTGGGACTATTAATTTAAGCTAAAAACATAAAAGTTTGATTGAACCGATTTATGATATATCAATCTGATTCGATTTAGACAACATTAAATAATATAATTTCACTCTTACTTTATTAAACCCACAACCTTTTCAAACAATCTCCAAGACTCAGTTAATCTAATATCAAATTATGAAAGAGATTCGTGGACTTTAAATCAAATAAGTTAAGAAGAAGACGAGAGTCCTGGTCATAGAGATTCTATGAGTGTGAACCAAAAGAAATGACGTGAAGAAGGCTATATTATCGTGGGACCTCGTATTTGCAGGTAGGGGGACTCTCTGCTTGTAACTCAGGCAGCCGCAGTTATGTTGCGTTACATTCATCATCATCATCATCCACTGTTCTTCGGCTAGCTCCATGCAATGTTTCCGACCTGTTAACCACTTTCAGTTCGGTACTTTAGTCATTGCCCCCACACCCCCCACGTCTCCAACCCATATCCCACTTTCCCACCCTCTATTGGATCATCCTAATGAGTTTTTGTATTGTTTTATATAAAGGGGAAACGACAAAAGAGTAGCATAGGGTTGCTCTTCTTTGCTGTCTGGCATCTTGTTTATTGTATGTATATCTACTTGTCGTTTGCATTATGAGCCAGCTCATTTCTTTGTATTTGTAATCAATTCCTCAGAGTCTATCCATTCCCCATGTATGGTGAAATTTTAGGGGTAAATTCTACTATTAGTTTATATTTTATTTTAGTGTTTTTTTCCTTTTTCGAATTTTTGAAACTTCTCTTATTTTTGCATATTGTTAAAAAATAATTTAATGGAATAAATAGTTGTAGTTTCTATAAATTTACAATTTTAAAATATTCAAAAAGTCCTCATATCTTTTTGTTTTGAATAATTTAAATTTTTTTCTTTTGGGTTCTTTTTAATTTTTTCTTTATTTTCTATTATCTTCTTCATATCTTTTAACGTAGTTTTTTATATTTTCATTTATTAAAACTAGTCTCTATACTTTTATTTTTGAATAATTTAATTTTTTTCTTTATTTTCCTTTTCTTCTTCCGTTTAATTTTAATAAATGGAAAATATAAAAAATAATTAAAAGTGATGGAGAATGGAAGAAAACAGAGGAAAAAGTAGAAGAGAATGAAAAAAAAAGTTAAAATATCATAAAAGAAAAAAATTAAAGTGCTCAAAACAAAAAAAAATATGGGGACCAATTGTATAATTTAACCTAAATTTTTTGCTCGAAATGATTATTTAACATGACCCATCAGCTTATCGTTACACCGTTAACGATAATTAATGGCTCAGTGACTAAAATGTTAGAACATGTTAACGTAAGTGACTAAAATATAGCATTTTAAACAAAAGTGACTAAAATGTAACCTGCGGTAAACAAAAGTGACTATTTTGGTAGTTTACCCTTCACAAAAAAGTCCGTTAATGGGATAAATAGTTTTCGTTTATGTAAGAATAAAATTTCAAAATGTTCAAAAAGCATAAAAATAAAAAATGACTAAATTGGAAAACATGAACTAAATTTATAACTTTTTAAATTTTGAAATTTCAATACTACTCAAAAAGTTGATGTTAAATTCATTAAGGTTTTTTTTTTCAAAAGTCTTATGTGGCAGCAAATAAATTATCCGATGTATAAGTATAATGCATATGTCACCTTAATATTTTCATATATTATTCAAAAAAAATCAAATAATAAACTTAATCGTCCAGGTTGACATCAAAGGTTTGCAATTCAGAGGGATTGACAAGTGGAGATTCAACATTTACCACGAACAACGAATATGGCTACTGATACTATACACAAAGCAGTAAGGTGTTATCAAGTAGGTTTTTATTTTTTCTCACAGCTGCCTCTGACGATGCAAAATATAATATTGAAAGATAAGTGTTGAGTAACAAGTCTATTGTTATCGGTTGAGCGTTATAGTTCACTAACTAAAAAAGATTATAGAAATTAAAAATGATTAAATTGGAAAATATACAATAAATGTATAATTTTATGCATAGTAAACTATTAATAATAAAATTTAACCAAATAAATTGAGTCGGGTGAAATTTTAAAACTCAAAAATAAGATTAAAAATATAAATAATAGCAGAAAAATATTGAATTTTTGGCTTGAGCTGGTTCTGGTTTCATTTTTCTTTATGATGGTTATGTGCACATTAATTATATCCATTAATCACATTGGACTTTTTTGTTTATCGTTTTAAAGCAGGGAAGTTTCAGTATTAATTAGTTAATAAAAACTTTCTTTTTGAGTAAGCAAAAAATTGAAAAAACAATGTTAGCTTAGCTGTTCCACAGAAATCATTAAAAAAGATTTGGGAAATCTTCATCTAAGGTAACTAAATTATTAGTAAGTTTACGTTTTGGTCACTCAACTTCAAAAAATTACAAAATAGTCATTGAATTATTCGAAATTTTCATTTAAGTTACCGAGTTTAAAATCGTTGTTATATACCCTTTTCCATTTGCGTCACCTACAGAAATTGAAAGCTTTCTTGTCTTTTTTTTTTTACAGTTTAGTTTGTTAGATCAAACTTAAATTTAAAGTATGTTATTTTTCTACTTGTTAATGGGTACTGATTACTTGCTTGAAGCATGCTAGCTGGGCCTTTTTAAAGAAAAAACTTAACAACCCAATGACTTAAGTTCAATGATCATTTTGTAATATTTTGAAATTGTGTAAACAAAAAGTAAACTTATAATAGTTTAGTGACCTTAGATTGAATTTACCCAAAAACTTTTCCCTTTTTATCATAAAAAGAACACTAAAATGGACACTTTAAAAAACTGAAAAATCTCAGTGGAGGGGTTTAATCCCAAAGGCGTGATGCTGAGCTTGACCTCACCTGGTTCTTGGCTGGCTCCACATCCTTGTCCCCTTCCCTTGTCTGCAGTAACCCCCCAGCTAATATTACAGCCTGGTTTCTCGTTTTCTTTTTGCTTACGTTTTGCTCTTAAAATCTCTTTATTTTGAATCCCTCCCCCATAGGTCCAAAAAAATCCTCATCCCAAAGAAGAAGGAAAAAAAAGAAAAGAAAACCCAAACTTTTAAATGGATCCCTGCCACTTTGTAAGGATCCTGGTGGGTAATTTAGCCCTAAAATTCCCATCAACAGAGTCATCTTCTTCATGTTATTGCAAGATTAAACTCAAGAACTTCCCACACCAAGTAGCTACAATCCCACAACAAGACATAGAAACCAACAGCTGTTCTTCTCAGAAACCGTTGGCTGCTTGTTTTAGTCTTAGCAAGTCTCAGATCGATAACATCGTCTCGAAATGGGGTTCGTCGTATAAAGTTTCCATCGAGGTTTACGCCGGTGGCAGCGGAAGCGGCAGTACGTGTGGGTTGTCGTCCGGGAAATTACTAGGGAAGGTCTCGGTGCCGTTGGATCTACGCGGAGCTGAATCAAGGCCGTGTGTGGCTCACAATGGATGGGTTACTATAGGCAAAAATGGATCATCTTTACAGTTGTGTTTAACGGTTAGAACCGAACGAGACCCAAGATTCGTGTTCCAGTTCGGTGGTGAACCTGAATGTAGTCCACAGGTTTTTCAAGTTCAAGGAAGTGTTAAACAAGCTGTTTTTACTTGCAAGTTTGGTTTTAGAAACACAAGCGACCGAAACCTAGGATCAAGGTAAGCTTTTTTTTATTATATAAAGTTCAAAGGATCTTCTTTTACATTATAAAGTTTTTATTTTTGGTTATGTTATTGTGCAGATCCTCTTTGTCTGAATCAAAAGCTCCAAGGAAATGGCTACGTTCATTAAAAACAGATAAAGACCAGCCTTCTAAAGAACGAAAAGGGTGGTCAATTACAATCCATAACCTTACTGGTTCACCGGTAGCAATGGCGTCAATGGTGACACCCTTCGTACCATCTCCTGGTTCAGACAGGGTTACAAAATCCAACCCCGGTGCATGGTTAATTCTCCGACCAGGTTGTGGAACATGGAAACCTTGGGGTCGTCTCGAAGCTTGGCGTGAACCTAGTTTCACCGACGCCATTGGATACAGGTTCGACCTCTTCCACGACGATATCACTACCGCCGCAAGTGTAACATCCACCGTCGCCAGCTCCACCATCAACACCAAACTTGGCGGGAAATTCACCGTGGATATGACAAGTTTATCAACCCCATTAATAAGTCCACAAAGCAGTGGTGATTTCGGGTCAGGATCACGTTCCGGGTCAAGACCAGGATCCGGATCAGGATCAGATTTCGGGTTTTCGCCGCAAAATCAATTCAGGGGAGGGTTCGTGATGTCATCAACGGTGGAAGGAACGGGGAAATGTAGTAAACCGGAAGTGGAAGTAGGGGTGCATCACGTGACATGCACGGAGGATGCAGCAGCTTTCGTGGCATTAGCAGCGGCTATGGATCTAAGTATGGATGCTTGTCGGTCTTTTAATCAAAAGCTAAGGAAAGAACTGAGGCAACAGCAAACTCAGAACTTTGTCGTTTAATCTAGTGGTGGTGGTGGGAATTTTCTTGTCGTTTCTAGGTTTTGGTTTTAGTGGTTAAAGTAAAACTGATCTGAGGTGTTCTTTTTGGGGGATGATTCATTCGGCAGATAAACTAACAGCAAATCCCTTGAGCTGGATTTTTTTAATTATTATTTGTACAGTGCGGACATGGCATTCATACTTTTTCCCTTTTTTTTAATTTTATTAAATTAACTTTTTCTACTTCATCTTTCTTGTTTATTATAGATAATACCTTATTATCCTTTTCTTTTTAGCTTAGTTTTAATGTTCAGTTTAGTACATGAATATTTTTTCGATACACTTAAGTATTTGAGTTTAGCTTAAAAGCCTAATTTTGTATTCAACCGTGAATCTAGAAAAAAAATTAGAAAGTGTCAAAATATAATTTTATCATGCATTAGTTTATGGTTTCATCATTTTTTTTTAATAACTAAATAATTTTTTTTCTATTTTAAAGGTTAGAGTATAATTTTACCATACGGGAGCTGAAATGTAATTTTCCATTGGGGGAGGGGCCCGCCTGCCCCCTTTGCATTCGCCTCTATTGGTATATGAGTTTTTCCAATTTGAAACTTGAGTTTTTTTCATCACGGGTTTAGTATTTGAGTCTGGCTTTAATGTTTGATTTGGTATCTAAATTAAATTATAGGTACTTAATTGGAACAAAAAAAAAGCTCAGGTGCCCAATTGAATATTGAAGCCAAATTTAAGTGTTTAACTGTTAAAAAAAAGTATCAATTTGGAAAAACCGTATTGAGTTGAACATCGAAATTAAATTTAGAGATCAAATATTATATTAACCATATATAATATATGACTTATTGTGACTGGGAATCCTATGTTGGACATGTGGAAGTGTTGGATTGAAGAAAATCCACATGTCAAGTTGCAAGGATTAATGTAGAAGCAGATTTAGTCCTCCAAAGACTTAATTTTTTTCATAATGCAACATTTATTACTTGGGTGATATTTGTTGAACTTTTTTTCTGCTACTATAAGCAAAATCAATTAAATGTTCATCAACTTCAATGGAGTTTTCATATTAGTGGGTGCAGATATGATTATAAGATGAGGCTAATAATAGGACTAGCTTTTATTGGATAGTGAAAGGCCAAGGACTATTTTGATCAAACCGAAAAAGAAAGCATATGAATACTTAAGTTCTTGGATATTTCAGAAGCATTTTTTTGGCATATTTTAGCTTTTAGAGTGTACCAAATCTTAAAAAGTAGCTAAATTTTTGGCATATTAGAATCTAAAAATTTGTTGGAGATATGCATCAAAGTCCCTATAACTTGTGTCCTTACTCCCTTGTAAATCTCATTGATTATGCTAGAAGTTTTTATCTGTGACCAATAGGACGGCCAAGGGAGGAATAAAAAGGGTTCAAATACGGGTTTGATTGTTGATGGCGGTTCACTCCGAGGCCGAGAGTCATAGGTGCTTTCACTTATGGTTTTCTCGTGTTGAAAGAATGAGGAACCCCATAAGGTATGGGGAAAGGCTAATATAGCTCTCCAAGTCCCGTGAGACGTGTGTAGGGCGTGTGAGGACCATGTATCTATAGCCATACAACATTTGACAGGGTGAGATGGTGACCAGATTACCTCTAAAACTGATGGGTGAAGTCTCCATGTGTGATATGGTGAAGTCTTCCAAATGAGGTGAAAACACACAACATCTCTTTCATCCCTATATGAAGGCTTTAAGTTGGCAGCTGATACTGGTGGGTTCACTTATGCTGTTTCTGTGCATTTAATCTTTGAAAAAAAGCCCTCTACTTGGTTACTTTTACGTCATTCACATAGCCTTTTGGCCATTTCTTGGTACCATGACCATCAAGAATCTTTCAGCCGTTACCTTCTTTCGCAGCTACAGTGAAAGAGCAAACTAATCCTTTAACATGAGTCAATTAATCCCTTTTAAGTTAGATTAAAGAGTAAACTAATCCTTATATTAAAACTTTCATTCATGTTAGTATAAAATATTGGTCTCTATATGTCAACATAAGATACATATAGCACGTCACATGTCATTGTCTTGTTATTCCGTTAGCCGGGTTTTTAACAGTACAATTAGATGAAATTTTTAACGTACAAGAACTAACTCTTAATACAAAAGCCTCCATGATACTTTTTACCTATTTCTGCTCTATTTCTCAGTTCATTTGAAAATTTTATGAGCCCTGTTTTCTGGTGTATATGATACACCTTTTGAAAATGAATCCTGCACCTAATACTGCCTTTAACAACTAGACATACTGCAATTATTGGACCTGTAATAAGATTTTTGGTAAAAGATTAGACCATGCCTCTCGCATTACGTTGATCATGCACATGGACAATATGGATGGTGTTGAAGTATAATTCACATCAACTTGAAAAGAACCTTGAAAGCTGAATACATATTCAACTATTTTCTACACTAGTTTACTTTTCTAGCCATCCATATACGCTTTACTTCTCAGCAAAAGGGTGTAAGGCTGTTAATGTGACTAAATAGAGAATGTCATGTAAGCAGGTTGGCATTTGGTAACCTACAATTAGTTTGAGGTTAAATCTGCTGCCAAGCATGTATCTCGGCCTGGATTTGTGGCCTCAATTAGTAGCAGAAAAGGGATCATGTGGATAAATGGTGTGAAAAGTTTTCTTTCTCTGTCATCATTAAAATTCTCATACATTGCCCTACTAAACAGCCTGTCTTTAACAATTTGAGGCTGTGTTTTTTCTTTCAAGATTTCTTGTAACATGACAGGGATCTCAGGCTTTGGATACTGTCTGATTCTTATTTCCCCTCAAATGAAATAGAAATTAATAGCGATTTAATTATTAGTGATTTCATCTTTATACCTTCAACACTTATGTATTGTGTAATTTGATCTCTATTTACAGTTTTATTTTTCTACATGACCCTTTCACCAAAAAAGCTAACAAAAACAATTTAACCTCCAATGTCACAAAGAAGCAATAATGCAAACAATAAATCAAATTACAAAATATGTAAATATTTAGGGCTAATTTTTATAAAAATCAAGACTAAACTGATGTAAATTATAAATGTTGAGAGTTAAAGTTGTTATTATATTAATTTTAAAAATATCACCGTTAGCGGTTGATGACCAAAACAACAAAATCGAATAGTTGAATGACTATTTTTGTAACTTTTATAATTTAATGACCAAAACAAAATTTACTAATAGTTGGATGACTACTAAAGTAATTTATTCCTAAATTTTTATTAATGAATATAAAAATGAGATCACAGATGGCGGTAAACAAAGAAAAAAAATTTATGAAATTATCTTATAGAATAATTTACAGGTCTTGTTCATCAAGTCAGGATGGCCGAGTGGTCTAAGGCGCCAGACTCAAGTTCTGGTCTTCGTGAGAAGGCGTGGGTTCAAATCCCACTTCTGACAGCTTTTGCGTTTTTGCAGCAAGTCTAACTTACTAAGCCACTACACTAATTTTTGACTGCATGTTTTTTTGCCACTGCACCACCACCTTGACATCTAATTACAACCTGCATTGTTCTCACCACTCATGCTGTCATGCACTAAGCCATGTCTTTTAGCCACTACACCACACTCATGCATTAAGCCATGCCAAACAAATGGAAGATGAAAGATTTAAAAGAAAAATAATATTCACATAAAAGAACTTGCCACAAATTATACAGATTGCATCCACTAACAACATAATATAATAGTCTACACATTTTGATTTTTAAAGAAGAAACCGTATTCTCTAAACATAGTTTGATATTTAAATAAAGTAGAAACAAAGCTCTCTAAAAAAACATTACCAGTTTTAAAGCAGTTCACAAAAAACTGAACAAACCATTTATATAACCAGAACTTTTATTCAGCTACACTATCTTCATTTTCCGCCCCCTCCGTTGTTGTATCTGGCAATGTACTCAAATCTATTTCAGTACCTTTCTCTTCTTGTGAAACCGAATTGTCGGAAGTATCAATGGGGTCGTTATGATTTCCATCCACAGTCTCATTAGAGGAAGAAGTGTCTTCGTTTTCATCTTTTCCATTTGATTCATTGTCACCTTGTTTCTCATTATCAGTAGTCTCCTTGCTCGTGGAAGATTCAAAACCTTTACCTTCGGTTGTTACATTTACTACGTTCTCGATCTTGCTTGCATCTACTACGGTCTCATTGGCTTTTTCTTTATATATTTCTTCAATAACCCTACCACCTCCTGTTGTATCTAAAGCAGAAGTCCCGTTTTGCAGTGAACCCGGAATTTCTTTTGCAGCCTCGTTGTTGGTTTCTTTACTCTCTTCCGTAGAGTTATTGCTTGCTTGGACAATGAGCTCGGTTGTGTCTGTTGTGTTTTGAGGAGAGATATGCTCAGAGTTTGATGATCCAGTGTCGTGATCATTTTCTTTACCGTCCGTCATGTTCAAGGAACTACCAGTTTCGGAATGTTTACCTTCATCGGCCTTCAAATCTGACTTGTTTTCATCACCAGTAGACGAGCTACCACCTTCAGATTGTTTACCTTCGGACTTGTTTTCATCACCATCGGTTTTCTCAGTAGCATTGGCTTTGCTCTCCTGCTCCAAAACATTCGTTGTTAAGTTGTCATTAGGATTTTCCATTTCTAATTTGTCAGTTTCTGAGGTAGTAATTTGTGTGTCATGGGACACGGCACTGGAAGCATCATCTCCCTTGTATTGCTCCTCTCTTGCCTCGTGTGTATCCCTATCCCCTCCATCGGCATTCTGATCATTTGCTAACTCCTCATTTTCTTCATGACTCTCTTTTTCCTCGTTCTCTTTATCATCACCCTCGGCTTCTCTCTCTTTGTCCTCGTCCATTAATTCTTCTTCATTACCAACTTCAGCATCTGCTCTTTCTTGCTCGTTTTCATCGACCTCATCATCTCCAACTACTTTTCCTTCATCTTCCGCTTCTTCATCCTTAATTTCAGCTTCTTGCTCTTCATCCTCATGCTTGCTCCGCACTTCTTCAGCCTCTTCTTCTTCTTCATGTTTGTTTGTTTCTTCTTCCTCCTCTTCTTCGTGTTTACTTCCTTCTTCCTGCTCCTCTTCTTCACGTTTGATTCCTTCTACCCGTTCCTCTTCTTCGTGTTTTATTGCTCCTTCATGCTCCTCTTCTTCTAGCCTCTTAGTTTTTTCTTCCTGTTCTTCATCGTGCTTTTTTTCATCCTCCATCACATTTTCTTCTTCCTCTTCTTCTTCGTGTTTGAAGTTCTTAGATGCTTCCTGCACGCGAGGTAGGTCTTTCCTCCCGAATTTTAAGATCAAATCATCGGCTTGTTCTTTCACAGAGACTGTAGCATCTTTTGCATCAAATTCTTTTCTCTTATCATGTGAGCGCTTGACTTGGTAGACTAACCAGAAGCAAACCCCGAGTAACAGACAAATCTGAAGGACATGTTTTATCCTGATTCCTTTCGATCTTTGGTTTCTACTTGATGTCTTCTTGAACATGATGGAAATCCAAAGACCCCCCAACACCGATTTCCTTCCTTTATATATATTGACTGAAAATTGATTAAAAGGACTGATTAACCATTTGAAAAATCAAATTGAATGTATACTTGAGTGACCAAAATCATATCCGAATGCTAAATTATAAAGTACCCAAATTCTCAGCAATATCTTTGACATAAAACCAATTCAGAAACAATGCAATCTATGCCTATACTGACATGGAACCGCAATACCACAACTAGTTGAAATCAATATGGTCAACTTTCATTCAGCAAAAATAACAGAACAAGAGGCAACTTTCAAATTCTTACAGGAAAAAGTGTACTTGTTCTTGTATAACTTGTGAAACTAAGAGTCAAAACAAGTGATGTCAAACAAACAAACAAGATCACATGTCTTGTTTAAGATTTCGATATGATTTCTTAAGGAGGAAGTGTCCTTTTCAAGAACATGTGAAAAAAATCAAAAGAACAGGCAAATTTTATGACCTTTTTTTCGAAACCCGTCACATAAACTGGTTGTTTTCTAAGTTCATTACTAGCCACCTATAAATGATAGAAGCACAGACTGATTTGAATGAAGTGGGAAAGAAGGGACATTAGGAAATTTTGCTTTAAACCATTTCTCTTTTATTTATCTCAGGTCCGTTTTATGGGCTGAGACCAATCCTGTTCAAGCTAGGGTGGTGTTCAGGTAAAGCCCTCCCAATATTAACGACTACAAGAATCAACCTCAGTCCAAATGACTCGGGAAAAAATCCACTCCAATTCTTCCAACCACCTATTGGTGTCCTCATATGTTTTACGAGCTGAGACTATTCTTGTTCAAGCCGGGGTGGTGTTCAGGTAAAGTCCTCCCAATAGTAATGAGTAATGACTCTAAGAATCGAACTCAGTCCAAATGACCCAGGAAGAAGTTCACTCCACTTCTTCTGAGACCTATGGATGCATTAAACCATTTCCATCATACTATCTCTCATTATATTTTCAATACTAGCATTAACAAATAGGTTTCAATGTTATTTCATGGTACTAAACTGCTAGAACCAAGCCATCTCATTTAACAATCAAAGAATCCAAACTAATCCATATTGAAACCATGCATGGCATTGAATTATAGTGATATTTACAGTCTCATATGGTATAAAGAATGCTTTAGCATATGAAAGAACTTCGGATATATGAAATATATCAAAGGAAATAGCAGTTCCTCTGCAAATTAATGAAAACCCCTTGGTTCAACTCCATTAATGAAGAATGAACCAAGTTCAAATCCACATCACAAGCTATCAAAAAAATTATAAAGATTTATTTTTAAAGTGAAAAAAAGGGATATTTGCTCAAATGAAAGGAAACCCCTCCATGGAAGCCCTAAATAACAGCACAGTGAAGCAACAACAAAAACACCCAACAAATTTAGATATTCATAAACAAAAAACCATTCCCCCTCCCCCCCCCCAAAAAAATAGCAACCAAAACAAAGAATCAAAATATGAAGAAAAAAATCATGCTGTAAGCCTGTAACTACAACAAAAGAACTTGCTAAAGTTGATGAATAAAAGTACACAAGATCCAAACAAAACTGGATGATGAAGCCAAAATAAATAAATACCTGGAGAAAAAAAAAAGGGACTTGCAGATAAAAAAGATGAAAGCAGTCAAATGTGTAACACAAAAAAATGGTTTCAAGTGTGTGTGTGTGAGACAGAGAGAGAGAGAGATGAGGTAAAGGGAAAGTCTTTCACAGTTTTCTCACTGCCCCCTCTTCTTCTGGATCCAAGACGAACCCCTCAAAATTTCCCTTACACCCACTAGTCAGTACTATTCTTCTCGCCGCCAAGATTTCCCTTTTGGTCCCTCAACCCCTCAAAAAAAAGAAGAAGTTGGTTTAACTCATTATTTAATGGGTAAACTACATCCATGGTCATTAAACTATTAGTCAATTTACGTTTTGGTCACTCAACTTCAAAAAGTTACAAAATGGTCACTGAATTATTCAAAAAAATTTATTTAAGTCATTGAGCTATTCGATTGTTTTTATTTAAATCACGATGCTATTAAGTTTTTTTTAAGTTTAGCTAGTGAATTCCAAGAGACCATACAATTATCGGTATGGTGGATTTTGGTTTACAAGTTCACGATGTTCAAAGCTATTCCATGAAAAAAATGAACTTTAAAAGTAAAGAGGAAGAAGAGTTTTTGATTAGTGCAAATAGAGGAGGTCACACAATAGCAATTTTAACAGTCCAATGACTTAAATGAAAATTTACTAATAGTTTAGTGACCTTGAATGTAGTTTACCCTTATTTAATCAATTAAATTTATCTATTAGTCCCTATACTTTGCGAAAGTGTTAAATTTAGTACTTATACTTTAATTTGGTCAAATTGATTCCGTACTTTTCTAAATTTAAATTTTACTCTTGGCCAAATGACAACTATTAAATTCATTAAGTTATATTATTTCTAAAATCGATGTGTGGAACATATTATCATATATGTAATATCATGTTAGTTCTTATTTCCATATATCACACACTAAAGACTTAAAAAGATCCGATTGGAGAATATAGACTAAATCTACAAATGTACGCATAGTATATGACTACTACCAATTAGATTTAAATGATACCATTTGGTTAGGACGAAATTTTCAAATTTGAAAAAAGTACAAGGACTTAGATTGATCAATTGAAAACTACATAAACTAAAATTATTCAAATTACAACTTTCACAAAGTACAATGATTAATAACATTATTTAATTACTAAATTAAAAGGTTTATCTTAAATTAAAAAAGTTAGTTGTGGATGAAAATGTAATAAAATGGGAATATCAAAATAATAATAATACTAAATGTTTTAGGGTAAAATTGTAACTTAAGCTAAAAAATATTTTAATTTCATATTCATATTAGCTATCTATCACTATTAAATTATTGCTCGTGTATTTTTTAAGACAAAAACGTTATCCTTTTTTTAATTATTTAATGTCTTGAAATTTTATCAATATCATAAAAAATATTGTTAATAACATTATTAAATAATGATATTATAAAATTGATTGCTAAATTATGTCAAAATAATGTAAGTTTAAAAAACTAAAAATTAAATTTAAGCATGATGGAGGGACTAAAACCAAAATTTGACCATATTTATTTAAAAGAAAAACTAGAACCGGATCAGAATATAATACTTGATTATTATATCATTGTGCTAATAATTTCGTGCAAAATTAAGCTAAACTGAAAAGCCAACTTTCTGTTCAACGCGAATGTTGCTTTCCTTATTCCATCCGTTGTGTATTCCATTAAGGATTTATAATAAAATTATTGGAACCCTTAATTAGGTTTATTTTGGTATCTAAATTTTTTCATTTTAACATTTAAATTTAATAATTAAGTTCATTTTAGCCCTAAATTTGAAAATTTATGTATAGTTATATATTTTATTTTAGTTAAATTCTACTATTAGTCTCTCGTATTTTTAAAATTTAAAATTCCAGTATTCACCAAACAATAATGGTTAAATTCGTTAAATATAGTTCATTATTTCAAATCGGCGTACAAACATATTATCATATGTGTATTATCATGTTAGTTTATTGTTTTCACATATTATTCACTAAAAATCAAGTGAATAGAGTAACTTCTGTCATTGGTGTTAAGGGTGAAATTTTTAAATTAAAAAAGTATAGGAACTTAGAATGATCTAATTGCAGAAGATGGATTAGTATTTGAATTTAACCAAACAAATTTAACTGCTACTATTTGGGTCAAAAGATTTCGAATTTCACTTACCGTGTATAACGTATTTTTTTCTTTAATATAATATAATTTTTGGCTCGCTTTGTGCTTCTTAGGGTATCGTTGGTTAATTTGTTATATAGCTTAAAGTATAGTTACCGTATAGTACTCTTTTATAGCAGTTTAACTGCTTTATTGGATTAATAGATTTCATCATTCATCCAAAAAAATAAACATATATATAACTATAATTGAATTTTTCTTATGCAATTAAAATTTTCTAGAGGTAATATATCAAATATTAAACTGTTATAAAATCTATAATTTTTTTTAATTTTCTCAATATTCGTTTTATGATTTAATGGAAGCTATAAAAAAACTCAAAGGTTGGTTAGTGCATGGGCCTCATTGTCCCTCCTTGGGGCAAGGATCTTATGGACGTAATAACAATGGCCGAAGATCCCACACATAACATGATATTGGGGATGCACTCAAATGAATTTAATGAGGGTCCAAAAATATAGTTTGGATTAATCCAAAATGACATTTTGTTTGAGATTCTCTGCCCCACAATCCATAAATATGAACTTTAGGAGTCCAGTTATGATTTTTTTTTGGCAATATTTTGTATTTTTAGAAAGTTACTATTATATTGATTTATAGTTTTTATAGTTTTCAGAAGGATTAAATCGAAATTTTATTATTTTGAGAGTCAAATTATTATTTTATCATGTATTAAATTATAATTTTATAAATTTTGAGAGTTTAGAACAAAGTTTTCCCATTCCGCACTCTCCTTTGATCTTTGATTAATCCATTTTGAAAATCATGATTATTCTTCTTAATAAAGACAATATAAATTTTACCCCTGAATTTGGCAACTAAATTCATTTTGGTCCTTAAACTTGAAAAATACAAAAGTTTGATGGCATGACAGTTTGATATTGTGCCACATCATCACTTGAAAATTAAAACAATTGTATAAATTTTCAGGTGATGACGTGATATAATCTCGGAGTGTCACATACAATATTCTACCAACCGAACTAATAATTGAACTGATCAAACCACTAGTTCATAATTCAATTGGTTTGATCGGTTCAACAGTTAAATAAACACTAATTAAATAGATAATTAAAAATTATAAAAGATATATATTAAATTTATTCAATTATTGGTTTTTGTCTCAACTTTCGACTTTTACTTGTTTCGAGCAATTTTCAATTCAATCAGTTCAACATCTTTATTTGAATTAGTAAATTAATTGATTTACGATCAAATCAGTTTAACCTACCAATTCAATCATGCTCCAATAACAACATTAATCACATCAATTACCCTTCACGAAATCCAAGGGCCACCAAATAACTATTTTTTATGCTCTTACAATTAAAGCACTCATGTTATCTGGAGTCAGATCTCATTGCATTTATAGAAGAAGAAAACCCCTTTAAAATTACAATGATTTTGGATTGCTTCAGTGAATTCGCGTTTAAGACTTTTGGACTCAGTTTTCTTATGACACTCCCGTTTCTGTCTGAGTTGACACGGTTGATGAGACAAAGAAGATTCCCTGTCTCAGGCTCCAACATGGCCAGAAGCCAATGCCGGCAGCCTTTTATGGCGGACCTGACCCTGCTTACCTTACTGCACTCGTGTCTTTTCTTTCCTTTTCCTTTGTAAAGTTACAGTAATAACTAAGGATAAATATAATAACTAAATTATTAATAAGTTTAAATTTTGGTCACTTCAAAAAGTTACAAGCTTTCATTTAAATCAATAAGCTGTTAAAATCGTTATTGAATTATACTTTTTGTTCGTATTACCTACACAAATCAAAAGCTCTTATTTTCATTATTTTCTACAATTTATTTATTTTTTTATGAAACAACTTTAAACATCACAAATATGTGAACTAAAACCCAAACAATTTTCTCCTCCGATCTCCAACACTACTCGTCAAATTGACTTGGATCTATAGTATGTTATTTTACTCATCAATGGGTATTGATCTATCGTACCGATTGTCGAATCATCACTTGAAGCTCGCTAACCGAACTTTAAAAGAAAAAAAACTTAACAGCCCAATGAAGTAAGTAAAAAACATTCGAAAAGTTCAATAACTATTTTGTAACTTTTTGAAAAGATGAGTGGCTAAGACGTAAACTTAGTAATAATTTATTACTCAATATTTAAAACCCATGAATCAAATTGTAAATAAGTGTGTGCCTCTTGTATAAATAATTTGGATCTAACGATTAAAAGAAATGAATAACCCTTTTAAATATTTATTGACACTACATTTTAACACGTTAAATCCAACTACCCATTTGATAATTATGTATTGAAAATCTAATACATGTATTTTAACTTTACTAAATATCAAATCCGAATTTGATGTCATTTATAGTAAACTTGAAAATAAGAAGAATTAGGATATTTGAATGCTTTTCGATTTTTAAGTCAATATTTGAGTCACATGAACACTTGAAAATAAGTGTATGCATCACACTCAATCGTCAATCCAAACACACCCTAAATATTCTGATCATATCTAAGGTCAAAGGTCAAACACGATACGTAATATATATATATATATAATGAAGATTTGGGTTGCGTATTGACTACCCAAATCTAACCCTTAGCGAAATCTATTCGTTAGGGCCATTGGCTACTCATGCTTTGCACATTGCCTTTGAGCTACGTAGAAGCTTCTTTCCCTAAAAAGAGGTGATTCTCCCGAATACCACGAGCAATAGTTTTTTACTAGCATATTCAGGCTTTGTTAGAGAGTTTAAACTCGTGCATCGTATATTGCACTTTTAAAGGGAGAATTTAAATTTAAACTTTAAAAATAATATTATTAAGAAAAACAATCACGAATTTTAAACATAAATTATAAAATGAACATATATTTAAATCACTAAAAGAGAGCTCCAACTCGTGTAAGTTTGATGCTAGTTGGAGCTTGAACTCCAATGGACCAAGCCTTGGCAAATTCAACATAGACATGACTAAGTATTTAATTAAAAAAATTCTAAAATCCGATCCAAATCAACCTTACTGAAATCCCCCTAATAAAATCTTCAATGATAATATTTTTATTGTAAGAGCGGCAAGTCCTTACTTGCAACTTGTAATCATAAAAATTAGTTTGATTGAGATCATAAAAAAAGAATTATGTAAGGATTAGAAAACACATATTAATACCATGAAAAGCGACGAGGCGAAAATTATAAGGCAATGCTGATGCACTTGTCGTATTGAAACATCATGTGAGTTGGTCCGCAAGCTCGACAGTGCTGAAATGGTGACAGCTTACCTAATTGATGTTATTTGGTTGTTTGTCAGATAAAACAAGACATCAAATCTGTTTCAAACTCTGATTTGAAATCAAGATATCACTAGTTGATGATCTCAACCATGTTTTTAGACCATGATTAGAGTTATTGGTCGGACCGGCTAAATTGATAATCGATTAATACATTAGTTTAAATGAAGGGGTTAAACTGTTTCAATAAATATTTTTATTTTTATGAATTTTTAAGTATTTATTTAATTATTGCTTGCCTAGCATCAATCAAACCGGTTGAATCAATAATCAATGGTCTGAACAATTCAACCACTAATTCAATTATAAAACATTATACCTGATACTCAAATATTGTAGCATACCATAGCTTGAAAATTTGTATAATTTTTAATTTTTAAACAATGATTTAACACAATATCAAAATGTCACGTTATCAATTTTTTTTTTAAATTTAGTGGTATAGACAAAAATGTATGCATGCAGTACATTTGTCAATGCCAACATCATGACATATCTCTATTCAAGTACGTAAATGAAAAGGTATAACCTTTGATTGTCAAGACACAATTTGACATCAATGGTAGCTGTTCAACATTTATTTATTTTTCCGATAAGGTCCAACCCTCATTGTGATGTATATATTATCTTTATTAAATAAGACTAAATTCAAATCTTATCTTCAACTGAGAATACAAAAGAAAAGTTTTTAATATATTTTAATTATTTTATTACAAATTTTGATTATATTTGTTTTTAATATGATGTTAAAATTATAGAAGAATCTGAATTCATATCCTCTTATATTAACAATAATACATATACCACTTGAATTAAACTCAATTAATTAACATTTGGTAAAAGGCATTACCATTTAATATAATATTGGTTTTACCAAAAATAGATTTATGGTAATATCGACAACATTGTATGCGGTTGGTAGATACGTTGTCAAATATAAGCAATCTTTTGGTTTAACTTTTCCATATGGTTACAAATTTTAACTCATTTGTCGTATAGTGAAAAATAGAGCTAGAGTTGATAATGAGTCGGATTTAATTTGACAAAAAATATAATTAAAATTATTTTGACAAAATATATAAATATTAATGATTAAATTTATCATTAAATTACGGGAGGAAGGTAAACATTTGTTTAAGTTTATCCCGGAATTTAGAGCCTTAAATGACCATTTTTCTTTTTATGTATTTAGCAACTTGTTATATTAATATAAAAGATGAACGAGTAATTCTATTAAATGTTTGCAATAATTATTAAAAATTAGTAAAATTTAATTCGATTTAATTTAAACAATTCTATTTTAAATATCATAATACTTAAATTTAAATGAATCACGAACTTAATTAAGCTCAAATTGGAATGACGAGTTAAGTTGCATTTGGGAAAAAGAAAAACAGTAAACTGTAAGTAAACAGTACACGTAGATGAAGATCATCCTCAACATCACTATAAATAATTAATCATAGAGCTCGAAAACCGAAAAACTCACAGCTGTTTAGATTATAATCCCATTTATTAGCTTCAGCTTTCAATTTCATCCACAAAAACCATAATAATCTACACCGAATCCTTTTCGACGGGATTTCGCTTTACTCTTTTGTTTTTTTGCTATTAGCTAATGTTGCTTTCGTAATGGAAGAGCTTTATCATCTTTGCTCTTCGTATCTCTAACGAAACCCTAAGTTTTTATTTTAATTTTTGCTTGATTTGTGAGGTTGTTTTTCTTATACAAAGAGAGAACTTTGAATGGCGGTGGAGTACAGTTGTTGTGAATTGGAGTTCTTTATTCACATATTAATAGTAGTGTTGTTGGTATTGTTCGCGGGTTTGATGTCGGGGCTTACTTTGGGCCTTATGTCGATGAGTCTCGTCGATCTTGAGGTTCTTGCCAAGTCCGGTACTCCCAAGGATCGTAAACATGCTGGTACTCTTTTTCATTTGTTTCTTCTTTAATTGAATGATTGGAATAATTTACCTTTTTTTGACCGAGGTTTGAATTTGGAATGTTAGACTGAAAAATTAGATGACACAATTGAAATTTGATCATCTAGTTAAGTGATGGTTAGTGAAATTATAGTCAGATAAAAGGGTACACAAGCTAATTTTATCCCCCCATTTTGAAACAGAAAAAATATTGCCGGTTGTCAAAAAACAGCATTTGTTGCTTTGTACACTACTTATATGCAATGCTGCTGCAATGGAGGTATATGTATATATATATATATTATAGATACAGCTTCAGCCTGACCTGTGATATGGTTTTGTTTGGAAATTTTTAACTAATGTTTGGAACTTGTTTTGTTATTTTTTTCAGGCACTTCCCATTTTCCTTGATAGTTTGGTCACCGCTTGGGGTGCTATCTTGATTTCAGTGACCTTGATTCTTCTGTTTGGTGAGGTGAGGATCTACCTTAGATCGTATTAGCTGAAGCGCTTTCGAACTTGGCAGAGATAGAAAATAGAAATCCTTGTTACACCCTGAACATGACATTTTGTGTTTCGACTATTTTGATGTGTGTTACTCGATATAGTAGAAAAAGGCAAGAAGTTCTATGCATGTCCTGAATCCTAATTTCAATTTAATTGTTTGTGCAGATAATACCGCAATCCGTCTGTTCACGATACGGTTTGGCAATTGGTGCAACTGTAGCTCCATTCGTTCAAGTTCTTGTTTGGATCTGTTTTCCTGTTGCATACCCAATAAGCAAGGTAATGAATGTTGCTATAGATACTCACTTTGAATGCTGCAAATTGCTCTCTTGACTGATCTTATCTGTTCTTCAGCTGTTAGACTTTTTACTAGGCCATGGACATGTAGCACTTTTTCGAAGAGCCGAGTTGAAAACCCTAGTAAATTTGCACGGGAACGAGGTTTGGTTAACAACTTCTTGGTTTTTGCATACAAGCTTTTTAATTTTATCTACAGTTGTTTACATTGCTTTCTTCTAGTTACTATTTACTTGGTTGTTTCCATTTATCAAATCAATGCCATTGTAAGTGCAATGCCTTTTGGGGATATGCTTTCTTTCATGGTAACTTTCAGATTTATGATCCTTCTATTGAACCTTTGTTAGGCTGGAAAAGGTGGAGAACTGACGCACGATGAGACAACAATTATAGCTGGAGCACTTGAGCTCTCCGAGAAAACAGCTAAAGATGCCATGACTCCTATATCCGAAACATTTGCTATTGATATTAACGCCAAGCTTGACAGGTATGATTTTCTGTAAATTATCAAGAAACATGACATTTAATATCATTCTCAATTTCCCTCAGATTTTATAAGGTACCATTACATGCTTGCTATGGACAGGGAATTGATGAGTTTAATTTTGGAGAAAGGACATAGCAGAGTTCCAGTTTATTATGAGCACCCTACAAACATTATTGGACTTGTTTTGGTAATAATTTTTCTTCAGCTAAAACTAACATCATTTATAGTTTGTCGAGTGTTATTATGTAATTGTTTCCAACTGGATGATGCTCTGTGATATGACAGGCTTTCTAGTTAGCCATGCTAATGGTTGCATGAATCATTAATGCATCCCACCACCTTTATACGAGTTCCTTTCTGAACACTAACATTTTGTTACTTATTTGACGTTTCCCTATTCCTTAGGCTTTTACTTTCAAATGTTTTTATTTTGGTATTTTATTGAACACCATTTATCTTTTAATCTCACAGGTCAAGAATTTATTAACAGTCCACCCTGAAGATGAAGTTCCTGTGAAGAGTGTCACTATACGAAGGATTCCAAGGTATCTTATATTAAATAAACTCTAAAAGAAATGGACAACTTGTATTCATGTCGTTCTGCAAAGAATGTCACTATCTGCACCATACTCATTGGTTGATCCTCCATATTTGTATTTGTATATTTGCTTGGTACAGGGTTCAAGACACTCTACCGTTGTACGATATATTAAATGAATTTCAAAAAGGTCATAGCCATATGGCCGTTGTTGTAAGACAGTGCAACAAGACAGACCAGCCGCCTTCTAGCAACTCATCTAGGAGTAAGTATCACCCTCTTATTAGAATATTCTCACTGAATTTCCACTTATACCAGTTACCCGTCCATGGAAACTTGTTTATAATGCATAATTCTCTATTGCTTTATATTCGTCTTTATCTGTTTGTTCCTCTCTTGAAACAGGCCCTTTGCCGGAAGTGAAGGTTGACATTGATGGTGAGAAATATCCTCAAGAAAATGCTTTAAGACGTAAACGATCACTGAAGAAGTGGAAGAGCTTTCCCACTTCGAATGATTCTTTTAAAAGTGGTTCCCGGAGCCGGAAATGGTCAAAGGGTACTGATTCTGACATCTTACATCTAAATGGCAGTCCACTTCCACAGCTCCCTGAAGAAGAGGAGGCTGTTGGCATTATAACAATGGAAGATGTCATTGAAGAGCTTTTACAGGTACATATTCCTACTATTAGCCAACTTCCGATTTCATTTCCGTCAAACGTTTCTCACACATCTGCCTTGGATGTGACCTTTCTCAGGAGGAGATCTTTGACGAGACGGATCATCATTACGATGACTCATGACATTTGCCTTACTTCGTCGCAAAGTTTTTCTACGGCACTGATTATTTGTTGTTTCTTGTTTGGCACGCAGTAGAATTTGGTTTGTTAGAGCTTATTGTAGAGTGTAGACACATGCTGGTTGTATGCGAAATGCATTAGGCATTCGAGTTAATGGAAACTATATATTTTTGTAAGTAGGACAAAAGCAAGCATTCCATTTATAAATGTATGGTAATGTAAAAACTTGAATTTATTTTATTTTGTTCTAGTTATTCGCAATTTGATAATTATTAGTTGAGTTTGCACTCGAGCAACTTGAGCGACCGTTCGAATTGGTTGTGGGTTTTATTATTATTTTTTATTTTTATATATCTTATATTATTAAATTAGGTTATTATCTTTCGAACACAAGCTGGATTACAATTTTAATCGGGTACAAAATTTGATAAATAAGCTTAATCAAGTTTGAGTAGTTTTGAGTATGAGGTGTTCGGTAAACAGAGTTTTTGAGTTTTTTTTTTATAGTTCGATTAAAATATTTTATTCCCTTTGTCATATGCTTACTCAAAATTACTCTTTGTCACATCTATTTTTGAATATTTATATATTCTTAATTTATTTCCGATTTATTTGTGTAAAATGATTCATTATGTAACTTTATATTAATTGAAATATGCTACTATAAATTTGTTCGAAGTTTGACATAATTATCATTAATTTACATACTAAGAACATGTCATAATTATTACTAAGAATATAGTTTGCAATTATATTGATACACTTTTAATATTTTTCAATTTCTACAACGTTAATATTTGTAAATAAATAACTTAAGAAATTTGTTTATTTAAAATTCAAAAATATTCACTAATTAATTTTCATAATGAATGTTTTATTTCTTTGGTAAAAATGTTTTATTTCAATAATTTCACCTAATAAAACTAAAGTATTATAAACAAATAAATACCTAACAATGAAATGTGTCATGCTTTCATTTGTTTGTTTGTTTAGTTTTTTTTCTTTACATATATCACCTTTCAACTATCAACTAAGTTTTACCAAATACTTTTAAATAAACAGTTAATAGAATTAGTTGATCAAACCAGTCACTGCAATCAATAATCAACTAATTGCCAAATAGGGCTTAAATCTTGAGTTGAGTTTGTGTTTAATCAAGATAATTTTGAGTCGAGCTCAACATAGTCCATATTTGGATTTAGCCTAGCTCGATTATAGGTTTGTTTAAGTGCTCATGTTCTTTTTGAGCCAACTACATTAGTAATAATCTAATTATTAGTAAATATTTTTTAGTTATTTAATTATGAAAAGTTACAAAATAATTACCTAATTATTTAATTTATATTTTTCGCTTATTAGTGGGCTAATGGTGGTAGCATTTAAAATTAGCATTATAGTTAACTTTAACCTAAACATTTATAAATTATATCATTTAGCTTTGATTCTAAAAAGTTAACTTTGTGTGTAATTTGATTTTTTGTGATATTGAAGATTAATTTTAAAAGGAATAAGAAAAGATGAAAACTACTATCTTGAAATTTTTAGTATTCCGTTTGTTGCAAATTTTGTGAACTTTTAATTTATTTTTTAATTTTTAGGTTAGAAGAGTAAAAAAGTCAAATTATACAAGATTCAAAATTTAAGGGTTAGATTATTCAATATGTAACTATTAAGAGTTAAAATTGCTATTACGAAAAATTTAGAAATTACCATTGGTGAAAAAAGTTACAAAATTAAATAATTATACGGTCATCCATAACAAAAAAGGAATTTACTAAGTAATAATGAAATTGGGTCTAAAACGGGGGCCAAAAGAAAGAAAGCCTCAACGTCAGCTTTTATGCATATTTTCATCGTAGAACACGGAATGACCCATTTTACAAAGCTACAATCATTGATTATTACCACAAATGGTACATAAAATTAGATAAAACTAAACTATTGATTGTCACCAAATAGTACATAAATTGATAATAAAACCTTTATATTACTCACTTCCGATGTTTACTTCTTTTTTCTTCCTTCCTCTTCTTTTTCTTATCCATATATTTTTCTTTAGATTTATGCTTCCTTCTATGCTTCTTATCTGAGCTCTTAGAATGGTCTTTTTCTTTCTTCCGTCTATGTTCTCGAACTTCCTCATCGGAAGAAGATTCCTCGGATTTCAGTGAAGGTGGTTTCTTGGGACCTAATGTGTCACGATGTTCCCTTATAATGGGGTCCGTTGACGGCATTCCTGGAGAGTCGGTGGGTAGGTAAGGTCCTGTTTCATCCATCCTTGAACCTATAGAACCTCGACCGCGCTTCACTCTGTCATCATAAAACAGGTTCGTGTCAGTCAGTTTTCCGTATGAATGCCGGGGATAAAATTACAACTGGTTAGAGGTACAAACCTTGACTGAAGAAATTCCTCGATCTCTTCATCTCTTAGACCTTCATCATCTTCCATTGAACGAGAACTCTTGGCTGGTCTCTTGCTTGATGAGCATGAAGCACTAAAATCACTCTCATGCTTCCCACTGGTTCTTATGGAGGAATTGCTAGTGTCCCCATAACTCCTGCTGTGGCTGGTATCTTTTTTTGATCTTCCTTTTAGCCTATCGTTTAATTCAAGCTCCTTTTGTCGAACTCGCCACATCTCATTCACTTCAACAGCTCGGTTAGCTGAGAAAGAAGGGAAAGAAACAAGCACACACAGCATACATGCATTAGCAATAAAATCCAAAAGGGGAAACTGCCATCTTATTTTCTACTAATCAATTAGATTCACGTGTACCATACTTGTGCTTTCAAGGAGAACCTAATCATCATTAGTTTAAGGTATGTAAAAGATCCCTCAGTTCTTTCATACACTCGTATTCGAATTTATGAGAATTCATAAAACTAGTCACTGTTGTTACTAACCTTAACCTAAACTCGCTCTACTATTAGAAAATGCAAGCTTAATAGAAGAATGGGATAACAAACCTTGCTGTACACCAAGCACAGTAGCGGTGAGGAAGCGCGAATTTGGCCGACCCCTTACTTTTGGCTGCTGAAGATAAACATGAACACCTTCCTTGTCCGCTTGCCGTTTCAGTTCGGCTGCCTCTTTTAACAGAATAGCTGCTATTCTGTTTTCAGTTTCCAAATCCATTTAAGCTGCAATAGCATATTAAAACCCAGATGACTTTAACAGATTTCTCATGGAAAACACAAATTTGAACAAAAAAAACAATCAATACCCATTAAAAAGCTATGATCAAATATGAAAACTAGGCTCTCTTGATTTCTCCAAAGAAAACCCAGAGATTTTAGCATGGAAGACTAACAGCCCCAACACCAAATATAAACAACATAAAATTTTAATTATCCAAGCCATAGTTCAATACATTTATCCTAATCGACACGCATCGGCACAGGAAAAAAAAAATCCCTTTTTCATTATCCTCAAAACCCAATTAAAAACCAGCAGTTCATATCGAAAAGCCCCCAAAAATGAAATTAAAACCCCTTTTTTTTTGCCTCACAAACAACTTGAACAATAAGATTTCTAAGCAAAATAAACATCAAAAACAATAAAATCAGTAAACTTACCCAATCAATTAAACGGCTAATGCGAAATCCAAAGTGAAAATCCGGATCAATTTAAGCAACCACACCGCTTTTCTCCTTTGAAATCGAAAACCCTAATCCAAAATTTATTCTGGATTGAAGGTGAAGGCTTTTTCACTTTTCCTAAATAGTATGTATATATTTATTTATTTTAAAATTAGCGCGTAAATGTTATTTTCCTTTATTTCGCGTGGGAAGGGTGTCCTCCACGTCGGATAATAACAAGACAAAAATTGGGCCCTACATGACGTGGTATAAGGTGCGTGAAAGTAATTAATTTTGACTACGTTGACTCTCGAAGAGCCCAATTATTAGGGTTAGCCCGTTAGGGTTTAATATCAGCTTCGGCCTATAATCGTGAAGGCATCACATTTGTGGTTATTTGGCCGCATAAAAAAGAAGCAGCTTTTTCCATTAATTTCGGAGGGGAAAAAAAGGGGGAAAAAATCTGAAAATGTCTCTGATGAACAATCTATCAACTTCAATGATTTCTTCATCTTCATCTACTTACTTGGCTCCAACCAGTTTCAATTCAAGGTACTATTTTTTCCCTTTTGATTTTCTTCTGTTTGGTTTCTGAGAAAACAAAAAACCCAGTTCTCTTTCATTTTATCATTAAACAATGTTCTTATTTTATTTTTTAATTTCTTTTGTTGGGTTTTTATTTATTGGTACAATGCTGCAGAACCCAGAGTGTTTCAGTTCCATTGAAAAACATCAATATAGTTAAATGTGTTGCCACTCCTCAGGAACAACAAAATGGTGATCATTCTTATAACTTTTCATTATTATTGCTTTTTTTGGTATGTTAATATTTTAATTTTTGTTGTTTTAAAGCTAGTTGAGTTGGTAATGTTACTGAGAACAAACTGTTCAATTCATGAGTAGTTGCACAAATGACTTAATTTTCAATAAGTGCTTTTAAACTTGAATAATTTTATGACTGAATTATGGTTTCTGTTTGTTTTGAAGCTTACAAAACTAAAGTTTCTCGCAATGCGAACATAGCTAAGCTTCAAGCTGGTTACCTGTTTCCAGAGGTCCGTGTCATTTCTCATTGTGTCTAATGCTTTTCTTTGTTGTCATTGATGTTATATATAAACTTTTCCCTCAAGATACTGATTATGTTTGCCATTGGTTTTTATAAGAAGACATGGTTTGCTCAGTCGGTTTTCTCGAGTTCCATTTATTTGCTCTTGAGTGTACTTTTTTAATATTTTTGTAATAGGTTGCCAGGAGAAGGGCTGCACACTTGCTCAAGTACCCGAATGCACAAGTGATAAGCCTTGGAATCGGTGATACTACTGAACCTATTCCAGATGTTATTACGTCTGCAATGTCTAAGGTAAGTATTCCTTGTTTTTTTTTTTTTTTGTCAATTTACGGCTCAATATTGGTTTCTACCTGAGGTTTCTCACTTCTATCATCAAAATCTATTCAAGCTTATGTAATAGGGTTAAAGAAAAATACATTTACAAGTAGGGCCTGATATTCATTTGAATTATTTTCTATTTGGCAGAGGTCTCATGCATTGTCTACGCTGGAGGGTTACAGTGGTTATGGAGCTGAACAAGGTGAAAAGGTATGCCGTTTTGAGTCTTTATCGTAAATCGTATACTTCAAAGTTGAAGCTCATTAATGAAGTTATGGTTTGGTTTTATTAGTAGTACGCATAAATTATTTTCAAACCACAAATTAAAGGCCCCAATTGGATTTAATTGGGACTATAAATAAGTTCACTAGTGTTATAAATGGCATTTATTATGTTTAGATGTGAAATATTAAGTTTCAAAATACAACCTTAATGTTAATTTGTGCAGGCATTGAGAGCTGCACTTGCTTCAACGTTCTATCGCAACCTTGGCATTGAGGATGATGATATTTTTGTCTCAGATGGTGCTAAATGTGACATATCTCGCCTTCAGGTTTGATTTAGTTGTGAGATTTCTTTTATTATTAGTATTTTAACTTGTCTATCCGAAATAATCTTGGGGGTTGCGGTTTTGCTTTTGGCCAGGTTGTTTTTGGATCTAGTGTCACAATGGCAGTGCAAGACCCGTCATACCCGGTAACTTTTCTTTGTTGTCTTAATATGTCAAATCTTTTTCAATCTACTTTTTTCATGTCATGTTTAGTTGGTCTGGTTCCCTGGTGTATGAAGCTTCAATGAACGATGGTAAAAGTACCATGGAGGCCCCTGTATTAAGAGTTAGATTGTATTTTTCCTCTACTAAAAAAATGGGCAAATTAGTACCTGTATAGTAAATCAAAGAGCAAATTGATATTTTCTATTAAAAATTTTATCTATTTGTATTATTAAAAACTGGCGAGGTTGTAGGAATAACTAGATATTGACACGTGGCATGTCATGTGTACCTCATGCTGACAAATAGTAACCAGTTTTTAATAGTTGAAATGGATGGAATTTTTAACAGAAAGTTCAATTTGCTCTTTGATCTAATGTACAAGTACTAATTTGTCCATTTTTTTAATAGAGGGGGCAAAATGCAATGACTTTTTGTTCAAGGGCCTCCATGGTTTTTCTTACCATGAACGACTTTTTAGTTTGTTTATTTGACCTAGGTAGACCTGTGGAAAACAAATAATAATAACGGAATGTGGGGAAGAGAAACATTTAGCTGTAAAAGAAATAGCTTCTTGTGTCTCTATAATTTTTGCTATTCAATGCAGGCTTACGTAGATTCCAGCGTTATCATGGGTCAGACCGGACAGTTTCAAAAAGATGTTGAGAAGTACGGAAATATCGAGTATATGAGGTGTACACCCGAGAATGGATTCTTTCCTGATTTATCCAAAGTTGCTAGAACTGATATCATATTCTTCTGTTCACCAAACAATCCTACTGGTGCTGCTGCAACACGAGAGCAATTGACTCGATTGGTTAAGTTTGCGAAGGACAATGGGTCTATCATAGTCTATGATTCTGCATATGCTATGTATATGTCAGACGATAACCCTCGTTCTATCTTTGAAATTCCCGGAGCAAAAGAGGTTCCCTTCACCCCTGCTTGTTATCTAGAGAACTAAAGGATAAATATACAATTGATGTGTAAATTTCCTTATTCGATATTGTAGGTTGCAATTGAAACATCTTCTTTTAGTAAGTATGCTGGGTTTACTGGGGTTCGTCTTGGTTGGACTGTTGTTCCAAAACAGCTTCTGTTCTCAGATGGATTCCCTGTTGCCAAAGACTTCAACCGTATCATTTGTACTTGCTTTAACGGTGCATCTAATATTGCCCAAGCTGGTGGCTTGGCTTGCCTTTCACCCGAAGGGCTCGAGGTTAGTGTCCTTGCCCGCTTTATTGTCAAAGCATGCAAGAGTAAAACTCCTGATTTTGGGTTTTGTTTCTTCGTAGGCCATGCAAGAGGTGATCGGCTTCTATAAAGAAAACACCAAAATTATAGTAGAAACATTCAACTCGCTTGGGTTTAAAGTATATGGAGGAAAGAATGCACCATACGTGTGGGTTCACTTCCCTGGCCGTAACTCATGGGATGTGTTCAGCGAAATACTCGAGAAGACCCACATTGTTACTACGCCTGGAAGTGGTTTCGGACCTGGCGGTGAGGGTTTCATCAGAGTCAGCGCATTTGGTCACAGGGAGAATGTCTTGGAAGCTTGCAGAAGATTCAAGCAGCTTTACAATTGAATCTAATAGCATTTGACCGGTTACCTCGGTTTCAGACCGGAGACCAAAGGCCGTATGCTTCTATGATTTTTGTTCTCAATTCTGTAATATTGCTCGGAATATCTCGTCAGATTCTATGCTTAGAAAAGACTAGTAATGCTTCTTATTTATCCTATAACATTCACTGAAAACTACCTTTTTATTTATATAAATAACCGCCTGTATTCGCCAAGCAAATAAGGAAGAAAAATCTCGATTTTTCCATGGAAGTATCATGATTTTCCATGAAAATCTTGTTTATTAAAGCAGATGGCAGTATTAGATCACAGGTATTGGTAATGCCAATTTTGATAATATAATGTGAATTCTCTGAAATAATAGCTTACATAATTCCTATTGGACATTTGTTTTAGTTTCTTAGCTAGAAAAAGTATTAAAAGAATGTGACAAATTTTCCAACTCAGTGTTTGGTAGGTAGGAAAATAAAGCTTGGTTTGCTCTGAAATTTTCCATTGTTCTTCAAATTAATCAACTGGAGGAGCTCTGTAATATGCAGGCACAGTTGCAGGGAAAAACATTTGTCTAACTCCTTCAGCTCGGATAATAGGGAAGATGATGCCCGATGCACCCTGAAAATACGGATTATTATAAGCAAAAAACATCATGGATTGTGGTGAAACACGATTCGTAAAAGAAACAAGAAGATAGATTAGATGCCAACCGAAATCAATCGAGCCCCAGTCCAGATGCGTGTGGGAGAAGGAAATGGAAGTAACAAACGGCCAACACCGTATATTGCCACGGCGAAGAAATGTAGCACTAGGCTTATAGGATGCGGGTTTAGACCGGAGAGTAGAGATATCGGTCCCTCGGAAAATGCACCTCCTAAGCTCAAATAATCGAAACATGCTTCCCTCATTTCCTCCCTTGCTTTATCAGCTGAGGCACTAAATACCTTGTATAAAGCACCAGCCAATGTGTTTATTGTAGATGCCACTGGCTGCAGGTCATAAAAACCGATGCCGATACCATCCAGTAAGTGTTTACTTGCTTTGATTATATGAATTTTTAAGAATATGTTCGAAGTTTACCTTTCGTAAGGTGTAAAACGATTCGAGATATCTACAAAGAGCAGATGCATCATGAAGATTATGGAGTGGTCTTAAAAGATCCCTTAAGAGAACAATATCGGATAAAGCAACAGTCATTCCTCCTCCAGTTAAAGGATGTCGCATATTGAATGCATCACCGAGTAAAAGTGCACCCGGAGTTGGTTGTGGAGCCGCTGGCATACTTCTATTCGTCATGGTTCTTATGTTTCCCTTGTTGACCGCAGTGATAAACGCCGTGTATAGTTGTGGAGGAATCTGACATGCATAATTGGACCAAAATATCAGTTAAATGTTCCTAGGGATTCGAAACATACTTACCGGAACATAAACTAACTCCGAGTTACCTGGGGAGCCACCATAGTTTTTAAGTAATGAGCCATCTCACCATTGGAAACCGAAGGTACTTTTTGGCCGGGTACGTCGACCAAGCAACGAATCTCAGTGCTGCTAATAGGGTAAAATAAGATAGGCGAAGGGTCTGCTATTATAACATGTCCATGATTCGCATGCGGAAGCTCGCAATTCTCGAGAATCAAACCGACGAAACAAGAAGGTACATCGACCTAAACGAAAAAACCGAATATCGTTACATCATCGATCAAGTGCTTGATGTAAACAAGATTCGAACAAGAAATTCTTAACCTTTGGATTAGAAAGAGAGCGTCTTAAATTTGAGAAACCACCGTCGCATACGATCGTAAGGGGAGCATAGGCCATAAATTCTTGACCATCCTTAGTTTTGTATTGAATTCCTTTAACAGTCCCTTTTTCTTCTATTAGAGATGTGACACTCCCTTGTTCTAAACTCACACTGTATATGAATACGTGTATCTTTTATGAATATTAAAAAAAAAAAAAATGAAAAGTTGGAATAACATAAGAGAGCGTTATTACTTGGGAAGAGAAGCCGCTTTGTGGCGCATCCTTTGAATGAAACGTCCGTTATGAAAGCTTCGTCCGGCAACATCGGAATGGAAATTTTCCAAAGGATAAGACAACTTCGTATTCTTTCCATCTTTGAACAAAGCGTACCCGAAAACTCGTTGAGCATCAATCTCATCTACGCAATCTACAACACCAAAGGCCAATGTTAAATACCCAGAAAAAGAGAGAGAGAGCAAAGATTACAACAACGTAAAAGTATCATAGAAACTTTTGTACTAGTAGTCAGATTGCGTTTTGTCCCCTTTACTAAAAAAATAGACATATTAGTTATTGTATGTTAGATCAAAGAGCAAATTGGTCATTTTTGTTAAAAATTTTATCTATTTTTATTGTTAAAAACTGACATGGCTGACAGAATAAACGTGTCCATTCTGACGTACAAGGGACGAAATACAATCCGACTTCTAATAGAAGAACATTTATGATACTTTTACCTCACAACAACCGACATGACGTTCTCGGATACCTTCAAGGCCTAATTCAATCAATTTAAGATATCCCCCTGGTTGTAAAAGTTCACCAACAATCCTATCGGGTTCATTTAAGTCCCTTTCGATCACACGTACTCGCCGTCCGTCCTGAATCGTACAATAAACCGAAAAAGAAAACATGTTACCATTGAAAACATGTTACAACAAGGTGAAATAAGTGATGTAAGGACCTTTCCAAGTGTATAAGCAAGAGCTGCACCAGCAACACCAGCACCAACAATAATAATATCAGTTGCAGTACCCTCAGTACCCTCACCATTACGGGCCGAAACCACCGTTGACGCTGCCGCGGCCGCTGTTTTGTTGGTTCTTGTATTGTAATAAAACAAAACAAAACCAAGAAAACAGGCAAAGATTCCAAATATATATTCGTAAGCCATGATATTATAAGATGAACAATGAATGATTTAATTTGTGAGGGAATAAGGTAGCTGAGGGTACTTTATATATATATATATATATATCTATAATGAAATGTAAAACTGTCTGAATTTATGAAGTTTTTTTGTGTTTTAAAGTTCAACGAAGGTTCTGTTTTATGTTTTGTTGTGATTTTAGAACGCTATTATTACTGCCAAACTTTGAGACCTTTTAATTCCAGTTTGCTAGGTATCCATAATATATATTTAATCTCGGTAAAACTACCACAAAAGCCCCTGTATTAGAAGTCAGATCGCATTTTACTCCTTTTACTCAAAAAATAAACAAATCAGTCCCTGTACGTTAGATCAAAGAGTAAAATGGTCATTTCTATTAAAAATTCCATCCATTTCTACTGTTAAAAATGGGCGTAGCTAACGAAATGCTAATGTACAAAGACTAGTTTTTAATAGTAAAAAGTTGATGGAACTTTTAATAGAAGGATTGGTTTGGTCTTTGATCTAATATACGGGGATTAATTTGTCCATTTTTTAGTAGAGAGAACAAAATGCAAGCCGACTTCTAATACAAGGGCCTCCATGGTATTTTTACCATTTAATCTCTTCATCAAGATTATTAAATTATTAAACTATGTAAGCCATGGGTTAACTATTGAATTAGTACACGGTTCATGATTCTGGTAAAGGATCATAGTTACCTAGACACTTGATTTTAGCTTAAAGTGGAGTTGATACAAACTTTTGGATCAAATTTTTTTACTACAAATTGATTTTTTTTTAATATAAGGACAGCAGGGGCAAACAGGGGCCAAAATTGAATAATAAATTTTTAGAGAGGTCAAGGTTCAAATTTACCATTATATTAAATTTGTAATTACATAAAATTTAAATAGACAGGAGATTAGTTATTCATATTCGAATTCATTTTCAATTTGTAATTACATAAAATTTTGCTATTAGTCCTGTATTATATGTAAAATTATAGATTTAGTCCGTGTTTTCACATATTACATATGTATATAGAAATTACAGAACTTAATGAGTACCTTTTGGTCATGGTTGAAATTTTAAAATTTAAAAGTACAATGACTAAAAATAATCAAATTCAATTATAGGAACTAAATCCACAACTTTCATATAATAAAGGTACTAATATTAGAATTTAACCTTATATTTTCTTGAGTTGTTAGGATTCCCTACTTGTTTTTCTTGAAGAAAGATTCAAACCTTCATATAATAAAGTGGAAAAAGACCTCGAAATCTTAATAAATTAATATGAGTAACTTGCACAAATATCCAAACTATGAACCTCATTCTAAATTAGTCTTTAAATTTTAAATATTTTAAACACATATCCTTAAACTATCGATGTTATATCAATAAAATCCTTTTGCTACTAAAATTGTTAATTTAACCGTTAAATGTGACGTCAAATCTTATCGACATAATTTGAATTGAAAAAAAATCAAATTTTTGAGGTTTTCAAGGTTTTCTGAAACTAATGTTCACTCTTTTTTTCTTCTAATTTTAAAATTTATATCACATAAGAATGCGCATGCTATTATGGTTAAATTCATGGTTTCAATAATGAAAGAATTTGATTGATTAAACATCGATAACTTGGGGTGTAATTAGAATATTTTGAAGTTTAAGAAAGACTAATGCAATTAGCTTCGAGGTGAACATTTTCTTGAAAAAAATCTCATTTGGATGAATGATAAATAATTAATAATTGGAGCACATAAATTAAATTAAACCAAGACTTGTTGTGTAATTAAAGGAAATAAAAGATTTGTGGGGTTTGACTACGTTAATAATCCATATTACTACTTAATTGACTTAAACCTAATTTAACTACGTGTACTCTTTTATCAAACACGTATGTAGTAGGTAAAATTAAAACCACAAGATTCATTTTAATACTGCATTTTTGGCCGACTTTAATCAATGCTGTCTTACTTTAAATATGTTTAAAAGTTTAAGTAAGATTCTTAAATTTTTAAACATTTTAATTAAGTCCTTAAAGTATTAATATTTTATCAATCAGGTCTTTTTATCGGACGAGAAACATTTGTGTACTTAGGAGGGGTAGACAATGGCCTTGACCCCTAAAATGGGAAAATCCCTTTAAACCCTTCAAAATATAGTGAAATTATATTTTGGCTTTCAAGAATGATAAAATTATGATTTAATCCTATTGTATGGACGATTTGAATCTAACATGCTAAAAGATAGAATGAATATTAAATTTATACATCAATGTATAATAATGTTATGTCGAAAATGTTGTTAGTGATTTGTGAAAATTGAGTCAAATCAAAATTTCATGTAGAGAATTGCACATTAAACTAAAATTCATATACGCTTTGATATTTATCATTTAAATAATTTACAGTTTGAATCACGTGTTTTAAATGTACTCTACATCGTATTTGAGCTAATAGATAAATTTATAGATGGACTTGATTGATACAATATTGAATATTAAGGACTCAATTAAAATATTTTAAAATTAAAAGATTGATTTGAAATTTAGACACTAGTTGGAAATGGATCAATTAAATATATTTGAAATATTAGTTGAGGAATGGACAGGCGGAAACGGCTGTTGTCTCAATTATCCAATATGCAGTTTACCAAAACACCCTTCTGATCCAAACTATATTACCCCTATGCCTGTAACGGCTAGTTACAGAACCTGCAACAAATTTAAAACAATCGACTAAGGGAACGGCTTCCAAGAACAAAAAGGAAAATACTACTTGCCAAAGCCTTTGACTCTCTACCGGCTAGTTTACGCTCCGCTTCATCGTATCTTAGATCTCCGGCAACGAAAAATGGACAAATTTCAGATCAACGGTGCCGGCGACGAAGAAATAATCGGCGACGAATTCTACGAAAAGATTGAGGCTCCCAAGTTCGTAGACCTCGCCGCACCTGATCGTTGCCGCACTGAAAATGATGACCGTTACTGGTTTTGCCTCCGTGTCGGTGAGGTCCATTTTGCTTGAAACTATAATTTGATTTCGTAGATAAGAACAAAGCTTACATTTGTGGTTGGGTTTCATTAATTTGGTTTAAAACAAACTAGTACTCGATGTTAGGTCTCAATGATGTTTTTTTGTTGTTCTTGTTTCTCAGGATGTGATCAAAAGCATGAAGAAGAAATGGATCCTGAAGAAATTTATAAAAATTTTGTGCTTAGGGTTAGTACAAAATTTGCTCCCTTTTTTGTTTTCCCTTTTCATTTTTTCATGTCTTTAAGTGATTGCTGAACTTAAAGAACTGAATCTTTCAGGTTATGGCGGCTAGGAGTCCAAGTGTTGGGCTTAGAAAAGCTCTTTGCAGAAGAGACTCAAGGTATATACATGGAAATGTTCTTCACTGAGATTTGCATTCTATTTTTTCTTCATTGATTGTTTGATTTTATATACAATGCCTACTTCGTACCTATAACTCCTCCAAGCCCTTAAACGTGCTTAAGCATGCTTGAACTCATGTCCTTCTTGTTGCAATGATGATGGTACTGATTGAGGCTGTTTTTTATTGTCATTTTAGGTTGAAATTGGATTGTCCCCGTACGGTTCCTGCTAAATCTTCAAAGTCTAGAGTGTCAAGATTGGCTATGATCTCATCCATTTCAACAAAGATGGGTGAAGCTAAAGTGAAAGTTAAGCAGAGTTCGACTACCCCAAATGTGAAGAAGGCAACAGCAGCAAAGCAACCATCTACTAAGGCCTTGACTACTCCAAGGAACAAGAAAGGGGTGTCGAATCCGGGTACTTTTCGAAGTGTTAGGAACCCAAAACCGACTACAGTCGAGGTGCCAAAGGATAGAGTGGTGGCAAAGGCTTTGGTCTTTCATTCTCCAAAGAAGGCAGTGAAGTTGAAGAAGTCTGTGGAATGGAGTAGTTCATTAAGGAGGATATGTTCAGGGATGAAGAAGCTTGAGATTACTGATGGGAGTAAGAAGAATGCATTGGGGTGTAATAAACCATTAGCTGCTCCAAGGAAACAGTTAAGAGGGAGAGAGGTTAAAAGCCGAGTATACGATTCTTTGCATTGCCAGAATCAGAAGACTCAAGAAGCTAAATCTATAAATCGTTTGAAGAAAAAGAACGAAAATGAGTTACCATTGTCTGAAGCTGCTTTGGGTCGTCAACAGGATGAAAAGGACACAATTGATAGTACTTCTAAGAATCCTTCAGATATATTGGAGCAAGTAACAGGTCCCTCAAGGAGCAGCCATGAAGAGAACATTGAACCATGTCCTAAGGACAATGAAATCCCTGAAGCAACAGAGGGCGACGACGACAAAGAAAATGCTATGGCATCTAATATCAGAGTAAGTGAAAGCAAAGTCATGGAAATTGACAATAACAAGGAAAATTATGCAGCTTCTGATGAAAACAGGTATGGAATTCATGACATGTTTGTTCATACTTTTGTTTATTTATTATTCACTTGCATTCACCGTTGAATTTGCACCAAAATTTATTGCAGAAAATTGGATTGTGACACGGGCAAGTTGATGAATGAGACTCATAAAAACATTCAAAAGGTAGCTTGTTTATAAAGTTATATCCTTTGTTTGTTGTCTAATATATCTTTCTGGTTTTTCTAATGTCTGTTCATGATGATGCAGGTTGCTAAAGTGATAAGTAAGACAATGAAAGAAAACTCCACCGCAGTTAAAGGTGCTCAAGGAATGAATTACAGAAAGCCTAAGCTTACAAATCCGAAGCCTTTTCGACTTAGAACAGATGTATGGCATTGTTTATTGTAGATATTATTAAAATGCAAAATGGGCATCAAAATTTCTTTATGTTATCCTGATAATTTTCTGGCTGTTCAGGAAAGAGGAATTTTAAAGGAAGCAAACTTGGAGAAGAAGCATCTTCAAGCACCTGAAGGCGACAATGAATCAGATACAAGAACACATAAAGATCAAACAGTAAGTTAAAATTTCTATTTGTTTCCCATAGCTGTGTTCATTGGTCATCCAGGGAATTTGCTGAAGTTAATCCTATGGTATGTACTGTACTTTGTAGCAAACCATCAAGACCTCTAGCTTGATGAAACCGAAAGGATCCATGGAAAGAAAGATTTCAACCATTCACCAAAAACGTACCGCCCCTATGCATCAAAAGGCAACTCAAAAATCCGAGGGTGGATCAGAGAAGACTAGACCACGAGTGTAAGTAACAAATCTGGAAATATCCTTTGCTTTTTCATCAATGAAAATAAATTTGTATGTTCTCTAAAGGATAAAAAACTATATTCCTAATTCTTACAGGGTAGCAGCATTGAGTAGGAAGAAACTCGGTGCAATTAAGGAAATGTCACCTACAATGGCCAGACCCCTTAAGGGAACGTCGGACCCTAACAAGAATGGAACTTCCTTGACGAAGAAGGCATCATCATCGCAGCGAAGAAGGCATACAACCATACCAAAAGAGCCAAACTTTCATAGCCTTCATGCTCCAAAAAACTGCACAAAGAGAGTAGTAGCATGATGCAAGTGTATTTGCCTTGGTCACTAGCCAGCCACCCCTTTTTTTTTTTGAACACTCATTTGCTTGCTTGAATTGTTTCAATCTTTTGAGGGAATGCCAAGTTCCTTTTCAAGTAATTGCTTCTAAGCTGTAACATTTGTGCTACAAGAATGACATTGTATGAATTCATTTATAATATGCAAATATTCAAGATTTTTACCAATGGAGTTAGCAAGATAATATACATATCAAGTGTATTAAGGAATTGACATTATGTGCCTAAAGCTACTTAAGTTTATAACTTGCAAGATATGTAATAGAGTATGTGCTAATTTGAACAAGTACTCAAGC
Source organism: Gossypium raimondii (assembly GCF_025698545.1). Taxonomy (NCBI): domain Eukaryota; kingdom Viridiplantae; phylum Streptophyta; class Magnoliopsida; order Malvales; family Malvaceae; genus Gossypium; species Gossypium raimondii. The sequence continues at coordinate 62,595,229 of NC_068567.1, read as the reverse complement.
AATAAAGTTACATTATTATCTTTGAGAGTTTTCATTTATAGCACCATGATATTAAAATCACAATTATATGGCCTTCTCTGTTTCTATTGCCTGCACCAATCGAAAGTTTTCTTTTCCTTTCTCTTCTATAAATTTAGTTTTTTTTTCTGTTGAAATAGTTTTGAACGTTGCGAGTTTGCGAACCAAAATCCAAACAGTTTTTTTCTCTAATGTCTGACACTAGTCGTTAAATTGACTTAGATCTAACGTATGTTATTCTACTCATAGATGGATGATTGCCAGCGGATCGATCGTTGAATCATCACTTTGAGCTCACTAATTGAATTTAAAAAAAAAAACTTAACAACCCAGTAATTTAAATAAACATTTTTGAATAGCTCAGTGCTTTAAATTAAAACTTTCGATTAATTTAAAGATCATTTTATAACTTTTTGAAGTTAAATAATTAAAACTTAAACTTACTAATAATTTAGTATTGTACGTAATTTTTAATATATGTAAAAGAAGCCCAATTCATGAGGCCATTTTTTGTGCCCAAAAAGCTCAAACAATACCATCCAGAGTAAGAATAAACCCAACCAGGAAAACAAACAGTCACTGAATCTAGGGTTTCTCTGTGTTTGCCTTAAGCTTATTCAGTCAGTGAATTAAGCTGCTTTGTGAGAAATCAAAGGAGGAAAAAAAAAGAACAAAAATGTTGGATATCAATTTGTTCAGAGAAGAAAAGGGTCACAATCCAGAGATCATTCGTGAATCTCAACGTCGTCGTTTCGCCAAGGTCGAAGATGTCGATGCCATCATCGACCTTGACAAAGTCTATCGTCAATGTAATTACCGCTTTCATTTCTCACGTTTCGATTTGCTTATTCTTTTATTTATTTCCTAATAGTAAAATGTCTGTTACAGTGTTGTATGATCTCGAAAATCTGCGAAAAGAGTTCAACAAGATCAATAAGCAAGTTGCTCAACTTAAAATTGTGGGTTTCTTTCTCTATCTAGTGACAGTTTTTTTTTTTCTATAATTGCATTTTTATTGTTTGAATTGGTGTGGAAAAAAGGCTAAGCAAGATGCAACGGAGACGATTGCAAAAACAGAGGAGATTAAACAGAAAATCGCTGTGAAAGATACTGAAGTTAAGGATGCTTGGGCTGTTTTGAAATCTAAATTGGAGAAAATTGGGAATCTTGTGCATGATTCGGCTCCAATCAGTGACGATGAAGTGAGTTACACAGCAATTTTTTATTCATTTGGATAGTTTTTTATTGCTAAATAGTTTTAATTAGAATATTTTGACTTATTTCGCTAAAATAATACAGGCAAATAATGCTGTGATTAGAACTTGGGGTGAGAAGCGGTCAGAGCCTAAGCTAAAGAATCATGTTGACCTTGTCGAGCTTCTCGGGATTGCTGATACGAAAAAGGGTAATACATTTTTTTGAGAGTGAACATGCTCTGGCTTGCGTAATGTGAATGCATTTCTTTGGGAGGAGAAAATATGAATATATGATACATTTCCTGCATGAAATCGGCTGGCAAATTGGCTTGGTTTGTTTTTATTGTTGAATCGTTTTAACTGATTACCCTCGCTTTGTACTATAGGCGCTGATGTAGCAGGAGGGAGAGGTTTCTACCTTAAAGGAGATGGGGTGCGTCTCAATCAAGCTTTGATCAATTTTGGGCTTGATTTTTTGGAGAAAAGGGGGTATACAGCATTGCAAACACCTTTCTTCATGAGGAAAGATGTTATGGCCAAGTGTGCTCAATTGGCCCAGTTCGATGAGGAACTTTACAAGGTAACATTTGCATGTTGCTTCGATGGTCTTTTCTTTCCCTGTACCATTGAGATGCTCTTGATTCATAGATGACTTGGTTCTTCTTGATACTGATTTACTTTCTATTATGGAATGTTCTCTCATATATTATGAAAAAGGAACAAAAAGAAGCGTTGGTTGTTTTTTAATGTTCAGAAATGTGTTCTTCATTTGGCGGTTCATTGTTTTGACTGTTATTTTCTTTTCGTATAATAAGAAAGCATATCTGGTTTTGTTAGGTGACCGGTGAGGGTGATGACAAGTATCTTATTGCAACAGCCGAACAGCCCCTCTGTGCTTACCACGTGGATGATTGGATCCAGCCCTCGGAGCTACCTATAAGGTTCTATTCATGTCAAAATGGTGCCTCCATTGCTATTAAAAAATTGTCTTCCTTTTTGTTTATAAAAACTGTTTTTTCCCAGGTATGCTGGATTTTCGTCTTGCTTTCGTAAAGAAGCCGGTTCACATGGCCGTGATACTTTGGGGATTTTCCGGGTTCATCAATTTGAGAAAGTGGAGCAATTCTGCATTACCAGCCCAAATGGCAATGATTCGTGGGACATGCACGAGGAAATGTTGAAGAACTCTGAGGAATTTTATCAGGAGGTAAGATATTTTTCGAATTTATTGAACGCAAAAGGTCCCCAGCCTTTCACCTAATTCCATTTCTATTTATACTTAGGACTCTTTAAATGTCTACTTTATCTGGACCAGTGAACCTAATCAGGCTAGCTTCATAGGTTATCAATGGGCAGTCCTTGTGGTCTTAATAAAAAAACGAGTCTTTTCCCTCCAACTTAAGTTGCTGTAGTTTGCCTTTTATTAAAAGTTTGACTTTGCATGGATTTGTGTAAATCCCATTTTGCAGCTAAAGCTACCTTATCAAATCGTCGCCATTGTTTCTGGCGCTCTTAATGATGCTGCTGCCAAGAAATACGACTTGGAAGCATGGTTTCCTGCATCTCAAACTTACAGAGAGCTGGTGTCTTGCTCGAATTGTACAGATTATCAATCAAGGCGACTAGAAATCAGATACGGGCAGAAAAAGGTAGGTCCTGTTGGTTTGTCCTGTTATAGATGAGGAAATTTGTGGTTCATGCTTTGTGACTGTTTCTGTTGTTTTCGACTTTCAGAACAATGAACAGGCAAAACAATATGTTCATCTGTTGAACTCGACTCTCACCGCAACAGAAAGGACCATGTGCTGCATACTTGAGACTTACCAGAAAGAAGATGGTGTCGAAATACCCGAAGTTTTACAACCGTACATGGGTGGGAAGTCTTTCCTGCCTTTCAAGACCAAGCCGGCACCTGAAGCTAAAGGGAAGAAATCAAAGGCCTAGTAAGGCTCAAATTGGCTAAAACTATTTTTGTTGCTCTGAAATTGTTTGTCTTTAACCTTTTCTTTATGATGAAACTTGAGTATACCATTGAATTATTTGTGGTACATTGCAAAACATAAGCCGAATCCCCGCCTTGATACCACGTTTCGAGGTGTTGTTGGAACAAGGAGAAGGTGACATTTAAGGATTTGTATAACCATTGTAGTTTTAAGTTTTAATTGAATGTTTTCTCATTGATGTACAATAGAATGGATTTTTGTTCTTTTTTGGTTATCTTAAAGTCTCGAATTTTTGCATTATGAATTAAAATTTGATTGCAGTTATAAATGCTTGAAAAATATGAGAAGCAAATGATTTACTAATTCTCGTAGGTTAAACATAAAAAAAAATCAAAATAATTATTTTTATTTGTCTCGAATTACAATTTAATTTTAGTTATTTACATTTTAATTTTAGTCTTTTAAAATGTTACGTATTAGCTAGTTACACTATCGTTTTATTATATAAGTGATTAAAATATAACATTTTAAATATAATAGAATGATTAAAATATAATATTTCAAATATAATAGAATAAAATATATCCTGAAGCAAACCAAAAAAAAGGACTATTTTGATAGATTAAGAAAAAACCCTTTCTTTTCCAAGAAAGAGTTCATGTTTGGGAGAAATACAAAAATGAATGATATAGAACCGAACTTGATTTCTATAACTTCTACTATAAAAATATGCAATTGAAAAACCAAACTGTAATCAAACTGAAGTTTGAGGATTACATTTCCACTAGAAAATTGGCTGTAATTTACAGAGTTGGTGCAATGAAAACCAACATTAAAGTGATAAATTTACAAACAAGCCTCTGCCCGACCCGTCAACTATGGATCATGATCATTACCTTACCACCAGCTGAGTTCCAAGGCTTCAAGGAACCTGTTTTCCAAGGCAGAATCAGCAGATAAACAACGATCAACCTCCATTTTTGACTCTTTGCTAATAGACCCAGATTTTGTTCGAACAAAAAAGCTTTTACCCAGTGCAATCCATTTCAAAGCAGAGGCCTTTACCTCCGGTGGCGGTGAAGTAGGAACGACCGGTGAAGTAGTTTCGCCGAGATGGGGAAGAATCAACATTGCAGCAGTAGGCGCCATAATTAGATATGAAATCAATGATCTTTCACTTGCTTATTTGATAAATTGACAGTCAGCTGTTTTTTAAATAAAGGGATTTGGAAGAGGTTCGGAATGAGAAAACCAGGGAAACAGTCTGTGGGCATTTCAGTCGGTTTAAGTTTTCAGTAGTCTGGTGGGGGGAAAAATACGATACTAGTCCCTATGTTATACCTCAGATTGTATTTTGGTCCCTTTATTTGAAACATAAACAAACTTAGGCATTAACTTTTACACATTTTATTCAATTTAGGCCCTATTCTTTTATTTGGACCATATTTGACCTTCCATTCTGTAGGAGCTAAATTGTATAAATGTGTAAAATTTTTTTATTACTTATATTTAAAACACCATGGATTAATAAATATAATAATTGAATTTTTGTTTCAATTTAGTACTTGAGTTTGGGTTCAATATTCACTTTGGTACCTGAGTTTTTACAATTTGATACCTTTTTTCTTGGTTTCATGTACCTGAATTTAATTTCCATGTTCAATTTAACTCCTATGTTTTGTTTTTTCTTATCTCAATTAAATACTTAAATTTTTTACTAGAGCATGCATGTCAAGCATTCTTTCAATCGTTTGGTCTGTTACGATAAAAAAAGAAAAGTAAAACTTAAGTACTAAACCTTTCGCAGATTTTGACTATATCCCCACCATAAACAATGAGCGCAAGACAAAAAGATAATGGAACGTGGAAACCTTTGATTTGATTAATCTTCGGTTCACCACTACACCAACCCTTTAAGCCGTTGGTTTTCTGATACTGTTGCTGTAGATACACGACAGGGCGGGACACACGTGCTGTCCTGCTTCTCTCACTAGTTCTAAGATGATCAAAATTCCTAAATATCCCAACTTTAATTTTCAATATGTAAGTTTGGTTCATCACTAAAAACGCATTAACATGATAAAAGTTGAAGCTTGTTTGTTCGAGCTTTGCCGGGTCCTTGCATGATGTATACGGTTCTAAATGAAAGAAAAAGGAAGAGAATGACTGAAATGAATCATTAGTCCTTTTGCATTATCTTCATTAAGTGTATACATGGGGGATGTGTAGTTTCAAAAAAGAAAAAACTGGAACTTTACCATGAAAATGCTTAACAGCCAAATGTATTGAACTGGTTTTGGCTGAAAATAAACAAAACTTTTCACTAAAAAAATACCTTCTTCAGCAACAATGTTAAATCAGTATCTATAACAAATGTCTTCAAGCTTTGATGCTTCTAATGTTGTTGCTCATCTGCTGTCATTGGAAACCCATTCTCACTATCTATTTCTCCGTACAAACTACCTCGAGACTCCGGACCTTCAGACCGATTAAGTACACCGTCTTGCTTTGCTTCGGCCACTTGAAACAGGGTGACTTTATGTCTCGATGATTCATCCTTGATTGAGGTTGATAATGTCGATGCTTCAGCCTTATCGGTTCTCGCCTAATCAAACAAAGTTAATCCATCCAAGATTGTAATGACATGATGTTAAAAAAGCCTATATGCATCCAAGTACCACGTACCTGCAATGGCTTCATAATATCTGGTTCTCGATCATCGGTTTTGTTGAGTTCTTCTTGAGCTTGTAACTCCATGGAATTTCGAAAAAGCTGACGTAGAAATGTTACGTCATCGGACATGACACCAAATCCTTTCAAAAGCTTGGATCCAAGTTGTAAACTTGTCTGCACAAAATAGGATATTGGAAGTCAAGGAGCTGAAGCATGAAAGCTGAACCTTGTAATAACAATGAAGAGCAAAAGAAATTATCAGTACCTCCGTATTCTCTAAGATTGCGTCTGTTGCACCGGCTTTTTTTAAATCTAAGAGATGTTTGAGGTCTTGAGCTCTTGCATAGATTGGAACCTTCTCGAAAGCATATTTTAGTCAAAGATTAGCAATTCATTTTATCGAAAAAAGTAGAAAATGCAATAGTAGCTTATAAGTTTACATGAAATAAAGTATGAATGGATCAATAATGGCAAATGCAGCATTAATAAAGGCCACCCAGGACAAGAAAGAGCGAGCTATTACCGCGGGGAAGGCAAGTCGAAGCCTTTGAACAGCTTCAACTGTCCTCTTTTTTCCTCGGTACATAATCATGACGGCCTTCGGGGACTTGATACCAGCAGACTGCAGAACACCTGGACTTGACCCATCTCCATAAAGAATCGGGAAACCGAGCTTTCTAGATGCCTGTGAATGCAGTGACAAATATTTTCAATACCGTTACCTATCGGTAATGAAATAGCGTATGTTATCATCAGTTTATATGATGAAATTTGGATACCTTCACCACAGAAGGATTGAGGTCAAAAGCTATATAATGTAATCCCATGAAGTCACCATCTACTCCAGAAGCAAGCGGAGTCGACAAAAAATTAGCAAGTACCTGCAAGTAAAAACATTTTAGACTTAACTCGTGTTGCTGCCACATGATAATTATCACTATTACTGCATGATATTTGACATACCTGGCCCATTTGGCCAAAGCCAATGATAACAACGGGTTCACTTGCATCAAAGTTCACCATCTCATCGGCATCATTCTGTGAAAATTTCTTCTTTAAGTTCACACAGATAAACTCGTTTCCGAAGCAAGATGATGAGAGAAAAAAATAGTCATTGATGATACTGAAATGAAATACTATTACGAACATACATCTTCATTAAACTTGTTGTCAACAAAATCAGCAGCCCTTCTTCCAACTTCATTAAGCAATGGGGTTAATGCCATTGACAGTACCACAACAATAATAAGCAGCTTATTAAGCTCAAGCGGTAGCACCCCAAGGCTGCACGAGGATGGCAAAAGACTTTATAAGCATAAAAACGGAAGTGTTTTACTTAGAGACTAGTTACTCATCTAACGAACCTGTTAGCAAGAGAAAAAACAACGAACGCAAACTCGCCTCCTTGTGATAAAAGAAATCCTACTCTTACACTTTCCTGTAAGGTAAGTCCAACACGAGGACCGATAGCTGTAATGATAAATGTTTTGATGACAATTAAACCGGACAAGAGTGCAAGCACACTTGGCCATTCTCGGTAAAGAAGCTGCAAAACAAAGCCGATATAAACTTGCATTAATCAAACAATATGAAGCACTGATACCAGATGCGAATAAGAAAATGGAGAGTAATGAAGGAAAATACGTACTTAAAATGATTACAATACCTGCAAGTCAATTGAAGTTCCAGTAGTCACGAAAAATAACCCGAGAAGCAACCCTCTAAATGGTCGTATATCAGCTTCAATCTGTGTCCGGAAATTTGTTTCTGCCAATAATGCTCCAGCCAGAAATGCTCCAAGCTGAATAACGAAATTGAATGTAGTTATTACAAGGCTTGAAATGCATCAATCTTAAGCATTATCTGCTAATGAGAATACATATCAAACCGTATCACTGAAGCCTAACTGTTGGGTCATAAGGGAAGTTCCCGCAACTGTTAACAAGCAAAGAGCAACAAAGGCCTCCGAGCTCCTTGTTTCAGCAACAACCTGAAAATTTAAGAAACCAGGGTCATTTTTTGTTCTTCCTTTTTTGTCTCTGTTTAATAACAAACTCAACAAACCTCGAAAACTCTCCTAAGAATGTATTTTCCTCCAAGAGAAAGTATACCAAGCCCACCTAGCGCCTTTAAACTTTCTTTAGCTAGCATTGGCCAAATACTGTCCTCTATTATGTTCTGCAAAGTTGAAAAAGAGATTAAAAATGGTAGTAGATGACAGTGACTCCCGGATACACCCGATAAGCACATGATCTACCTGGCTCTCGAGCACTGGAAGTATGACTAAGAGAGGAACAACAGCTATGTCCTGCGAACATCAAGAATAGGACCCAAATGAGGTTATTGACATCCAAATTTTGATGTCTACTTCGCATTGAATATAGAAAAATCCACGAATGGAATGGAATAAATAAGGCAAGCATGTATTGACCGTAAGTAAGAACCTGTAAAAGTAGTATCCCCAGAGTTGCTGAGCCAAATCTTGTTGGCAGCTCACCCTTCTCTGCAAGAAGCTGTATTTTATGATTGTAAGCTTAGAATGCAAGATATGCTTATTGTAATGAGCACAGCACAATTTTAGCCTAACCACAACGGTTTATACGTATCTACCCAAAGTGACAAAAGTAGCAAAATGAAACAACCATTCTTAGATATCTACAAGTAGAATACCTGTAGAACAAAAGCTGAAGAAGATAGAGATAAAGCAGCACCAATCACTATGGCTTCATCAACACTTCTTATATTAACCTACAAATGTACCAACAAGGAAAATTAAGCTAAACCGGTTTACTCTAATACGTAACTGCTGTTCAAAACATTCAGATTATAAGCATTACTAATTCTGAATTAGTAAACATATCCACAAGTCCATGCAAAAAGTAGCACTAGAGTTTGCACAATGACACTCAACGGAACACCAACTGGTAAGTAGCAGTGCTGATTAAAGCATTAAACAAATAAATGCAGATACAATAATGATTAAAGAGTCAAGGATTAAAGTATTTTCACCAGGTCAGGCCCAGAGTGAAAGAGGAACTGCAAAATTTTTGTTCCAACAGCCCCGTTAGGCGGAAGTTCAAATGCAGTGAAAGCAAGGGTGGACAGAAAGACCTTACAAATAGAAAGAGAAAAAAGACAATATCAATCAAGCAGTTCCATATCTTACATGTTTTAACAACTTAACTCATTCTTTGTCATTTCCAATATAATGTTGCTCGGTTGTTTTACAAATATGAGAAGAGAATGTAAGATTTTCAACCTCGATGCACAACCGGACTAAAATAGCAGTTCCCAATGATATCATTACCTGAGTTAATCCCATGCCAAAAGCAAATTTAGCAAGAGCTTTCAGGCGATCAAGTGATAGCTCTAAACCCATTTCAAACAGCTGAAAAGGAACATGTATTAGACCAAAATTAATATGCATGATAGTAACAAGGTATTCTACGAGTAATTTGCAGCTTTAGAAAGCCAAATAATATAGAAAATACCTAAAAGATGGCTATCAATCCAATAACTAAGACCAGATATGTCATGCAATTGAACTTACCAGAAAAAGTATCCCCCATTCAGACAGGACTTTGACATCTGTAAGATTTCTAATCAATGCAAATCGATTCAGTACAACCCCGGCAAAGAAGAATCCAAGTATCTGGAAGCAATTAGTATGTAATTTTTGTTAAACATTAGGGATGAAAGACTATCAACCAAAACGGATATCATCTATAGTTTCTTCTATTTTGCATATATGTAATGTCGATACATGAAATGGCAATGGGGAAAAAAAGAACAATTTGAGAGACTAATGCTACTTGAAGTGTTTATTCTTACAGGGCTTGCTCTAATGATCTTGAATGCAGGAACAACCAAGACAGTGACAGCCAAGAATGTAAGAGTATCCAATCCTAAATCATTGATGACATCAATAGCACTAGCAACTTCAACCGCTGCATAGATTCGCGACCTTCTCTGGTGGAACAGTCCATGATTGGAGAAACTAAGTCCTCTCGAATTAGATGGTGATGAAGGTAAAGAAGGTGTGCCACCAAACATATGCTTTAAAACATGAGTGCAATTATTCATTCTTGCTTTTACGGATAATGGTCTAGAATGGAAAAGAATGTTATTGATATATGGCACGTAAGAAGAATGCCCAGAAAACCATGACATAGCTTGAGAGTATGCGCCACCCTGGTTCTTTCGCTTAACAAAGTCATAACCCTGCAGTAAAAGAACGGTTCAAGAATGAAATAACACAACACTCACTAGGTAGAAACTAGAGTTCTCTAAAATCAAGTTCTTAACACATTTTGGCAGCTAAAATTGATTTCCAAACTATTACAACACTAGGAAAATGATTGTAAAAATAGATTAAATTTTATTGTTCTTGAAATAGCAATAGATTATAAGGAAGCCAAATCAAATTAAAAGAGTTTTAACTATTTAATTAGAACAATATCCAGAACTTCAAGCTACTAAGCTTAGTCTTGGAAGATTTAGCAAAAGGCTCTAAAGGAGGGGTTCACAACATACATATAAAACATAAGGACAGTTCAAAATCCTTTTTGTAAAGCAATTTAAAGAAAGAAAAACTATAGGTTAGCACTTTAATCGTTCAAGAAAAACACAGAGAAAAATGTCAACGCCAAGAGATTACATACCTTGGGACTATGGCAACAAGATACTGATTCCAACATGGTGTTAAATCGGTTTAAAGACCAAAGACTCAAGAACCTGAAACAGACAACTTCTAAGGCATTTTCCTGATTGTTTTAAGAAACTCTAAGGATTCTTGGGAAAAAAAGAAAAGAGAGATATGAACTCTGGGTTTTTTTTTTTTTTGAATTATGTCCATTTGTTACTGTTTCTTGTGTGTGTATTTTAAGGGGGTAAAGAAGAGAGGAGAGGAAGTGGCCACGACATGTTTAAAAGCTGTGTTTTCAGGGAGCTTGTAAAGAATTGAATTGTCCCAACCAGAAGTGTGTTTGTGAGGACTATGTAAAATATATGTTCGGTTGAAGACAAATAGGAAGTGGTTTCTATTTAGACAGGTTAGCAGTAAGGTAACATTATGTACACGTGGCGGTTATGGATAGATTATCTAAAGAAAAAACAATTGTGAACATTAGATAAGGTTCAGACTTCAGATTTTTTAGCATCAAAACGCTTATGGTTAAAATATGCCTATAGTCCTTGTACTTATATTTTCAGAAATTTAGTCCCTCTATTTTTTAGATTTTCTTAAAAATTTAGGGTAATTACAATATTTTCTTTAATTACGTGACTATCAAGTGAGTAGTTTTTTAATTTCAAAATGTAACAACAACGAATTTAATAAAAAAAATTATCTTTAAAAAGTAGAAGGACTAAATTCCTAATTTTTGAAAAATACCAAGACTATGAGCACATTTTAACCAAAGCTTGTTCTTCATCTCCACCGTATATCTCTAAGTCTGAAGGTGGTTACCTAATGAAATACTTTTAAAGTTTCAAGAGCTCAACCTTATGAACACAACGAAATCGAATGATCAAACAGATAAACCATAAACATCTCTGGAATTTATCTGAATTCTGAAACCAAGTAGCACCTGAAATAGCTAGGCAAAGTAAACTATATATCCATGGGTTCTTCATCTTTACTGATTCAAAGAAGCTCCGGAAATTTGCCCTTCTGGTAACAGTACATGAAACTCGAAGAAATTCGAGATTTTGCCTTCATTTCAAGGAAGCATGAAGTTCAAACACAATAGAACCATCAAAATAGAATTTAATACAGAACTTACATACATCATTATGGACATGTTTCTATACAGAATGAATAAATAGTACCAACATATATGCTACTATAACCAAGAATTTGCAGGAGCAAACTTGAGTGATATGCTATTAACACAATGACGTTCATTCGTCGGCGTTCGAAAACCTTCACCTCTAAAAACATGGCCTAAATGACCACCACAAGCTGCACAAGTGATTTCAGTTCTCATCCCATCAGGATCCGGCTGGTTAAACATGACACACCTCTCATCATTAGTCAAATTTACTTGAAACATATACCATTTTTATAAGATGATACAGAGGAAAATCGAGGAAGAAAGCTAACATTTCGATTTATAGCTCCTGGGAGACCTTTATAAAAAGCAGGCCAACCACAACCAGGATTGAATTTTGTTATGGATCTGTAAAGAGGAGTGTTACATCCAGCACAGTTATAAACACCATCACCAAAGAATTTGTCATATTCTCCTGTGCCTGGATACCTATACAGCATCAAAATATTGCCAGGAATTTTATCAATGGATATGGCATTAAAAGAACATCCTTTGAATAAACTGCCTTGAAGAGATTCATGAACAAAAGCAGCTAAAAAGGACAGATTTCTTTTTGCACATTAATCTACCAAACTCTTCTAATAAACACTATAAAAGCTCAAAATTTATTCAATATTCCATAGAAAAAAAAAAGTGTTGATCAACACTGGTACTAGCTTAGGAAACTTACTCAGTGCCCTTTTGTCTCAAAATTCGAAACTGTTCAGGGGAGAGAATAGCACGCCACTCTTCCTCGGATTTCTGGAGCGACCCCGGAGCTGCCATGGCCACGACTTGACTTCCACGGTATCTACGCTTGCTCTGGAGAAAGGACCTACTGGACTCTGATAAAGAAATTGAGCAAGAAATAGCCTTCGGTGAAGAAAATGGAAATCTCAAGCGCCTATTACAAGGAAGAACATAATTAGCAGCGGTGGCGGTGATAAGGAGTAGTGATTTCGGGGAAGAAGAAGAAGAAAACGGTGTCGTTTTGAGGATATGAAGCCCCATTTGTGAGAGTGAGTTGGAGATTGGCGAATAAACAATGGGTAGAAGATAACGCAAAGGCGGAAAATCCTACTCCATTGATTTGATGAAAAAAAAATCTTCAAAAGGACATGTCGTACAAGTAATTAATCGAATAACGTCAAGTCCACATTACTCTGGCTTCTTCACTCGCGCGAAACCAGCCGAGTTTCATGTTGCTTATAATGATCAAACAACAAAATATGTTTAGCTTGGTGTTTTCCTTCATTTTCTTAGCAACCAAACCGAAAATCTTTATGAATTATGTTAGTGGAGAAGGAGCTGAACTTGGAATTCAGTTTTGTTTATCATGCAAATTATGCCTTTTTTCCTTGAATTTCGCCTTGGTTCCCATTACAGGTTTTGTCCTCATTTATATAAGATTATATATTAATGTAATTTTATATTTTAACCCTTTGAAATTTGTATCGATAAACTAAAATAGAAGTCAACTACGAATTTCTTTTATCACCCAATTATAAAAAATTACAAAGTAATCATTCAATTATAATTTTTTATCACTTAGTTATGAAAAATTACAAAATGATCATCCAACTATTTAATTTTATTTTTGTTTTTATCACGAGCTGGTTAACATAAAATTAAAACACCCAAAAATTCAGGATAATTGAGTGGCAAAAGAAAAAATTGAATAATTGAGTGACAATTTTATAACTTTTCATAATTGAGTGACAAAAATTTTTACTAATAATTAAGTGATCATTTTGTAACTTTCATAATTAGATGACGAAAAAAAAAGAAACATAATTCGATGAGTACTAATATAATTTACCCAAAATTTATGATTCATCTCAGGGTCAATGAATATGAACTTTGTAGTAGTTTGCCACATATAGTGCATATAAAAGAGAAAGAAAAAGGCAAAGATGATTCACACTACACCACTCAACAAGATATTGTAACACATAGAGCCATGCATATGTTTTCTTTTATAAAAATATACAATAGATCTGCCATAATTGCAAGCCTCTAAAATCTGATCTCCATCAATTCCTTTCATTTTAGGATTCAGGAACATTATCAGATTTCGTTATATCATATCATATATATATATATATATATATATATATATACATATTGCAACATCAGGCAACACCTGCATGCACGACAAGACAGGGAACCAAGAAACAGACTAAAACAAGCCACAAACTTAGACGGTATAACTGGGAACTGGTGCATGTCATCATCGATTCACTGAAACCAAATCAGATCCCCAGCCGAGCAGAAATGACACATCGGAGATTTCCCTTGCTTGTCCATCAAGTTAAGAAGTGCAGCCCTAGCCGAGTCCATATGACAAACAGCAGCCGCATTGATATTATCTTTAGGATGAGTTTGAATGGTAGCTGTAGTGTAAAAACAACGTTACCCACCATCGAAACCTTAAAAACCCTCTCGCTCAATTCCTCATCGTATTGACAGAAAAACACAGCGTAAGGGTACAGCATAGGGTGACAAGCTGCTTTCCTCGAAGATTTAATCTCTTTAGGAGATTCCAAGACCTTGTAATTTTTCAATGAAGATGTAGACATGGTGGGGCGGGTGGTGGTAATGAACTTGGTATCTTGAGGGGCAACTTTAAAAGCACCACTAACAAAATCCACCATGGATTGAAAGGAAGTAGCACAGGTCTTGGTTTCACCTTTAGCTGATGATAGTTTGTAATGTTAGTAATCCCTGGTGCATGTTCACATTTTGGAAGCGTGTCCGCCATTGATTTGGCTAACGAAGAGCCTGGTGCGATCGAATATAGTTGCAGAATTTGAGGGAGTTTTGATGACGAGAAAGGGATGGAATCGGCAATTTTCTTTGGCAAGGAAGTGGATATTGAAGGTCTTTATTGGAAAAAGATTGGTAATATTTTCCCCGTGTCGAAATTGTTATGCAATTCATCGACGGTGAATAATCCACCCTTTTAATTCTCCATATTATCATGAGAATGGTCTTTAAGGGAGTATTTAGCTACAAGTCCTTGAAGAACAGAAGCTTTTTCTGCCAGTGACCCAATGTTCACCGTCTTATGAAAGTCGGAGATGGTGAATTTTCCGTCGAGGTCCTTTGGATTCGCCACTGGAACTGGCTTAACGTCCCTAGCTCCATTGATGCCATGGCCACACTGCACATAAATAAAAGAGTTATAAAATGGCTAACAGTTTTGATATAGCTTACGAGTAAAAGCAAAAGACAGGAGAAAAGGAGGCATTGAATGAATTGGACCATCTTTTAACAATTTGCTCTTTGCTTGAACCGACTGTACTGGGTTGCTCTAAGCTTGTCTATTTATAGGAGAAAAAAGGAGAACGAAATTTACACTAAGGTCCACTTCTTGCATGGCCCATGCAACCATGCCGTCAATAAAAAAAAATATCGTATTCAATATTATCATAAATTTTACAAAATTTTGAAAAACAGACTTCATCACCAGACCAAACTTTATTTGATAAGAAACACCTGATAATTCAGAGTAGGGTGTGAATTTGCTATTATCGTATATGCTTGCCACATTTGCTGTCAATTATTTTACATTTAATATGAATGGATAAGTATAAATGGTATAGTAAATACATCTATATAATTTTTAAATATTAATAATTTAAAATTTTATAAATTATAAAATGCTAAATAAAAATTGTGCGTGCCCTTAACTCTGCTGATTATTACCATTAAATTATTTGATTTTCTTGGAAGTTAGTGATAAAGGAATGGGAGTGAAATATAGGAAAATAACATTACTTTTATTGTGGAGTTTAAATTTATTTATTTTATTCTTGGCAACTACATATATTTATTTATTACGGTATTGGAATTTAATAATCAAGTGTATTTTAATTTTAAATTTTAAAAATATATAAAAGTTAGATAACATATACTCTAAGTTTATGACATATTATCGGGAGTAGTTAAAAACAGACAATTTAGTTGTTATCGTTAGATAAAAGAGTAAATTAGTCTTTTTCATTAAAAATTTCATTTATTAGTACTATTAAAAATTAGTATGGCGACAAAATAATCAAAGAATGACATGTGGTGTGCTATATGTATATTATATTAATGTATAATAACTAAATTTTAATAATAAAATAGATAAAATTTTTAATAAAATGACTAATTTACTATTTAATCTTAATTATAGAGATTAATTTTATATTTTTTGAATAAATAAGACTAAATACAATTCGACTCTTATTATAAACTTTTACCCATAAACATCTGCATGGTCAAGTATCGGTACAAGCCCATAGATGACAATTTAAAACTCGTTTTGAATCTGTATTCTTTTGAAATGCCTAACCAATGCAATACTTGAAATATGGTTGCATGCTCTTGTTTTAAAATGTTCTTTCAATTTGATTGGGCTTGGTTATGCAAGCCTATGCTAATGGCTCAGTTGGGCCTTATTGTCTAATTGTTCAATGTCAACTAATAAGGTTGCATTAAAGTCCGTTTTGGTCACTCAACTTTAAAATGTTACAAAATAGTCATTAAATTATTCGAAAGTTTTCATTTAAGTCATTGGATTGTTAAAACTGTTGTTGTATGGGCTTCTCTATTCGCACCTCTTGTACCAATCAAAAGCTCTCATTCTCTTTCTATAATTTAGTTTTTTCTTCTTCATAAAACAACTTTGAACATAACGAATCTGTGAACCAAAATCTAAACAATTTTCCTTTTTGATCTCCGATATTGATCATCAGATTGGCTTAGATTTAAGGTATAGTACTCTTCTACTTATTAATGGGTACTGATCCACCATACTAATTGTCGAATCATCGCTTATAGTTTGTTAGCCAGACTTTTAGAAGAAAAAAAACATTTAACAATTTGACATTGAGTGACTAAAATGTAAACTTACTAATAATTACTACCATTAAGTCTAATTTACCCCTTGCTTGCAAAAAAAAAAAAAAACTGAATTTATTATTTTATTGCTGGTACACAAACAGGGAGGCTAATTGAACTCGTTTATTCCATTTATGGCGTGGTTCTAAATCACTGAGCCAACTCGGACATGGTGTTATATATTAACATTCATATCATACAATAACATTACAAATAACATCACATGAAATATGATATCTACTGAATTTTTCTCCATATATTCAAGCAGGCAAAGCCACCCATACAAGATTATCCGGTGGGAAAACATGGCACACAGGGGAAGAGCCGGGCTTGATTTTCAGCAATTGGAACGACACATGATCGACGTCCCATCGAGACGTATCCATATGACAAGCAGCCAGAGCTCGAACCCGATCACCATTCTCGGCACCAAGCAAAACCTTAAACAACCTGGTTTCACTCTTTGGTGTATTGTGACAATAAAACACTGCATAAGGATATGGCAAAGTGTGACATGCAACCATTTTTGTAGACCGAATCCGTTCAGGCACGGCCAAGATCGTATAGTTTCGGAAAGGAACCGTCGGGTTTTCAACAAAAGTCGTGGTGAAAACTTGAAGTTGAGCTTTCTTGCCGAGCAAGGAACTGGCGTAATCGAGCATCGATTCGAGAGAAGTAGCGCAAAACCGTAACTCGTCTTCGAGGGGTTCGAGTTCGCATTGTTTGATCGTGTATTCGATAGCTTTGGCTTGATGCGAGTCTTTTGAGAATCGGAAAAAATCAATGATTTGTGCGATTTTTGCCGATGAAAAAGGGATTGAGTTAGCTTCTTCTCTAGAAAGTAAATGAGGTGAAGTTGAAGGGTCTTTGTTGGTGAGATAAATAGCCATTGTTTTACCAACTTTAAGATCGTCCATCTTGAAGAAAATTTTACCCGAAGGATCTATACGGTCGCCATCGATGGAACTTGAAGCCTGTCGCAAATAATTCAAGCCGGTCGAACCTTCTTCCACATGATGTCTTCGAACATTTCTGCCTTGTCCTAACTGCAATAAAAAATGTTTCAAAGTTTAAACTCGAAACTAAAACGAACACGAAAAAATATATATATTGTTGAGTACCATGAAAGCAAGAAGAAGAACAGAAAGGAAGATACAACAAGAAGCAAAACCAGAACCCATGTTTCAGCTTTTGGAACTCAGCTTTGTTTTGGGGTTTACTGACAAAAGACCAATATTATATTTTCCATTGAAATAATGCACTTTTTAAGCAATAAAATATGTGCACCACCATATAGATATCAAGTTTAGAGAAAAATAATCGTCAGATTTTGGTCAAAAATGTTATGTCATTCGGCATATTGTCTGGTTTGTTGGCTTTTATGTCTACACCAAATACACTATTTGATTCGAAAAAATCACTAGCTTTCACCGAGTAAAACTGATGATAAAAACCAGGGGCTATAGCTAGAAAACAGAAAAGATGATGTTTAGGGTGCGGTGATGGTGGTGGGTTTAGAAAATAGAAATTATGTGGAGAGTTGACTATATTAATCGAGAACTCTCACACTGCAAAGTCAGAAATTTTTTTTAGAGGGATCGAAATTAAATTGTAATTTTTATGATAGTTAAAATATAATTTTATCATCTGAATAATTTATATTTTTATAACTTTTAAAAAATTAAATCAAAATTTTATATTTTTAACGGAATCAAAAGTATAATTTTATTTTTATTAATTAAAATTTTACTTTAAATAATTTAAATAAAAAAAAATTCCATTTTAAGATAACCAAGCCTGTTAATTAGCGAGAATCCAAGTGCAGAGAACGTACTCAAAATGAAAATATATGCATGTTTCCACGAGATTACAATATCCATACACCACTTAAATGTTGTTAAATTTTCTTCAGTGTAATGATTAAAGTAAAGCATCATCAAAAGCTGGTCACATGCTGTTTGATGTAGTGCAGGTGGAATTCAGAAATCTTTTAACGGGTTGGAAAATATAATTTTATAATTTTACTATTTTAAAAAATTTAAATAGATTTTTTTTATATTTAAAGGTTAAAATATAATTTTACTATATATTAATTTTTAATTTAATCATTTAAGCGAGACTTTAATTACAAATTTTTTCATTTTGAGGAGGTCCTTCCTACTCCTTAAATTCATCGCCGTCGAGGTGATATATACCGACTATCTTTAAATATTTTTTGAATGTCAAAGTGTAATTTTATTATATATTAAATTTTAATTTAATCAATTAAGAGAGGATTTAATTACAATTTTTTTTATTTTTAAAAGGTCGAGACTCTTGTTTACCTTTAAATTTGTCACTACCAAGGTAACATATGTCGGCTACCATGAAATACCCAATTAGTAGACTAGGGATCAAAATATAATTTTACCATATGAGAATTTAATTGTAAATTTTTTCTATTTCGAAGAAGACCAATACCCTTGCCTACCCTTATACTTTTTATTTAAAAGAAAACCTAATGTTGAGATTTAAATCCGAACAAAATCTCTCACACTTTTTGCACATTACATAATATATTATCATCCACATAACATGGAAAATAGACCCCTACACCATTTTTTCTTTCCCTAAAGTTGACAAATGTGAATGATTGACCTTTCTTTTGAGACTCTATGAAAGTGATCTTATCACTCCCTTGACAAAAAGCAGCCAATGAAACATTGACTAATGGGATTGAGTGATAAAAAATTGAAACTTTATGAAATTAAACAGGAGGGCATGATTCATGAACTATTAATTTTCTTCATTAAAGGTCCTCGTAATGCTTTTAAAAAACTTTTGCTGTAATTACTTAGCTTTCTTTTCCTTGTTGGTGAAGCAAACCAAATGAAGAAAATTATGGTCACACTGTTGGGATTAAGAGTTAAAAGAATTGGTAAAAACACCTCTTCAGTCCTTCTTGATTTTGATATTGAAACGAATTGGTCACTCTAAAAGAATCGAAGAAATTTGATCGTTATCAAATTCGAAAGTGAGTAACTAAGGACAATTAATCATAATATTAATATTTTCCGCTAATTATATATATGTATTTAAAATTTTGAGGGCTGAATTTATTATTATACCAATCAAAATTATGCTTAATTATTCATTTTCGAAATTGATAAAGAATCAATTACTCTAATTTTTTTGAGAATTACTAATTCACTTAATATCGAAATTGAAAGGGATTAGAGAGAATTTTTTACGTAAAGAATTCTATCAATAAGCAAAATAGGGGAAAAAAAAGAAATTTCAAAAGAGTACAACCAAAGCTTACATGTTTGCTATGCAAATGAAAGTTGACTTTGGCACATATGGCCAAGACAGTGATCATGTGCCCAGCAAATCATAGCATAAGAGCCATAATAAAAATGTAAAAAAAGGAAAATTAGACCAAAACCATATGATAAAAATAGATAAAAATAAAGATGCTGTGCATGAACCAAATGGGAACCAAGAAAAATACAACCAGACAAGCTCTTTTGACAAGCACCAAATAGACAATTGTGTATGAAGTTGACTTTAGAGCCAACTTAGAGTTGTCACGGGGTCTCAAACTCTATCTAGAATTTAGGATCGAGATTGAATCATATCATTATCTCGATATATTTTGACATTTAAAATTTTATTATTATTAAAGAATTAAATTATAATTTTTTTCATTTTACCATCCTCAGCTGATAATCAGCAATAGGATCATGCAAAAGTATATGAGAATATATATCTATATAGAGAGACATATGCATGATTAAAATAAGAACAAATCACTAATAAAGATGTACAAATCTTTGAATTATTAAAACACTTTTTTTTATGTTGTATCTTACCGAACTACTGTTAATAAATACAGGGTAGGCTATGTTTCACATGTTGGTAGGGCATTAAATGAGGAAAGGTGATGTTTTCAATTAAGTCCTTGTAATCAAATATTTGTCTTATAATGAGAGGTCAACTTTCAACAGAAATTTATTTTTAAAAGCTTATAAGTATTTTCATGGTAGGTAAGCATTACTTTGCATTGCATCATTGCTGACCGGAAAATTTTATATATATGGTGAAAATTTCATGAAGGCCCCCGTACTAGATGTCAAATTACATTTTACCACCTTTATTCAAAAAATGGAAAATTAACTTCTATATATCAGACCAAAAAGCAAATTGGGTCAATTCTATTAAAAACTGGCATGGCTAATAAAATAACCAAACAATACCTTACACTGACGTACATAGACGAGTTTGTAACAATAAAAATGGATGAAATTTTTACAAAATGACCAATTTACTCTTTATCTAATGTATAGGGACTAATTTGCCTATTTTTTGAGTAGAGAGGACAAAATGCAATCCGGCTCTTAATACAAGGGCCTCTATTGTAGTTTTACCATAAATATATGTATATGTGTGTGTTAAAATTGATCTCCATGTTTTTGCAGCTAAGTATGTTGGTTTTGAGAGTCAACTTAAGAACTCAATGGTCCTGAATTTGTTCACCATTTAAGATTAAATGATAGGAAAAGGACCTTACATCAACTGTTGATAAAAAAACACCTAACCATGTTTGCTGAGGCATCAGCCATTAGAAGTTGCTGAAATGATTAATTAATTTATTTTTCTTTTAAGACAAATGCCCATTTAGTTAAGTCAACCAAACACTAAAAAGGGACTTTTGCTGCTTACTTAAATTAGTGTTTGGTACATCATCACTACCTCTAAATTGTATAGCATGATAGTGATAATGTTCCACTTACAGACCCCATTTCTAAATTCTATCCATCTGCCATAAAGTGCGTATTATTACAACCTTGTTTGCTGTTGGGAGCATATATTCTGTACAGATTTGCAGATATTACTTAATTTAATCAAGTACAACTGGTGACAAATGAGATTCCAGTTCTAGATATAGAGTTTTAAAAACAAGAAAATCTGATAGGATTTGAGGGAAAAAAAAAAGAGGAAGAAGAAGAGATTTTGAAACTTTGAATATCTTATCAGCTCTGTCTTTGTTTTTGGACCTCTAAAAAAGGTTAGTGCTTTTAGGTTTCATTAGTTCCTCTCCCACCATATATACAAATTTCAACTATGCTTCCCATTAAAACGTGTAGAACATTGTCTACCACTGAAAGTGACACAAATTTTTAAAAGAATAACATTTTAAAATAGAGAGACAGACTCTTTTAGAATAAATTTTTAAAGTATGATCCGTTGGATAGTTGGCTGAATCTCTCCATAATGATCTATATGTTACGGGTTTGGAGTTCAAACCCTACGAAGCAGGGGCGAAGGTAAGGGCCCTAACCCCGCTTAAAATGGAAAATTATAGCTTTAATCTCTTTAATAGTTATAAAATTTTTAACTTCACCTTTACTACCAAGCACGCAGCTTACACGTCTCTCTACCATCATGGGAAAGTATGATATTAATTATTGGTAAGAAGTTGCCAGGAAGTTCAGTTTAGTCGACTGCTCAACGGATAATATTCTAAAAATTTCTTTCAAAAAGAATGAATCCAGTTTAGAAGATTTAAAAGTAATCACACACAGTCCAATCCTTAACTACTAGATGTGCCCATTTTTTTCCCATAGGTCAAAGCAGATTCAATCTCTCATTGTTTGTGTCATGTCAAGGAGAGAGGTGGTGAAACCCCTGAAAATGTTGCCATTGGACTCTAAAATCTTGGGGCTCTATTTTATATTATATTAAACTTTACATCAATGGTCCCTGACCGACAGATTCACAGCAAATTATCATGCAAAGATAATTTTATAAAAAAAAAATACTACTTATTTAATTGATTGTTCAATAAAACAGTGAAACCAAAAAAAAAGTTATAATAATCACTTCCTTGTCCCTTTACCTAATACCTCTATAAAACGGGTTACTGAATTGCAAAGCTTTACAAAACAGAATAGCAAAAAAGATAATGAAGACTTCCATTGCTATCCTTATTTTCTGCTTTCTTCTCCTGGTATAGTTTATATTTTTTCCATCAAAATATTCAATAAAAATCATTTATTTTTTTATTTTTTTGGTTTATTAATTATGTTTTTTTTGGACAGTTTGCAAATCTCAACCATGCAAGAAAAGAACCAGGGGAATACTGGAGAAGTGTGATGAAAGATCAACCTATGCCTGAAGCAATCAAAGGGTTATTACATGAAGATGAAACAGGTTCGGGTTCGGGTGCGGAGATGAAAATGAAGCAGTTCGTTAAAGATTTCGACAGCCGGCATAGTCTTATAATATATCATAACAGTCCGGAATCTAAACAAGAAGACACGACACATGCTAAGGATGTTAAACACACGAAGGACCAGAAACAAGATAAACCAGAGAGAAAGAACTAGGAAAAAGAAAAACAAAACAAGAGCTTGTATTAATGGAGGTTTTTTCTTTTGTCTGATATGTATGCCGCTAGTAGTATTTTTAGAGGTTATATATATACAGTCAGAAATACTAGCTGATATCTATTGGGATTAAAATTTAAACATAAATTATCAACATCGAGCTAGTTTCATTCTTAAAACAAAATTTACAGAAATGGAGGCTTTAGTTGGTAAAAGTACTCTTGAGGCTTAAATGATATTTTGTTTTTTTACTAATAAATAGGTAAATTAATCTCGGTACTTTACTAAACGGAACAACTTGACAGTGACACGTGTATTATTATACAAGTGTAAAGAAGCAAATGTGATTTAATAAGCGTCTAGAATGCTGCCATAAACTTGAAAACCCACATTAATTCCTATCCAAGTTTTGGGCTATAAATACCTACTGTTTTGAATCAATTTGGGTCACCCAAAATTTGAGTTTTGGGTCCAACTTAATCGAGATTAAAATTAAATTATTCCTGATGAAATCTAATTATGGAATAAAAAACAAGGGTTTCAAAAGCAGACCAGATAGCGTGCTCCTTTGGTCACTCATGAATTGAATGATTAAGCATCTTGTGTAACCTGCAATTCAATCTCTACCGCACATGAGCTGATAGATATTGTTCATTGTTAGGCTGTCAGTTCTTTTGCAGAAAAAGAGAATTACAAGACATGTTCCTTAATCTCTTTTGTCCTTGTTGGTGATAAAATTTGTGATTCCTAGTAGCACCCAGCTTTTCATTCTTCAGACAAAAACAATACGAGGTATAAATTCCCTTGCTCCTGCTTTCCTTTTAAATTACCAATAGGAGAATTTACGCATTTATATAATGTGTCACTCAAACTCGGAATTTTTTTACGGGTAAATTAGGAATTTTTTCTATGATCGGAACTATGTTATATATTTTTATGAGAGTTAAAATATAATTCGATTGCTGTAGTGGTTTATATTTTTATAGCTTTTAGGCTTATATCAAAATTTTTATTATTTTTAAGGGATTTAAAATTAAAAGTTTCAATTTTAGGAGGGTCAAACCTTGACCTCAATTCTCGACTCTCAACATTGCCATTGAGCTAAGATCAACATCTGCTATTACTCCTTATATTATGCATAAGTTGTAAGTTTAGCATTTATAATTTAATTTGGTCAATTTTAATTTTTGTACTTTTCGAATTTTCAATTTTCAATTTTAACTCAAACGATAGCAGTTAAATTCGTCTAGTTGTACTATGCAAAATCTTGTAGATTTATTCCATCTTCTCCAAATTGATCATTCTTAGTCCTTATACTTTTAGAATTTTGAATTTTTAGTCGTAACGCAAACAACACCCATTAAATCCATTAATTGACTTCTTTGGTGAGTAATATGTAAAAATAATAAGCTCGCATGGGGGCAAAATCAAAAATTTTTTTTTGAGGGGTTAGAATTAAGTTGTATATTTTTATGAGTTTAAATGTAATTTCATCATTTTAATAGCCTATATCTTTATGATTTTTTAAAGGACTAAATCAAAATTTTATCATTTTTGGGAGTCAAAGTACAATTTTACCTTATATTAACTTAAAATTTTATAGATTATGAAGGGGTAAAAGTTAAATTTTCTAGCCCCCCACCAGCCTCGTGGCACCACCCTTGAGCTAATATAACATTTCCACATGATAATATGTTTGTCACATAAGGTATTGGAAATAACAATAAAAGCTACACTTAATTAAATGCCGAAATTTTAAAATTTAAAAAGGAAAAAGATCGAAAGTTGTACAATTCATACATAGTATAGGGACTAATCATGAAATTTAACCAATTATAAAACATCATTTTCTAACCTATAACACAATCCGTACTATACAAGGTAGACATTGATCATTCATGGTGGGATGATACTAAACAAAACTGGCTATTTATAGTTCATATTATGGTGTTTTTTGTACGAGGTCATTGTCTTTGTGGAATTTTCTTACACTCTTTAGTAGTGGTGGCCATTTTGATCAAGTTGCGGGACAACATAATTGGGTGTCTTTGTATAGTGGTTGCCAGCAATAAGTGAAAAACGAACTTGTAGGCAAAAAAAAAAAATTATCACTCATTTGTGGTGATATCTTAGGGAGAAATTATATTTGACTTTAGGAGTGGATTTTGTTTCGTCTTTCTCTACTACTAAAAAATAAGTAAATTAGCTATTGTATATTAGGTTAAAATACAAATTGGTCTTTTTGTTAAAATTTTTATCTACGTGTAATTATCAGGTTATTCTGTCATCCACGTCAGTTTTTAACAATAAAAATGAATGATAGTTTTAACAAAAAAGATCAGTTTGCTCTTTGATTTAATGTACAGAGCCTAAGTTGTCTATTTCTTGAGTAAAAAAGACAAAATGCAATTTAACTCCTAATACAATACAGGGTCATCATAGTACTTTTTTACCACTAAAAGGTTAATATAATTTTTTGGTTGTTAAACTTGGCAACTAGATCTGTTTTGACATCTGAACTCGACAAATAAATCTATTTTTGATCCTTGATCTTGAATTTCGTCAAGATTTGATGACGTGACACTTTGAAATTGTACCACGAGCTCACAATATTACCTGAAATTTAAAAAAAATTAAGTGATGATATGGTATAATATCAAAGTGTCACATTATGAAACATTTACATTTCAAGAACCAAAATAGATTTAGTTGTCAAATTCATATATTAAAATAGAAAAAAGAATGTACGAATACCAAAGTAAACTTAATTGTCAAATTCAATGACTTAAAATTACATTAACCCAATATTGATGTATGAACACTATTAAGCCTTATAATAAGGTATTGAAATTAGAAAGTTGAATTCAGATATTAGCCACTATATTTTATGTAAGTTGTGGATATAGTTTTAATACTTTAATTTGATAAATTTTAATCATATAATTTTTAAATTGATTAATTTTAGTATTTGTATTTTTTAATTTCAAAATTTCAATTATGATCCAAAACGATATGATTAAATTTGTTTGGTCAAATTTTGTCATTACTCATATATTACAAGTAAATTACACAAATTCAGGTTTAACAAAAATCAATCAGTGTTAACAATTAGATTTTAATTTTTGGCATAATATCAAATGTAGCCTTAATATTTGCATTATTTGTCAATTTGGCCCTTATTCCTTTTTAGCTAAAATTGGCACTCGACCTTTTAAAAAGAATCAAATTTGAACATCAACTTTTTGAAAAGAGTTAAAATGATGTTTTTTTTTATCTAGAATACTAACTAAAATGTTAAATTTTTAAACAAGATAGCTTGCATGACATTCCACGTGTGTTGCATGCTAAATTTTTTTGAATTTTTATGAACCTTTTTATATTTTTTAAATTTTAATTTTGATGTATTTTTATAATTTTTAATTATTTGTTGACGTGACGTATAAAATAGATGGTGTTATGTTAACATAATGTGCACATGAATTGTCATGCAAGTTGCTATGCAAACAACATAAAAATTAATGTTTTAGTCAACATTTTCAATAAAAAATTAGGCAACTCAACCCATTTTTTTAAGTTTGTAAATCTGTGTAATTTATAACACATAAAAATTAAATTTATAGTAATATATAATATTATAATGTAAACATTTAAAAAACAAGTTGCTTATATATAAAATTATAAATAGGATAAATATTTTAAAAAATTAAAATTAATATCAACAAGATTAGCCATTTACAAATATAAGTAGACCTAATTAATATTTTAAAGGCTTGATGATAAATTTAGTCATTAGCGTTTGCATTTTCTATTAATTTAATCCTTAACCTTTTAAAAAAAAGTCAACTTGCTTTTTTTTTTAACAGAAATGATGATTAAAACATTAATTTTTAACGTTGTTGGCTTGATAACTTGCATGGCAGCCCATATGCACATCATGCTAACATAACATCATTTGTCTTATATTTCACGTGAACATATAATTTAAAAATTATAAAATAAATCATAATTAAAAATAAAAATATATAAAAAGTTCATAAAACATAATAAAAAAAAGCATAGAGTACACGTAGACTGTCATGTAAGTTGTCGTGTTTAAAAATTTAAAATTTTAGTTGGTATTCTCGTTAGAAAAACCATTTCGATTTTTTCAAAAATTGATGGTAAAATTTAACATATTTTTAAAATATCAAAATCAAATTTAACTTAAAAGAAAAATAAGAGTCAAATTAATAAAAATATAAATGTTAAAAGTTAAATTTAATATTATACCAATTTTAAACTAATAATTCAAATTGAGCTAAATTTAATTAAACATAAAATAGGTAAATATTATAATTAAATCCTACTCCCCCCATCACCCATCACCCACCATTAGCGGTGAAGCAGTTAGTCGCTTGTCACCATTGTATACACAAATTCATATGAAAATTTCATTTTTAGTAAGAAAATTTTCATTTTCGAATACATGTTAGACACATCATTATAAATGGTAATAATGTAGCTAACATGACCAGCGGCGAAGCCAGGAGGGTTGATAGGGATTCGAATCTCATTTATAAATTTTAAATCAGTATTAGTAAAATTATAATGTAATCTCTTTAAAAATGATAAAAATTCGATCTAATCCTTTAAAATTTATAAAAATATAAACTATTAAAATAATAAAATTACATTTTTACCAATTTAATTCCGACCCTCCCAACAAAATTTTTCTAACTCCGCCACCGAACATAACTAAGTACTGTGTCACATGCTCCAAGCTGATCCACGTAATAAGGTAATAAATAATTGATTTCAAAAAATATCTTAATCATGGATATTGAGATATTCAATTATTTCATTTTTGATGATGTGTATGCTGGATATATCCATTATACATACATCTAAGTTTTCAGATCATCCTCAATTGTTGGGATATATATTATAGGTCAAATTGTGCTATTAGTCCTTATAATATGCTAAGTTATGGATTTAATTCTTATACTTCAATTGGGTTGATTTTAATCTTTGTATTATTTAAAATGGTCAATTTTGTTCCCTATATATACTTTTCTTATTTTAAATTTTCGATCATAACCCAAACCGTAGCAGTTAAAACTGTTTGGTTTAATTATGCTATTAGGTCTATACTATGTGTAAAGTAATAGATTTAGTCCATGTCTTCCAATTTCATCATTTTAGTCTTTATACTTTTCGAAATTTAAAATTTTAGTTTTGATACAAACGACAATCACTTAATCTATTAGCTGTCTTTTTTTGTGTGTGAGTAATACGTGAAAATAACAAATTGACATGGCATTATACATGTGATAATATGTTTGCCATATAAGATTTTGAAAATAACATAACTTGTTGAAGTTAACAATTTTTGTTAGATCAAAACTGAAAATTCAAATTTTGGAAAGTACAAAGACGTATTCCATAACTTACACGTAGTATAGAGACTAATAGCGTGTGTGTATATATAATATATGGGATAAAGCAATATTGAGTCACTGAACTTGACAATTCTTCTCACCTTGATCCCTGAGCTTTTTTTATCCACATTAGTCTCTAAACTTGGCAGCCTTTTCAATTTAATCCCTAAACTTAAATCCTGCAAAAGTGTGATCAGTTTTAGGAACTAATATGAACAACAGTAAATTCAGGGACCAATTAAAAGAATTATTAAGTTCAGGGACTAAATAACAAGAAGAAAACGAATCACATGCATCAAAAGAAAGAGGAGAAAGCATTAGGTAGAATATTGCTATAAATTAGTAAGTACCTTTGTGAAGAAAAAAAAGTTGATTATACCCTTAAATTAAATTAGCCCAAAGTTGGATTTTGTTGACTCATTAATTTCAAACACATGATATAAAGAATATAGTCATAAAATCAGGTAAATTAAAAATTATGAAGAATAAAGTGAGTTTCTCACTTTTTAAAAAATATTTAACTACGTAAATATTTAAGTAATATACATGAAAGATATTATATGGAACCAAATTACAAGACAAATTAGTGTGTAACTTTTTTAGAAAATAATGATAAATAATGGGACATGTGGCAAATGAGTTGTTCCTCTCTGTCTTCTTAGTTGTTTGGTCAATTTTTTATTAGTCCTTATACTATGAGTAAGTTACAAATTTAGTCCTTATATTTTAATCAGTGACTTTTGATTTTCGTAGTTTTCAAATTTTGAAAAATTTAGTCCTAACCATACAGTTGAGGTTAAATTCTGTCATCTATAAAATGTGAAATGCTATATCAGCTTGTTATTTCTACGTATTGTTATTAATGACTATTGTTTCCGTCAGGATTGGAATTTCAAAATTAAAAAAAAATATAGAGGCTAAAACTGACCAAAATAGGAAATAAGGATTGAATCCAGAAGTTACGAGACCAATAAAAGAATTGACCTATTTAGTTCAAGACTGAAATTTTAATTCGAAAACTTAAGTATAGTACAAGGACTAAAAACAGAAATTGACCTATTTGCTTTTGCTGATCAGTCTCCTACAGAAAAACACAGAAGCACAAAAACAAACAATTTTGTAGTAGAACCAAAACCTTTTTTTCGAAAAAAAGAGTGTTGGGAAAAGAACTTTGATTCCCATACTGAAAATTTAAAAGGATTTGGTAATGAAAAAGGGATTCGCATAATCCAAAAATATATTAAAAAAACAAATAGAAAATGTTAGAGATAGAGATAGAGATAGAGTTATAGAGAGGTGAAGTGTCAATTTTCGAGAAGAATACATTCTTCTTGAATATATATGATTCTTAAGGGCTAGTCGGTTGATGGAAAATTTTGACAATAATCATATGTTCATTTAGTTTCTTTTTCTTTTTTCCTTTTTGCCCTTTAATCTTTTATGGTGTCCAAATTCTGGGTTTATTCTTATTCTTATTTTCATATAAATTTTGTTGTTTTGCTCTGACTGTTCAAGTTTAGAAGAAGGGAGCTAAGCTTATTTATCTGTGAGTGTACCCTTCGTTTTTTTTTTCTTAGCTTAAAATTTAAGTGCGAATCTTCACTGTTTTGGGGTTTATTTTTATCTGTTTCTGCATAAATTTTAGGATTTTGATTATCAGTTTGGTTATGTTTCTTAGCTGTTGTTATCTTAGTATAGAGAATAAGAACATAAAAGCATGGAAGATGTTTGATAAAAGCTGCAAAAGGGAAAATTATCGCTTTACAAGTCAATTATTGTTGTTGTTGTTAATGTTTCAACTTTAACGGGGGTAAATGAATTGCATTTCAGATTCAAAAGTTGCTTAGAGAATTTCTTATTTAAGTGATTGAATGACTTGCTTGAGGAATCTGATTGATGAGGATTCTGAAATCAATGCCAAACCGATCGGTCCTGTATCGTGTATCGATGTGGAGAATGTTGAAAGGTATTATTACATTCTCTTCAGGTTCCTTCACATGTATTAGATCATGTATGGTTACTTAAAATTTTCTTCTTGTAGGCCTAATAAGAAGGTCTTCTCGAATGGAGATTTATATGTTGGTGATTTTAAGGATGTTCTTCCCCATGGCAAGGGGAAGTATACGTGGTCGAACGGAATGGTTTATGAGGGTGATTGGGAAGCAGGGAAAATGACAGGTAAAGGATTGTTACTTTGGCCATCGGGAGAAAGATACAACGGTGATATCTCGGGGGGTTACCTTCATGGTTTTGGCACGCTTACATCACCTGATGGATCCATGTACGAAGGACAATGGAGGATGAATATACAGCATGGATTTGGAAGAAAGAAGTATTCTTATTCAGATGTTTATGAAGGGGAGTGGAAGGAAGGTGAGCATGAAGGTAATGGTAGATACTTTTGGAACAATGGAAACAAATATACCGGGAATTGGAAACGCGGGAAAATGCATGGTAGAGGTGTTATGGAATGGGTAAATGGTGATAAGTACAATGGTTGTTGGTTAAATGGTTTGAGACACGGGTCGGGAATTTATCAATATGCCGATGGGGGATACTATTTTGGAACATGGACCAGGGGGCTTAAGGATGGTAAAGGAGTTTTCTATCCTGCTGGTAGTAAACGCCCTTCTCTAAAGAAGTTTTGTATCTCTCTGGGATATGATAATGGTCCTAAAAGTGTGTTGTCTCAATGCTCATCATTAAATTTGGAGGGAAGCACAGTCAAGAAACGAAGTGTTAGGCGTAGTGTTTCTGAGAAGATCTCAGTGAGTGGAGTTCTAAGAAGTTCAGGTCGAATATCGCATAAGAGTGCTGAGAGTTCTAGACATTCTGATTCCAGTAAAGAATCCATGCACCATTATTCCTCAGGCACATTCTCCTTTGATTCCGATGGCGGTCAAAGTGAGGCGCAAAAAAGTACTGCAGTAGTTTACGAGAGGGAATACATGCAAGGAGTTATGATCAAAGAGAGAGTCCGAGGTTACACTGAATTACCAAAGAAGGCCGAAAAGAAAACTAAACATCACGCCAAAGAAACCAAAAAGAGTTCGTGTTTTGGCATTTTCAAAGGCAAAAACAGCTATCATTTGATGCTTAATTTACAACTCGGTATAAGGTAACTAATCAAGATTGAATTTCCTTCCTTTTCTTTAACAACTCAACTATATTTTTACGTGTGTGTGTGTGTGTGTGTGTGCATGTATGTATATTATCTTTGGATTTATTACATGTTATAACATGATTGATTGAAGTTCACAGGTATACTGTTGGCAAGATAACACCGGTCCCTAAGCGTGAGGTTCGAACTGCTGATTTTGGCCATCGAGCTAGAATTACTATGTTTTTCCCTAGAAGGGGTTCACAGTTTACGCCTCCACACAAATCTGTTGATTTTTGCTGGAAAGATTATTGTCCTATGGTTTTCAGGTATTAAAATCCTATGGACATGTTGCTTTAATGATCTGCAATAATGATGGAATAACGATCTTATACTTTTTGCTTCGTTTTTTGTACTATGTTAAGGAACTTGAGGGAGATGTTCAAGCTAGATGCAGCTGAGTACATGATGTCCATTTGTGGTGATGATGGTCTCACAGAGATTTCTTCTCCGGGAAAAAGTGGAAGTATCTTCTATCTATCTCTTGATGATAGATTTGTGATCAAAACATTGAAAAAATCCGAGCTCAAGGTTCGAACCTATATTGGTTTTCATGCATGTAACATGTTCCTTATTTTTGTTTGTTAATGTTCCTCTATGTTACACAAGTAAATTTTCTTCTGTGTAGGTTTTACTGAAGATGTTGCCTAAATATTATAATCACGTGAAAGAACATGAAAATACTCTCATAACAAAGTTTTTCGGGCTCCACCAGATAACTGTACATGGCAAAAGAAAGGTGTGTGTCATCCGTATGGCTTTGTTTATGTATGTTGCACCGAGCTTATGGTCGATTTTCTGCTACTAGGTGCGGTTTGTGGTTATGGGGAATATGTTTTGCACAGAACTGCGAATTCATCGTCGTTATGATCTAAAGGGATCAACTCACGGAAGATGTACCGATAAAGATAAAATTCACGAAAATTCTATATTGAAGGATCTTGATCTATCGTATGAGTTTCAAATGGACAAATCATTGCAGAAATTCTTTTTTCAGTAAGTTCCTCTGTTTCATCCTCCGTGACATGTGCATTGGTACTACAAATTTTCTCATAACTGATAAACTGAAACCCTGTTATGTTTTGTCATGACTATGACTCCATGTCTACTTGACTTCTAACAAGCAGCGTTTTTTTCTTCGTATTGTAGCCAAATTGCTCTAGACTGCAATTTCTTGAAATCTCAACATATAATTGATTATAGCCTTCTATTGGGGCTACATTTTAGAGCTCCTGAGCAACTAAATGGCCTGCTAAAACCTCCCATGATGCCTAATACTGAGAGTTCACCGGCAGGTCAAGGTAGATATCGCTATCTGATTTAACCATTTTATGTTAATAATCTGCTCTTACGTGCTTAGTTTATGTGATGAAGTGGAATAGGGTGGGAACAGAATAGTTTATTATCTCGTGCTTAGTTTATGTGATGAACTGATTCGACTCATGTTCTGTTTACACCAGGTCCGACTACAGATGGAGAAGTGTTATTCCCTTCAAAAGGCTTGTTGCTTGTGGCCCACGAACCCAGCTCCGTTAGCACTGATCCCGGTCCTCATATTAGAGGAAGACCCTTAAGAGCTTTCTCTCTAGGTGACAAGGAAGTCGATGTTTTGGTTCCCGGTACTGGAAGGTAGTTGCTTTTGTTCTCATTCTTTTTACACAACTGAAATTTTGTTTCGAACCTTATACAAAAAGTATTTGGCCTGATACTTGTTGATTATTTTCGGCTTTACTGATTATCTAGCATACCCTAGTATTCTTATAAGCTTGCATGTTCCTTGGACCGAGCTATGTCAGTCACTAACATAACAAATAGTAAGGGCTACAAAAGAAATGAACCTTCAACACAAAGAAAGGTGTATAGCCTGATTGTATGGTAAGGATAGAAGCTGTTGTTGGACTTGTTTTATTCAGTTGGTGACCCCTTTTTTATTCAGGTTACAGGTACAACTAGGAGTGAACATGCCCGCACAAGCTAACCAAAAGCTTTCCCGGGATGAAGCAGATTCAGCTGAAGTTGAACTTTTCGAGGTTTATGATGTGGTTATCTATATGGGAATTATTGACATTTTACAGGAATACAATGCAAAGAAAAAGGCCGAGCATGCATGCAAATCGGTGAAATTTGATCCCTTGTCAATATCTGTTGTTGAACCTGAGCTTTATGCTCAACGTTTCATCAATTTCTTAAAGCAAAAAGTTTTCCCGGAACAACCATGAAAAAAAACAGATATATGTTTCTACCATTGCTTCTATATTTTGGTTCACTTTGACAAAATCGATAAGCCAATAACCATCTGTACCTACTGTATTGTTTGCAAGTGATATTGAGATATCTAATAGCTAAGAATTAATCAAGCTTTGGTTCTGCATGCAATTTGTTTCCAATAACTGAGAATTACATCTTGAAATTCTAAAACTTTTGCAGCAAGAGAAGTCTAAAATACAAAAATGGTTGTTGGTTTCTTTGCTTGCATGGCAAGCTAATCTTTTTTAAAGCAAACAGGCTAGTTGGCAAGAGCTCAAGTGTCAAGCTCACTCCTCGGTGCTGATAGACCGTCATCCCAGCTGAGCATCCGTATGTTGTTCACAGTTTTGCTTGCTACCTTCACGTACATGATTCCAACTTACATCTTCGCTTATAAAAAAAGTACCTTTTCCCTAAGATTTGATTAACCGAAACCATCAATAGCATAATGGTTTTCAAAGTAAGCTGCTCAAAAACTCGCTTAATTGTCACACCTTATCAAGATATCGACAGCTAAACAGGTTGAACTGATTTTATTTTTTAAAATATTTTAGATTTTTATGAATTTTTAATTAACCATTTAATTATTATTGGTCCAACAGTCGCATTGATTGAATCGAAAACCGATGATCTGAACACTGAATCTGATATTTTAAGATTGTATCACATCATCAGCTGAAAAATTACATATATATTGTAATTCGGACTAACTGATCTTGTATTTCTAGAGCATAAAACAGAAAGTAAGAATAGATCACTTATCGGAAGTTGTACTTGCAACAATCATTATGAAGACGTCACTAAATAAATGATCTTACTTGTTTCATTAGTGTTGCAAATAAAATTCGTCACAAATAATAAATTATTTGTGACGAAACTCTTTATTGTCAGTATATATCGTCACTAAAAAACGTAATTGTTGTTTTTTAGTGTTTTCTAAGGGAAAAGAAGTTACTTACAGGGAATAGATGATAGTAATAATCTCCCATTGTCAACATGCTATTCCAACAGATGAGAGAACCAAATCCAAGAATCCAACAAGCTACCGCCGCACAAAACTTACCCTGATTATTCAATAATACAAGCATTAAATTGTAGAAGAAAGAACCCTAAACTCCATTGATACTAACAATGAAGAAAATAAAAAACACAAACCTCTAGCCTTGAAGGTGATTCTCCTCTATCAACATCAGCCATATCTATTTGAATCAACTGCAGCAGTTTTAAGAAGACCTTGACAAAACAAAAGCCATGTAGTGTGCTCGGAACTGGATACTCTTAAAAGTAGAAATATATTAATCGATGACAGCAAAGTCGGTCACATACCAAAAATACGAAAAAAAAGAAGAAAAGCAGACATTTATTTTCATACGGGTTGGTGTGTAGTGTGAAGGCTGTATAGTATAATACAAAGAGATTGTTTTACCTTAGCCTAGAGTAGTGTTCTTTTTAGTGTCTAATAATGAATTTGAACTGCGATCGGCACATTATGGCTATTGACTGGGAAAGAAAGGTTTCTAAAATCATTGAGGGGTTCCCTGCAAGATATACATACACGATTGGGCAGTGACCTGTGAAAATAACATTAAGGGACAAATAGGGGTGAGTGCTGCTTAAAACCAGACACTGAAAAAGTTAAGTCAATCAAAGAGAATCCTAGTTTCCAAAAATGTACTCTGTGAAGTTTTGATTTTCAAGAAAAGAGAAATGCCGTTGCCAGATTAAGTTTTGGTGGATCCAGGATTATGAATACAACAACAACAAATAGGGTAACTTACACTCGAGTCATTAAATTATTAGTAAGTTTACGTTCTGGTCATTTAATTTCAAGAAGTTACAAAATGGTCATTAAACTATTCGAAAGTTTTTATTTAAGTCACTGGACTGTTAATTTTTTAAAAAATTAAGATAGGGATTAAATTGAATAAATTTAAAAAGTGCAAGGATTAAAGTGTAAAATTTTCATTTTATGAAGGTGGGACCTAAATTTTATTTTTCTATTTTATACTTTTCTCTTGATGAATTATTAGAGGAGGGCAAAGCCCAAACAACAACACGACTCGAACCCAAGCCACACTTGAAGCGATAAACGCCCTAACTATCAAGTCAACACACAAGTTCTATTTATGATTATTTCATTAAATAAAACTAAGCTGTAGTAGTTTGCTTGCGATAATAAATAATATTGTGCTTTAATTATGAATTTTTAAAATATTGCAATTTTTTAAATCTTATCTATATGGTATTGGTATCAAAATAAAATTTTAAATTGAATACTTGATAATTGAAAGGGACTAAAACTAATATTATTCCATTCAACTAAGACAGTGAAGGCCCATCTCAGACCCATCTCTACCCTTATACCATACCCACACCCTTCACCCATGATATTATTATAAAACTTTGAGTTAAATTTAGTTTCACGAATTAACTAATTGAAATTTGAATAAAATTAAAATGTAAAATGGGATTTTATTTTATAAATTGTTAATAAAATTTTAATTTAATAATTAAATTTTAAATACTATTATATGTTTATTTTTAAAAAAACTCATATGCTGCCTATTTAATTTTACTTGTGAAATTTTTAAACACCACTTATATAATATGAAAATATAAATTTATATTTTGTTTAAATAAATAAGATAGTTACGTCAAATTTTGAAGACGATATTATTGAGAGGGACAACCATTAACCTCGAACATATTTTAAAAATATGATAAGTATATTGGGAGAAATATACATTTAAGAATAAATTTAAATAAATGTTACTTAAATGTAAATTTAATTTCTATATTTACATAATTGTCAATTTTTGTTTATTGGGAGAAATATTGTGGTGGTTTTATTCAGTACATTTAAGAATAAATTTAAATAAATGTTACTTAAATGTAAATTTAATTTCTATATTTACATCTTTTTTCATATATTGCAAGAAGTTTAAGTATAATCAAGTATGAAATCAGTAGCATATAATCAAGGTAATGCAACATACATACGTACATACATACATACAGAGGAGTTAATGCATCAGTTACATTGTTTTTCCTGCTCAGTTGATCATACTGGGCATCGGAAGTTACATTCTTAAAAGACAAAAAAAACATGAATGATGCATATAAAACCAAGACCCAATATGATATACATTTCACTTCACATGGGAATCAAAGCCCTCATCTTCGAGACTTCTATGTAATTTCACCATATCCAACCTTGACCAAAAGAAGCGAAAAACAAATTAAAGACACATATGTATATATGTATGTATGTATGTATGTATGTACGTACGTACCTTTGTATGTATATACAGCAAAACAATAGATATACCCACTGAACATTCGTGCATGAAATGGCAAACCTACTTTTTTTTCTCATACATACATATGTGAGGGTTTACTTCATTCATGTCTGCTAAGGCAATATGGGTAGATGATGTTCAAATTTTCTTATCTCCTTGTAGGCTACTAAAAATAAAATTACTATTTTATCCTTCACAATAAAAAAAACAATAAAATATTGGATGTAATAATTAAGTATATTAAAGAAAACTCGAGTTTAAATCCTAAATATTTTAGAGGATATAAGAAAAATAGTAGTCTACTTAGAAAAGAGAATTTATGCCAATTGAATCTTAACTCGATTGGTACGAGCATTGTTGCCAGTACAAAAAGACATGGTTTCAGATGCACTGAAATGCAATATTTTTCTATTTAATGGTTAAGAAAAGACTACAAAAGCTTATAATGAAATTGTTAAAAAAATTATTATTAATTAATTACTATACATTGAAAAGAGATTTTACCATTAATTAATTAGTAAAGACCATAGATTTTTCATTTATGTGTAGGAACAATTTGTCATCAAACATGGAAAGAAGAGACATGGTCAACACAAAAAGAGGCATCAAATTAAAAACTAAGTCAATGGCATCTCTTTTTTTTTTTTTATCTTTGTTTGTTAGCATCTTTGACAAGTGTGACAAAATGATTCCATGCACACAAAAAAGACACCTTAAAAACTACTCCCATTTTTTAACCCCACAAGCCATTGCCTGAAACTAAACAACGACAACTCATGACTGGTCGGAGGAAGTGTTTGGCTGACGGGAATGAAGCCTGGTCCGAGATCATATAAGGCTATATATATACACATATCCAGAAACTTTCCCGGAAAATTTAAATAAATCCAAGAAAATTTCATGGAAATTATATATAAAAGATCAACCTATATGACCTCGAGCCAAACAACATTCCCATCAACCGTTTCTCCTTTTACACAGTTTTTTTCCTTCAACTTTGCC
This sequence comes from Gossypium raimondii, assembly GCF_025698545.1. NCBI lineage: Eukaryota > Viridiplantae > Streptophyta > Magnoliopsida > Malvales > Malvaceae > Gossypium > Gossypium raimondii. The sequence continues at coordinate 62,557,209 of NC_068567.1, read as the reverse complement.
TTAAAAATGAAAATGTTTGAGGGGAATGAAGCCTGGTCCGATGATACCTTTTACTTTGATCACACTTTACAATCTCAAAGCTGTCGCATCGAGCCAGCCAACATTCCTCTCAAAGACAACCCATTTCCATCAACTTTCTTGCTTTAACGATAAACAAGCTCAGGGATTATTTCTGAGAAAAAAAAATTGAGGCAAAAGAGATTAAAGAAAAAAACACAAAGAACATGTTTTGTTTCTCTCCTTGAAAGAAAAAAAACCCTAGCATACTTGGATTTATAGAGAGAAATGAGGTTAAGAACATGTCCTTTGGTCACATCTCTCTCACACTTATCGTATAGCGCGTATCTTCACGCTCTTCTTAAAGGGTTATAAGATGTTACATGTTAAAATTTTTAATAATTACAAGGATTATCATTCTATCGGGTTGGGTTGGGTTCGATTCAGGTTAAATTTTATCAAAATTTTAGACCCGGTTGTTAGTATTAGTATAACGAATGATCTTTTAATAAGATTCACTAATGATATATGAATTTATAATACTATTAATACATCAAATACAAACTCATATATATTAAAATTTATATTTAATAATATATTGATAGCGTATAAAATATAATAAATATATAATTATTAGTGGAGTTGTTTAATCTCACAAATAGATATAAAAAAATACATCTTATTGATTATTTGAGTTGTATTTTGAAATGGGGGAGGGTCGGCCTGGTTTCAAAAAAATTTCAAGTTTAAGTCCGTTTTTCGGACCATCTAAAAAACCGTTTTATTATTTAAAAATTAATAAAATACTAAAATTATAATTTTTTTAGTTGCTATTTTATACATTTTTATAACTAAATTTTAATTTGAAGGTATTTTTTTATTATTTAAATTAAATTCAAGTCGCTCCGAAACGAAAATCCTTATCTAAACCAGACCCGAATTAGATAGGTTACCCGACTTTTGAATAGGTTTAAGTGTGGTTAAAAATATTATATATATGATATATAGTAAATAATAAGAGTGTGTAGGTGGAGGTGTTAGGTCAGTGACAAGATGGAGCAGTAAAAAAAAACCCTAAACATTTAGTCATTTAGGATCTTTGAATGCTTGATGTTACGAAAAGAAACAAACAAAAATTAGTGTATAAATGATTTAATATTCAAATCTTTATTTTATGTTTGGAGCATTGAGATTCTTAAAACTTTGCATTCCACTTTCCAATGTAGAACTATATCACATGATTAGTTTGCCCCTTAAATCAATCTTTAAATTTATTTTAAATTATTTTGTATTTACCATTTTTTCAATTTTCACGATTATTTTTTCCGGATTTATTATTGCTTTTTTTAATAACGTTGTCATTAAAGTTTGAATTTGAGTTCTTTTTAAGTGCAACGCATTTTACTATTACACGATACTATTACTTTTAGGGATGAAGCCATAAATTTTGTTAGAGAACCAAAATTGAAATATAAAATTTTAATTTCGTATTTTTGAAGGGACCAAATAGAAATCCTTTTATTTTTTTTATTTTGGTAGAAAAAGACAACATTGAGCGAGTACGTCAAAACCAATCAAACTCGTGTAAAGGTATCAGTATCGGACAACAAAACTGCTTGTATTGAATTCAGGGGATCCTCAAACAACATCGAATTCGAGGGACCATTATTCACATACTTGGTCATTCGATCAACAACCGCATTTGGAGCTCTTGGTATATGACGAATTCTTATCTTCCAATCTCGTTTGAACAAACTATTGATTAATCGTAACTCAACCATACTACTATTAGCAGCATCACCCGCCAGCAGAGACTCTAGAAGCGCATTATCACATTCTAGCTCTAACTATCTGTAACCCTTTCAGGGATGAAGCATGGTTCGTGCTTCAATTCGAAAGATTAAATATTAACTTTGAGTTTTTTGATTTATTTTGAAAGGTTATTATATTTTTTTTTCATTTATAAAAAAACCAAAAAGAAATTCTCTATTTTGAGAATTTAAAGCTCTACTTGCCCTTTTAAATTCCCCACCACCTACTCCTATTCCTTAAAAAAAGATATATACATACATAAATATCATCCACTATATATTGTAATTTTACAATCAAATTTATGTTTAATTATTTTTTAAAAAAAATTGATTATTTAACCCAAAAAAATTGATTGAAAATATTGTGGGCATGCATTTGTCATTTTATGATGCAAGTTACCGTTTGATATTGTGGGGACAGTGGTAGGATAGGCTTCTTGTGATCCTCGACGTACCAAAGTATTTCCATTCAAGAAACGACAACAATGTTCAATCACCTTTTAAAAAATTTAATTTTTAACAAGGGTTTGTAAATAATGCGAATTGAGTTTTAGCTCAATTAGCATCGATATTTTTGTTAGTGCAAGAGGACGTGGGTTTGAGTGCGTTGAAGCGCATTAGCCTTTTTATTTAAGGGTTGGGGAGGGGTTATGGATAGTTCTGACTATTATATATATATATATATAAACATATATTATAGGAACCAGGGCGAAGCTGGAAACTTTTTTTGAGGGGGGCAAAAAGCAATTTCATCTTTACTAATTTAAAATTTTAAAATTTCTAAATGACTTAAATAGACAATTTTTCATTCTAGGGGACCGGACTATTACTAGCCCCCGAATACGCTACTAATAAGAACTTATAATGAGATTATGTTACAAACCAAAACAATGCAATGGTAAAATTATATATTAAATCTCATAAAAATATATAAAATAATCCCTTTAGAAAAAAACCTTTAGCTCCATCTTGGATAAACAGTGAGACTGATTAGGTCAATAATTCGATAAATTATTACTTTTTATCTTATATTTTATTAATGTACAGTAATTTATTTTATTTTAAATTATCTATTATTAATTTAATGATCGATTTTTTATTTAGGGTGAGTTTGGATGGGCGGTGCATTTACCTGCGGTTAGTGTAAAAACAGCGGTGGCAGTGAGATTAGATACTGTAGCGTAAGACAAAAAATAAGCTAAACGCACCATCCATCCAAACTCACCCTTAATCGATTTTTAATATAATTATAATAAAAGAATGGAATTTCAGTTTCCCAAGTAAAGAAAGAGAAAGGCAGAGCAATTTATTTTCATTGCTTTCATCATTACCTTATTATTGGAGGTTCAATTTTTTGAAATAAAATGAAAACAAGAAGTAGATAATGGTACTTTTTTATTAGTCCCATGACTTTCCTGACTTTTCTATCTCTACATTCATTTCTTCTGTGTACGGTTCTCTCCTCAAAGTTGCCAACCAGAGTAATTTTAATTTTCCCTTTTTCTTTTTCCTAAAAACAAAGGCGAAATTTAATTTCTTAACCTCGCTGCAATTTATCGTCTAGTCACGGCGTAGAAATTAAATTTTATATTTTTACGATTGTAAAATTATAATTTGGTCATTTTAATAGTTTATACCTTTATAATTTTAAATAATTAAATTAAATTTTATCGTATTTAAATCTATAGAAATACCTAAATTGAATTTTTACAATTTTAGGAAGCCACTGAATTTAGGGATTTTTAAAACAGGTTGAGTGTTTAAAGAGATAACGAATTTATAAGGTGAGAATGTTAATTGTTGAATTTAATCCCTTTTTAACTTTTATTTAAATGAAATAATTAAATAAATTTTAATTTAAATAGTTTTAATACAAAAGAAAATTAGCTTTATTTTCCTAATTTTTTTTTTTAGTTTTATCAACCCCATCACATAACTCTTGGCTTCGTTTCCAGGTGAGAGCACATCGTTAGATGGGTGAACATGCGTACCATGCACAACGATGTATGGTCTAGCTCGAACTCATTCTATAAGACATGAATTCGAATCAGATCGTGCGCCTATAATTTTTTAAATCTTTAAAAAGATTCAAGAAATAAATTCTCCACCAAAAATAATATCGAACTTGTTGAAGAATTTACTTACTACGAATGAACCGACACTTTGTAAATCTCGACAAAATAAAAATAATAAATATAGTCTAATAGGTGATAAATTTAATTGCTATTTTGAATATGCTGAATGAAAAAAAAATTAAAATTTAAAAATACTCAAAAATTAAGAAAAAAAAATATAGAAGGATGTTTAAGTTGCATGGAAGGGGACGAGTTGTCAGCGTAAGCAATGGAAGAGGGAAAGAAATAGCCCGAGTAACGAGGAACCGAATTTAATCGCCGACGTCGACGCTTCAAACTATTTCAAATCTCACCCTCCCCCACGCTTTCTCCATTGCGCGTGATCAACAATTTTTCATTTTCTTTATTTTAGATAAAAATAAAGTTAATTTTAATAAAATTGTTTAATTGTACGGTTAAATTGCTACAAATATTTTCGAAATATTTTTTAGATTTTACAATAATCTATAAAGTTTAAAATGTTTTAATTAAATCCTTAATTAGTATCGTATTAATTAAATCATTCGATAATATCGAACTTGATGTGAAGTATATTTACAGCATGTAGATCTAATTGTAAACATAAGCATATATAGTTTAAATCTCACGTGTTAAAAAGAAAAAACGGATAGTATTAATGAATTTAAGAGAGCAATTTATTTTTTAATACATTTAATCCAAGATATCTACATGGTAGGGATAAACGTGTTTACAACATGATATACATGTTCTAAATATGCTTTACGTTAGGTTTAAGGGGGCATTTAACAAGTAAGCTAATGATTAGGCTGATAGAAGAACGTGATTGATACGATATCGATATTTCAAGTATTTAGTTGAAATATTTTGCAGTTAAACCAATTTAAAGTATAAATCATAATTTGAGGACGAGTAGTGGAAATAATCTTCAAATATATATTAGGGAGGAGAAAAAATTTGAAAAATCGAAAATCAATCCTAAGAGTGATGTTTGGGCAATTTTCAGAATACAAGTTAAAATTTGTGGTTACTAGAATCAAAATAAATCTTATTTTTATTTAATTTATAAATCATTTTAATTTGTTATTATTTCAAAATAAACACTTTATGTAAAATAGCAAAAATAACTTCAATTTTATATATAATATATTTTTCAATAAATACGAAAATTATTTATTATGTTTCATATACATGAAAAATACTTTATTAAGAAATATTTATTAAAATTACTTTGAAATTTTATCGATTAACATTTAAAAATTATAAAAATCATTTTTCAAAAAAATTTAAATTAAATTGAACTACTACAAACTATTTGAAAAGTCCTTAATCAATTTTTTTACCCAAAAAATATTTTTGTTATTTATAAAAATATATAAATTTCCGAAAATAAAATTGGGGGAGAGCGCGTGGAGAAATGGATGGAAAGAAATTAATACGCTGAAAGGCCCAAGTCGAAGAAAAAACAAGTCAAATAAGAAAGAGGTTTTGTCTTTTTTAAAAAAAATTCTTTTTGGTGTGGGAAAGTAGAAATGACGTATGCATGCAAGAGATGGACGGCTGAGATTCGCCCACATCGTACATTTTAAGAAGACCTAACCTTCTTACAGCCTCCCACGTGCTTGTAATAAATGCACCTTCCCACGTACAGTCACTGTTGTTCTTTCTTTTTTTTCAAATAAAAAAAGTTTAAATTTCCATTTTGTTTTTCTGAGTGTGGACCACCACAAAGGAGGGGACAAGACCACGTTGGTGTCCTGAGAAGCTGACTAAGGGACACGTGGTGTTACGACATTCGATTCATGTTCCAGTACATGGGTCCCACTGGGTCCCACGTTTCCACTAGGCTTTGGCGGGGGAGGGGGGCAATTATGCGTTAATGATGAAAGATGTGAGAGAAAAAAATGAAAAAATACTATATATGTGGGTGTCAGTCAGATTTGACAGTGTCACCAGATGGTCAGATTAGACGAGTGTGTTTGAATTGAACCGCTGAGTTGACTCAATTCTCACCGTAATAGGTATATTGCATTATTATTATTAAGGTTAATTCCATCTCACGTGTCTAAATTAAGATTTGAATTTAAATTGTTTGTTAACTTTTAAAACATTTTTATTTAATTTTTTAAAAATATCAGTGCCATAATTATTGTGGTGAATCTTGAGATTAAATTTTGGGTACATAGTTAAAATTTCTAAAAATTTTAAGAGTTGGATGATAATTTTTCAAAAAAAGTTTAACTATTTTTAAAAAGATTTGTGAAATTAATGAGAATTTTGAAAAAAATTAGAAGAAATCAATTAAAATTTTAAGGAAAAATAAAAGCATTATGAAATATTTTAAAATTTTGAGGGTCAAATTAAAATTTTCAACAAAATCAAAGGAAAAAGAAAAAATTTCAAATATTTTGGGGGGCTAAGGTACCCCTTGCCCTCGGTCTTTCTGTCAGTCTTTTTATTAATATGGATATTAAATGTCAACTTAAATCTAGCATGAAATATATTTAAAATACATGGATTAAATTGTAAATATGTTTTGTACCTACCACGTGAACTATTTGGATCCAATGTGCTAAAAAGATAAATAGCCCTCCTAAATATTAATACGCATTCTCCTCTTTAACCCTTCATATCCAAATTGTTTCTACAGTAGGTACACACGTGTTTACAAAAGAAAAAAAACCCATAAAATATACGCGGACTGCCATGCAAGTTTTCATGCTTAACAATTTGAATCTTTTTAAAATGTCGATGATCAAAATTGACTAATTTTAAAAGGTTGAGGACCAGAATAACAACCGCATTGAGAAAATGAAAAAGGTTAAGGGCTAAATTTTCCAATAATTATAATTTATGTTGGGGGGTATGGGATATTAAAAGCAGGGGTCCTACTCCATTTAATGAATCTCTATCTCTTTTGTTTATAAATATTCCAATCTATTTCTTGTTTTAAAAGTGAATTTTCAATCTTAAATTGCTTGGTACAATTCCTACTATTATTAATATTTCATCTATTGTTATCTACACTCTTCAATGACTTCCACAATTCATCATGAAAATAGATGTGATTTTGTCTATCACAACAACCAAAAATATAAAATAAAATTCTTTTCAGTCCTTTTGTAGTGAATTCTAAGCTTTTCTTCGATAAATACATACATGTATATATACAATTGCAGGTTTTGGTACCTAACTAGAATTTTTAAAAATTTTAGGAGTTTAATGAGATTTTTTAAAAAATTGGAGGTTAAATTAATTTTTTTGAACTTTTTATATTATCGAGAATTTCAAAAAAAATAGAAGAGTTCAATTAAAATCTTCAAAGAAATTAAAAGATTTAAAAATATTGAAGGGACCTAATTAAAAATTTCAACAAATTTCAAGAGATTTTTTTAAAAAATTTTGGGAGGAATCAATAGTAGCCTTGACAACTTGACATGGCGAGACATTCTTTAAGGTATAGTTAAATACCCCAAAAAGAGTACTCCTTTTGTTAAACTAAAAAAGTGAGTTACAAGTCGATTGAATAATCTTAATTCGATTGGCATGGACATTACTGCTAGTGCAAGAAGACATACGTTCGAGTGCGCTGAAATACATTATCCTTCTATTTAAGAGTTGGGGATGGATTATGGGTAGTTCTAGGCATTATATAAAAAAGAAAAGATAAAATAATGTTCAAAAAAATGAGTTAAAATATTTCATTACTGCTATGTTAAATACTAATTATATATACTTATAGTAAAATATAAAAAAAAAAACTCTACAAGCAAAATTAAATTAAGTATACTTCAATTATATTAAAAAAATAATTAAAAACATGAAAATTTATAAAACCTTGTAGATTTTTTAATTACTACAAATCTTTCTATTATCGGGATTGGATTATATTAATCATTCTATTAAATGAATTAATTTAACTCTTATATTATTAAAAAATCAAATAAGATCAAATTTTATCGAAATTAATATTTATTGTTTAAAAATATCTTTTACAGTTTAAAGAGTTAAATTATAAATGAAAACAAATATTTTTTTAAATAATAAATATCCATTTAAAAAACCAATTTAATCCCATTTTTATAATAAATGGATTTGACATGTAGTTTTACCTACATGTTAGGGTTAGGGTTTTAGCAAATCCATGTATTAGGGTATAGGGCTTAAAACCGCCATTGACAATGCTGGATTGGGCCATCATTAGTCTACGTCCAACAAAGTCAGAGACAGTGACTTTCAGTCATTAGAATTTCATGTCATGTCCTTTTATATCATTATATTATGGATAAATTATAATTTCATCCTTCGACTTTAAAAAGTTATAAAATTATTATTGAATTATTTAAAAATTTTATTTAAGTTATTAAACTATTTAAATTATTTTATTAAAGTCATTGGACTGTTAAACTTTTTTTTTATAAAAAAAGTCCGACTAACAAGCTTTAAGCGACAATTCGACGATCAATACGGTGGGTCAATATCCATCGATAAGTAGAACAACATATTTTAAACCCAAATTATTCAGACTATCAGTGTCGAAGATCAGAGAAGAAATCTGTTTGGATTTTGATTCGTAAATTCGTGATATTCAAAGCTGTTTAATGGAAAAGAAATAAGTTGTCAAAGAGAAAGGGAAAGAGAGCTTTCGATTAGTGCAGATAATGTGAAAATAGAAAACTATATAGTAGCAATTTTAAACAGCCTAGCGACTTAAATAAAAACCTTCGAATAATTCAATGACCTTTAAGTGAAATTTACCCTAAAAAAATTATGGGAACTGTTATTTCTTTTTATTTTTTCAACTTTATGGAACAAGACAATAATTCTATTCTATTCAAATCAATTCAATCCAACTGTTTAGCATGCGAATCCTCAACCTATATATATATATATATATATATATAACATATGAATGCATGCAGCTTTAAAATGTTAAAACAGTAATCAAAGAGATAGAATCTATGCCTATAGCCTGCAATTTACTTCCTCTTCCCACAGCCAATGTAAAAGTAATATATTAGCTCTAACTCTGATTCACTGTTCCAAGTCAGAAAACAGGTCCTTTTCTCACTTTTCACATCAGTATTTCCTCCCTTGAAAATGTAATTTAAAATTTGTTGGTATGAGGTTGAACGTTGTTGATGTTAAGATAAAACAAGGAGACAATAGTGGTGCTGGGCAATTCACCTCGCTTAGAGCTAGGTGGAGAGTCAACTTTGAGGGAGCTTGGATAGCAATGGTGGGTAGGTCGGAAACGGGGGATAAAGAAGGAGGAAGAATGTAAGAGAGAGAGGGAATCCTTTTTTTCAGTTGGGACTGAAGGTTTATATACTCTTAATTGTAATCTCGAGGTGCCACCTGTCATATTCTCATAAGCGAGTTGAGGGTAAATAATCAAGTGGTCTGTCGTCATAGGTCTAGATAGGGTAGCGATAAGACGTTTTTTCAATCACTTCAGATGGGTATGGTAGTTGGGACCAAAAGTGATGGTTAATAAATGGATTCTATGTATATCTACATATGCTCATGTGAATGTGGGACCGAGTCATACCCCTGAATGGTTCTAAGTAAGCGGGACTTTCGTTTAACACAAGTTTAAAGAGTTGTCTACAAAATATATAAGTGTCTCAAAAAAGTAGAAATATGTTGTAATATTTGATTGTATCGAAAATTAAATTTAGTTTAATCTTATAGTAACTTTGATTAAACCAAAATCCAGATTTTTATAATTTTATAAAGCTAAATTGGGTTTGCCATATGCTTAGCTTTGCTTATTTACACTAGGCAAGTTATGTTTATTTCAACGTAATAGCTTTTATGAAAAATATTTTCAAATTTTTTCGATGTTTGTTTCATGTAAAATAGAATGGGCAACGTAAAAAATATTTCAGTCCGTGTAGAATTACCCCTTTATTCCGGTAAAATGTCTTACCAATTTTTTTTATGTTTTTCCGTAAGACATTTTCCAAATTGATAAGGCTCTTTTCATTATAACACCCCCATACCCGACCCAAACATCGGGTCAAAGCACAAGGATATTACATTCTCTACTACATTCTTCACTTATCAAATATTTTCTTATAAACTCTCATAAATTTTCATTAATTCAGTCTATTTTTGTCATAAAAATTCAATATTCACTAATTAATCATATTAAATCAATTTTCTTTCTTGTTACACTTTAATCACATAATTTATGTGAATACCTGAATTCACATATCAAATTTCTATGTATTTCACTTCTATTATTTCATTCATATATTTTCTCAAATTTAACAATTTAATCATTGTCATCATAAAATTCCATATTTTTTTCCAAAATTTCACTTTTACAATACTTTATGCATATTTTGTCATCTCATAACAAATTCATTCAACTTTTATCACAATTTCCTTATTCACATATTCAATTGTTTCACACTTAAACTTTTGTATACTTTTCAATTTAGTCCCTATTGCCATGTAATTTATTTTTCACCATATAAGCGCTTTAATCAAACAATACATTATAATATTTTATTTCACATAACAAATTTTCATGCATATCACCTCTCTTGTTTCAATTATAAATTTCACAAAATTTACAATTTAATCCTTAATATCATGAAGATTCATTATTTACTTTAAATTCACCTTAACATTACTTTGTAATCAATTCACTACTTATCATAAATCTCAAATGTATATTTGTTTCATTGAAAATAACTTTTATGAAATATTTTCAGGAAATCTTCTAAACAATAAAAAATACTTTACACAGATCCATCCAAACATCATAAACTATTAGTTTTTCTAGAAAAGTAAATCATTTTTCATAAATAATTTTCCAGAAGCTATTTTCAGTGAAACAAACGGAGCTTAAATTGTAACTTAGAAAAAAAGGAAGGGTTATGATGGTGAATTTCGAAAAATTTGTACTATATTTTCAAAGTGATTGTATGAATTAATCGAGATAAAGGTCTCAATTCATTCTAACGGTCAATTCGTCCCTAAGGAAGCAACAGAGTTTATCATAGACCCATGACGCCATGAGAGCAAAGCTTAGATGACCATAGGAGTTATCGATTGCATGATCAAAACCGGAGACCGGTTAAAGGTAAAGCAAGCAGAATAGGTTTTCAACTTTAAAACAACATTCACAATCATATATATGCTCTTAATTACTAATGGAAGTTCAGCTACAGTACAAAATATTAGAACAAATAAACCTGGTTATAAAATCAATCATTTAGAACCGAGGGCAAAGGACAACTCCGGTCGGAGTTTGTTCTTTACAGATGATTTTGTCTGATTTGAATGTTTTCCGGCCCCCTGTTGCTTCCTTTTCATGGCCTCTTCCTTTCATCTTTGAAGCTCCTCTAGTTCCTTATAACGGGTTCTCTTTGAGCAACTTTTCCAACTCTTCTTTCTCTTTTCGAGCTTGCTCCTGTCGATGTTGATTAAAGTTGGCTGCAGGCTAAAACATTGAGTCACAACCGTAAACTAGAGTGAGGGGTTCAAAAATTATACCAGGGAAACCAACTGTGTGATTTCTCTGTCAAGACCGAGTTCGTCTCATCTGGACCATTTTCGGCAGTACACACCACAAAAGTATCTAATGTTATATATGAGATGGCATTCCCATTGCAGAAAATGAATAAGTGAAACAAACACGAACAGACAAGCATTCGTAGGACATTTGTATTAGATATTACCTCCTTTTGCCTAGCCTCTAGAAGAGCTGCAACCTTCCATTTTGGATTTCTTTCTAAACCAGACAACAGTTAGTAAAAAAAACAGCTGACAAGTCGTGTTCCTTTTACCTTTTTTTCTTTTCTTTCTCTCACCATAATTCTTGATTCACAAAGTAAACTACAAGAAATCAGCAAAGTAACCTTTGTGAGAACAAAGGCACTAAAATATGTTTTAATGCGGCATATAAATGTGCATTGAATCAGTTTAATTAAAACAAGTTAGCAGAATTGTCCTTCAAGAAATCCTGTGCAGAAGGTAGTGAAGTAACTTACTGCAGTTATATAAATAACCATTGTGATACTTCAAACCTTGCACCAAAGTACATTTTAGACATCATCATATATTCATGGAAGGTGAATAATAACGGTTCAACCCAAAACACTTAGCTAGAATGGCTATCTATCATTGTAAATAACAAAACCAACAAAATAAGAGGCTTTTGGCAATTGCAGACATCTCTTTTTTTGTTCTACAATGGTAAAGCACATAAATAACCTCTCTCCATTATTTTCCTTTGCATTTTCTAACTGGATGTTATTAGGTAGCATGAGCTGTACAAAACAGCACATTACTCAGCTTGGAAAATTTCCATATAACTGTGGGAGGTAAGAAAAACGGATTTGTGTACATGAAACTGAATGATCTTCATTCATCAAGACTAAAATTAAAGCATGAAATGAGTTTTGAATTTCACAAGACCTGAGAACCCACTTGGGATCCTTGATTTCATTTTTCCAATATGAATTGTGGTTACATCATCCCCCTGAACCAAATATCATATAATCAAGAAAAGGAAAAAAAAAAAAAAAAAAGAGGCTATCTAATAATGTATCTGCTTCCAGTAAATCAAAAGCATTGTGATTCCAAACTTCAATGTGACATTGTTTCTCAAATATTAATAGAACCAGCAAACTTGGAAAATGTACCAAATAAACTTCAAGAAGATATAAAAGAACTCTGAAAAGAAAATAAACTACATGCACAAGGAGGAGCTATTTGATATACCTTTTCCTTCATCGTCTTTTATTAATATGTCACTAGCACTTTTCAGCTTTTCTGCTCTATTGTCACAAGATTTGAGCTAGAAGATTTAGAGCTCCTACTTCTTTGCCTCTTATAATGCTTTGGAATCTGAGAACAGCTCCGGTGACGTCTTACCATTGGAAAATGACTTTTGCAGCATCATAGACTAACAGAGCAACTCTTCCTTCTGTGCAACAACACGATTAATTGAGCGACAGCTATAAGATTTGTATTTGTATTTATTCTATCACTTCTCGTAACATCTCTATGTTTAGCTCCAATGGTATTTGTGTTTATCCTATTTCGATTTTTTTCAAAGCGAAAGGCTCACATGTCAGGTGCCCACCGAGATGTTGATAGTTTCATAGAAGATGTCAAGTAATAAATCCATCATACCTTATTGGAATATTCAGCAACACTTCATAATCAGAACGGTAGTCATTAAATAAATCTACTATCATGAAGGTGCTCAAAGAAGTGAAGGCAATTATGCCATCCTGAACAGAAAGATATCACACGCATGTCAAGACATACTCAACCAAGAGATTCAACAGCCATAAAAGTGAAACCGAAACTGAAACCATCGGTTTACAAAATGCCAATGACACATTCAACTGCAGCAGCACCTTCACTTTGGCACGTCCAACTAATCTAATTGCCACTTCTTAAAAGATTCTTGCTTAGGACTCAGATTCTACAAAGATTATAATAGTAAAAACCAAGCAAACTACATAGCCTTTCTTGTCAAGTTGAAAGATCACTGAACAATACACAAATAAGTTATGGTTGAGTGCAGATAAACTTGAAGAATTCGTATTCCAATCCGATATCCACAAGACAAATTCCAGAGCTCCCAACCTTTCTTACAATATTCCTCACATTTGCATATATGTTAACAAGATTAACTTTAATAGCATGAATATAAACGGGATCACCTGCTATGAGAGTAAATCCTGAGGCACATGCTATCGGTTAATCACCTCAAAATAACAAAATAATATCAAACGTTTCTCCTGCACAATAGAATTGCTAAAAGTCAATCATTAAATTATATAAAGGAATTTTAAAAGACCAAACTTCAATTAATCCTTCATCAAGTTGACCCGAAAATTCAATTATAGAGAACTGAAAAAATAAAAATATCAGCTTAATTGATGCGATGTAGTTTTTTTTTTTTTTTTTTTCCTTTTCGAGACTCCTCCTCCTGAATTTCCATTAATTTCTAGTTAAACAAACAAAACGAAGCGAAATCGATCAATTCAATCTAATTGAAGGAACCCTAGAACTTCGCATGAAATTGAAATTCAAAAAAGACTTACACCAAATCAGAACCGAACCCTGGAGAAATTTTAACGAAAATTCAAAAATAGAGAGCGAATTCGTTATTATTACTATTACATTACTATGCAAATTAAAGGAACAAAATTTCATACCTGAAATTATAGAATTTTGGGTAAAATAATAACAAAAGATTTTCTTCGCTTATATCTAAATCTAAATTTCAGATGAGATATGTAGATTCCCGCCTTTTAATAGCTATTTGGTTTACGAGGAAATAACTATATAACTAAATTTTCTTTATGGCATTTTATTTTGGGTCTGTTTAGGGCTGTGCATAATTCGGTTAACCCGATTTTTTTTTATTAATCGACCGAGTTCTGTTAATCGGTCGGTTAACTGAAAAAATTCAGTCGGGAGTCGGTTAATTTTTTTTGATTTTTTCGGTTAACGGTTAAATCGGTTCGAAACCGGTCGGTTAACCGAAAAAAATCGAGTAAACCGAATTTTGCAGGGTAGGGCCTAAACTAGGTCAAATTAAACCCGGCCTAATTTTTTCTCAAGCTCAACACCGAATTTTTTGGGTAATTTTCGGGTAATTTGGGTAATTTTCGGGTAATTCGGTTAATTCGGTTAATCGGGTAATTCGGGTAATTCGGGTAATTTTTAACCAAAAATAAAAAACACATAATTTTCAGTTAATTCGGTTAACCGAAAAAATTTCGGTTCGGTTAATTTTTTTTTAATTTGGTTCGGTTAACGGTTAAAAATTTTGGAAGGTCGGTTAATTCGATTATAGCAATTTCGGGTCGGTTAACCGAATGAACACCCCTAGTCTTGTTAACGGAATTTTTATGTTAAATAATATATTGTTTACAATTATTGTGTTATATTTGGTTAAATCATTTAAAATAAAAATATCAATTTAGGGGTTAAATCATTTAAAGCAATTTGAATCTTTTAGTTAAAAATTTATCTTTTTTTACTGTTAAAAATTTGTGTAGCTAAGGGTCTGATTATATTTTTGCCTATTTTTACTTCAAAGTTGGACAAGTAGTCTTTAGATTAAAAATAAATTAGTCTTTTCTGTTAAAAATTTCATCCATTTTTACTGCTAAAAATTTGTGTGACTAACGAAATAATTAGATAGTTTCACATAATTTGTCCAATGATCAGTTTTAATAGTAAAATAGATAGAATTTTTAATAGAAAGAATAGTTTCTCTCTTTTTTTTCTTTTTTTTTTTGTAAATATAATAAACTCAAAGTGCTTACATCAAATTACTAGAAGTAAAAAAAACCATTTGCTTTATCTTAACATAAGTCTTGTAAAATCTCCATAGGAATCTTCCAAAATCTGGGCACCTTATTTACTATCAGAAATCAATTTGGCAATCCCATCAGCAACTCGATTATTCTTCCTAAGAACATACAGAAAACCACAATCTTTCACATTTTAATAATTGTTAATTTGGTCCTTCTAACCAATGTTGAATTTGCATCCTTTGGTTACTTATCTTCAATGACTTTAATAACCTCCATACTATCTGTATGAATCAGTACTCTTTCATATATTCATTCATTTAAAATAGACAATTCGTCCAGAATGCCTCATAGCTCAACTTTAAATATCGAATACTCTCCTAGTTAATGGTTATAACCCAGAACAGTTGCCTCTTTAATCAGCATACAAGGGCTACTTTACTCAAAATTTTAATAGAAAGAATAAAAAATTGTTTACCGCTACAAGTACACGAAATCATTGAATTAAATACAATATGATAAACAACGATTCTATGACTGTGCATGGAAAGAAGAACTCATAGCCGAAGAATTTGTGGAAAAATTGCTTGAAACCCAGTTCATGGATTTTAATTAAAAACAAATAATCCATTAAAAAAAACAGTAACATCAAAGAAACCCCCATCAAGCTTCCTTATCAATCATACATATAAATTACAAAAAAATGAAATTAAATAAATAGAAAATATATATATATAACTTTTTTCATGAAGGATGAACCTTGTTAGGTGAAAGTCCATTAAAACCTGCAGATTTCATAGCAGCTTCAACATACAATTTAGAAGCAATGTTTGCACCTTTTTCCATCAAATCCCCCATTTTTTTAACTTTCTCAGCAGTATCATCAACACCACTGAGTTCAGCTTTTGACTCGCGTTCCATTTCTTCCTCGAATCGCCTGAACTCATCCACGGCGGTTTCCATGACTGAGTCAAAATAATCCTCTGCTTGTTGCATGGTTATTTCAGCTCCTTTCACTTGTTTTTCTTCCTCTAGCTCCAAAGCTGCCCATGCTTTGTAAGATTCGATCTCGAAAAGCTTCATTAGGTCTTCCATGGCGGATGGGTCGAAGTTCTTGTTGCCTTGTAAAGCTTGATCTGAGAGGAAAGTGAATTGAGAGAGGAGAGCTTCCATGGCTGTTTGATGAATTCAAATGCAGATCTACCTTAAATGAAACTATATGTGTGCTACAATGAAGAAGAAATAAAGTTATATAGTGGGTGAAGAATCATATATAGGGATACCTACTTTCCTCCTGATATTTCCTGTAAATAATTTCAATTTTCTTTATCATTTTAATTTTTATTCCTTTTTTAAGTTAAATTTAGCTCTTTATTCCTCTTTACATTTTAAAAGAGTTAGATTTAACTATCAATCTTTAAAAGAATTAAATTGTCAATTTTAATGAAAATAAAATTTTATATATGTAACTTACATCCTAATTCACATTTACTTCATACTATTTTTTTATAATTTTTTAATATTTTATAAAATTTAAATTATTTGTTAATATGATATATAAGATAAATAGTGGCATGTTAGCATAAAGTACGTATGGATGGATTGTCACACGGATTGTTGTGCCAACATCGTTAAAAAATTAATGTTTTGATTAGCATTTTCATTAAAAAAAATAAATTGATTCTTTTTGAAAGATTAATGGCCAAATTTAATTAAATGATAAGGACCAAATTAGCAAAAGATATAAATATTGTGAGCTAAATTTGATAATATACCAAGAATAAAAAAATTAACCTTTTGCTTCTTATAATTAATATATATATAGATGGAGGGTTTATTTTGGCCTAAAAATATATATGACAAATCAATCATTTTATTAATTTTAGGTCAATTACTATAAAATAAAAATTACAAAAACAATGTAATAAAAATTAATAAACACAAATAAATAATAATATAAATATCAACCTTCATTTTATAAATTATAACAGTAATTTTAATTTGGTGCAGTTATATACATGAAAGTTTAATTATAGTTTATATATATATATATATAACTTTTAATATTCTTCAAGATCGTCTTACAATTCATGTTCGAGGCCCGTGACTACCTCCCCAACAATGTCGCCTCTAAGATAAACCCTACAAACAATATTACGCAACATAAAACCCCAACCTAAAATCTCCGCAAGACCTCATTAGTATTGTTGGGATTTGAATATTATTCTCCAATCATACCCCATTCCTTTACCACCTTTTTTATTTCCAAAGTGTAAACTAGTGGCAGTTGGAATTCCTTTCTCTTTTCATTTGATTTGGGGTAACGGATAAAAGTAACACGGAGGATTTGTATTATAAGTCGAATTATATTTTATTTTTTTATTTAAAAAATACGTAAATTAGTGTTTATATGTTAGACTAAAAAGAAATGGAGGGTAGATTCTTGGTTTCAGCAGATATTTGGAATGTTGTATTGTGCTAGACTAGATTGAAACTTTGAGACATCTTGGATAGATTGAAAGTTATACTAGATTGGGGTTTTGAGAGGATTTTAATTCAAATTAGCAGTCTTTAGGATAGATCATTTGGGGATTTCAATTCCGTTTCGGTCAGGAGAATCCATCAGCTCTTTGCTATTGTAGGACATGGAGACTACAGCATATTCCCTAAAAAGAAAATAAGATCGCAGATGGTCTCGTCAAGATGGCTCGTGACAGGAGAACAGGATTATGGTTGATTGAGGATTCCTCATCGGAGGGATTAGTTTAGTTTCTTACATTTGACTTACTCTTTCTGTTCTTTTCTTTTTGAAATGGTCTTTTTGTTAAAAGTTACATCCATTTTTATTGTTAAAATTTAGTTAATGTACATCAATATGAAATACATATTACCATATGTAGCTATCTTATTATTTTATCAACCATATAAATTTTTCAACCGTTAATTAAAAAAAAAAAAGAGGGAAAAAACCCTTTACACAAATTGGTGGTGTGAATAAAGTGGGGAAGTGCATGGTATACCTTATCTCAATCAAAGGATAGAAGGAATCTTTTAACATAGTGAAACAAAGTAGGGCCATCATCATTTGACATTGTCAAGCCTCAAAATTGGGCAAACAGAAAAAATTTTGAAAGTAGGGTTCTTTTTTTTCAATGTTACCAATAATGTAAATTTAGGTCATGATTTTGGGGAAAAAAGTTCTGACACATCACGAGCTTACACATATTTGGTATTTATATTTATAATATCAAACAAAAAATGTGATGGGGACCGTCCTTGGATGACCGTTGAAATTTAATACATTGGCCCTCTACAATTGTACATTAATATCATCCCCTTACCAAATTATTAACATTTTTTTTAGATAAGATACAAAATAAAGAAGGGCTTAATTATTAAGGTGTACTATGGCTAATAAGAGCATATTGTCGATTGAGTATTAGTTCGATTGACATTAATATTGTTTTTAGTGTAAGAGGACTTAGGTTTAAGTGTTCTGAAACGCATTATTTTCCTATTAAGGGTTAGGGAGGGACTTTGAGTAGTTCTAAGCATTGTATAAAAAAAACAGATATAATGAGATTAATGTTAAAAAATAATAAAAAAACATAATATGTGTCACGTTTTTATTAGTTAGTATTGTATGTGGTGTTACATTTTGAAAAAAAGAAAACAAAAGAACCCCACATTTGGTAGTTATGTAAAAAAATGATATTTTTAATTGACCTGAATTTAACAAAAAAAAAAATTATTGATATTAATAACTGAACTGCTAATTTTTTAAAAATTAAATTAAATAAACTAAATTCTAAATAAAAAATATAAAAATTTATACCATTATGTTTTAACACCAAGAGTGATCATCTAGGCCTGTTATTGGCCCAAAACTGATATGGTTTGCTTTTAGTACCTTCATGAGAACCATCATGGAAAGCCTTCATTTGGGCTTCAATTCGCAAGCAACCCTTATAAAATGTAAAATTTAACTTTTGATCTTTTAAAATTTACAAGATTTTAATTTGATAAATGGTAAAATTACAGTTTATCTAAAAATAATAATTTTTTTATTTAGCCATTTAAGAATTATAAAGAGATCATCTTTTAAAATTGTGAAATTACATTTTAGCTTTCATAAAAATATACAAATTCATTCTAACCTCTTACAAAAATGTTCTAACTTCATCCTTGCCGGCCCTTATGATGATTTTGACCATTCAAGTCACATGTTCATTTGATCTTAGGTCAGTTTATGTGGGTTAGTATTTTTAAAAAGTTTTGGTTTTATCGCAATCTTTACAAATAATAGCCAACATATTCAAGTGATAAGTGTCAAAAGTAATATATTTTAATCTCGTTCTTAATGCGTTTTTAAATTATTAATCAATGTAAAATGGTGAATTTTATACTCTTAATCCTTTAAATTCATGTTTCTATACTTAGGAGAGCATTTTGGAGCAAAACGAGCGAAAATCGAATAATTGGAGCATATTTCAGGAGCCACATGGGCTAAACACATGGCCATGTGAGCCATACGGTCATGTGCCAATCCATGTGGATATCGTGATTCACACTCTAAATACGCGGAAAAACATAATTTTTAGGTTTTTCAAGCATTCTAAGACCTATATATACCAAATATAAGAATAGAAGTGGGAGCCATCAGAGAATATTGAAGAAAACAACTCGGAAAACACCAATGAAGTAGATTCGGAAGCAGATTTCCACCAAGATTGAAGATCTCCATTTGATTTCTTTGAAGTTTATTATGAGTTTCTCTATTTTCTGTGGGTATATTGTCTTTGAGATGTTTTTATTCGCGATTATGAACTAATTTTCTAAATACCTAGATGAGATAAACCCTATGATGAATTTTGTCTTTTGATTTCTATTTTACGCAATAAATACTTGAATATTGTTTTCAATTATGTGTGCTTAATTCTTGATTTAATATTTCCGGATTATTGATTCATGTTTGATGTGCTTAATTCGGAGGAGGAATAGACCCTGTTTAAGAGTATATTTAGTATAATTGAGTGGAGTTGCATATAATCCTAGAAATAGGATGATATAAATCTACCAGATTAGAGTCAAATCTAATAGGGGAATCCATATATCGAGTTAATGCGATAATAGGGGTTTTAATTAGAAAGAAAATTCAATTAATCAACTTAAAGTCGGTTGCTCTTAGTCTTAAAGAGAGATGTTAACATATTTTAAGGATTTCTACAAATCAAGATATTAAGTGAATAAATTATTTAATTGATTGATAATGACAAATGCGTCTAGGTGGATTCTTTATTGGGTATTGTTTCGCTCCTTAGTTGTTAATCGATTATTTTTCTAATTTGTTCTTTTTCATGTTCTTAGTTAATTAATTTAGCTAATTTTATTTTTAATCAATCATTTCAATTTACCAGTTAAATAATAGAAATATGGTAATTACTAGTACTTTTAGTCTTCGTGGGAACGATATCTTGCTCATCGTAGCTATACTATTTATCGATAGGTGCACTTGCTTTGTTGTATTTTTAGTTGGTTTCATGGGTATCATCAAGTATGTAAAGGAATTGCAAAGGCTTATTTGAAACAATGGTTAAATTTTTCTAGGTCATCGTGCGGACGAGATCTCCAAATTCTACAGTCTCAAACGATATTACATGTTAAATAAATTATAAAAAATGATAAAAATAGAAACGCAATAATGAAAGATGAAATCTAATAACTGATTAAAAAAGAGTTACGTGATTAGGATAAATGGATATAGCAAATCAAAAAGTCACTTATATAGACGGAAAGTCACTATAAACTATTATATAAAGAGTTAAAAGTAAAGCATTCAATAAACTCAACAAAATTGTATATAATCTTTTGTTCTTTTTTATAATAATAAAAAAACTCAAACTACTAAGATTACAGAAGCCGCTAACTCTATCAGATTATAAAATTGTTAAAAGTTCCGTAAGGGCATCAACAAACACTCGCACATTGATCTTCTTATCAAATACCATCTTAACTTAACAGTTTGCAGTTAGATTTTTTTCCAACAGGATATGTCTTATATGCCACTATCTTATATGTTATAAGGTGTGAATGATCTTCCTTATCAAAGTAGAATTTGAAACATCTGAAACCCTTTTCTGAATTGCTTTAATCATCTTGGATCCACATGTTATCACACCTTCGTCTCTAAAATAATTACCCAACAAAATGTTGAACGCGATCTTTTTTCTCATTAACGGTTAACCGATGTATTGAATCGGGCCCTGATCCTCTTGTCGGGCTTGACCGTTTAATGAAAATCATCTGTTTTTCCTTGCGTTCCAAAAATTTTCCATCTGTTTTTTCCTTTCCGGCAAAATTTCTCCCTCATTTATACATTCCTTTCAAGGTTCTATTGATACACTCAACTCAACATTCCTTCTCTACACCTTCGTTTTTACTTGGTTCTTTTTCCTCATTCTGTACGATCTCTCAACTTTATTTCAAAATTTCTCCTTTACTTCTTTTTTACAATAATCACCTCCTGTTCATGTTTTTTACACTAATTATTTCCTCACTGTTGCAATGAATTATTTTTAGCTCTTTTCTTTGTATATGTATATGTATATGTATATGTATATGTATGTAATGTTTGTTTCAAAAAAAAAAGTATATGTATGTAATGTAAACTTTTTTTGGGAGTGTTGTTTAGGATTATCCATGGCGGCTCTGTGTCAAAAGCTTGGAAATGTTAAGTCTTCATCGAAACTTAACAGAGCTAAAGATGGCAAAAGAGTGATTCCTTGTAAGGGTCTGTTTCGTGACGACAAAGAGAAGCCTTTAACTGCAAAATGGTATGAAACTCGTCGGAATATTAAGAAAGCTTTAAGCTTTTACAGAGAGTTACTCGACAAGAAAAAAACTGTAAACAAGCTCTGGCAAGAACATGAAAATGGTCGAAACTCGGGCTTAAAAGTTCATATAAGAGCAGCCAAGGTGGTTGTTAGGACCATGGGGAAATGGGTTAACACTAGTAAGCAAATAGGACCCATTTCAGGGACTAAAATTGTTGACCATTTTTACTGGCGAGGTGAGTACTTAAGTATCGTTGGGCTTCAACATGAGTTTCAAAGAGGAATAGACTACATGAAACTTATCAATGGAAAAATCCTGGCTACAAGCATCGTTGATTCCGGTCGGTACGACAACGTCGATGAGATTTGTTCGGATAAGTTGGTCTATTGCGGCGAAGGTGACAATCCCAATAAAGATCAAAAGCTTGTACGTGGGAACCTTGCGCTGAAGAACAATATGGATGATAAAATGCCGGTGAGGGTGATTCGTAAGGTCAATGATGATGGTAGTGGTGATCGTGGGTGTAACTATAAGTTTGTTTACGATGGATTGTTCTGTGTGACTGAATATTGGAAAGAGAAAGGGAAATTTGGTAAAGAAATTTACAAGTTTTTATTAAGAAAATGTGAAGAGGGTGATATGTGATGTTATTTTGAAAGCTTAAATGCTCGTAGGAGAAGAATTTTGTTTTTTTTTAATAATATATTATAAGTTACGATTATATCTGTTCTTTTTTATATAATATCTATAATTATTTATAGTCTTTTATTAACCTAACATATAAATGGGAGAATAATGTGTTTCAACTTACTTGAATTCACGTATTCCTACATTGATAATAATACTCATAACAACACTCAATCGATAATAATACACTTGAAAGTTAATTTGCTCAAAATGCAAGTGGTGGCAGCGGGAGAGACAAAAAAAAAATTTGGGGGGTAAACTGGAATTAAATTGTATATTTTTATGATAGTAAAAATGTAATTTCATCATTTTAATAGTTTATGTCTTTATAATTTTTAAAGGATTAAATCAAATTCTTATTATTTTCGGGTCAAAATGTAATTTTACCATTATTAATTTAAAATTTTATAAACTATAAATAGCCTAAATGAAAATTTTTCCATTTTACACTTTTTCTTTTCAAAAAATAAATAAAGTGATCTGTATATTTTATAAAAAAATTAGTTATTTCATTAAAAGTTTTATCTATTTATATATTCAAATATAATGACATTGTAACATATAAATTTATTTTTAAAATAAATGAAACAAAATTTCAATTTAATTTTTAATAAATAGTTATTTATGGAATCTTTAACCATTTTGGAAAGCTTTATCAATTAACTTTCTTTTTGTCTAAAAGAGAATTTGATGAAAATTTCCTTTTATTTTTATTCTTTGTATCATAAGTAATGACATAAATTTAAATTTTAAATTTTAAAATATTTTAATTAGATTTTTTCTTTATTAAGAGAATAATAAAATTTGAATTACTGCCCCAAAAAGTTTACTTAAATGGGAAGTGGTAGCTAATAGTTTAATTTTGAAAGCCTTCAAAGCTTTTTAGTATTCTTTTAATTTATAAATTATTAGTATCTCTTGTTGGAGTTTTTAAGGATTTTATTTAATTTAGTGGTGTTTAAATTTGGTTAAAATCGAATTAATTGATCGAATCGATCTAATTCAAGTAATCGGTCGATTAATTGATTTAATTTGGTCGAAAATCAATTATTAATTTTTAAAAGAATTCAGTTAATACTAGTTCAATTCAGTTAACCGTTCGAACACGTCAATTTAATGAAGGAAATGAAGATGATAAAGATGAGAGAGACAATAACTCATGGTCTTATATTTAGGGGACATGCATATGCCATGGCCTCTCTCTTGGAAAATTTCCTTTTTAAACCTTTTAAAAATTGTAAAGTTTAAGTTAATATATTGTAAATTTGTACTTTAATATTCAAAATTAATAAAATTATGATTTAACCCGTATAAAAACAGTAAAAATATAAGTCAATTCAATAACAAAATTATATCTTAGCATTCATAAAGTTTATAATTTAACTTTGGCCCCCAAGAAAAAAAATAGCTTTGTCCCTGTAATGTTTGATTCCTAAGCGTTTTGCTCTCTTTATTAAAAAAATTAATCTATGTACATTAGGTCAAAAAGTAAATTGGTCTTCCGTTAAAAATTCCATCTATTTCTACTATGAAGTGAAGACGTGGCTAACATAGTAAGTAGGTTCATCCTCGAATAATTATTAAAATTTTTATTTACTTTTAGGATTTTTTATTTTTATTTTATTAGTAAATAGTAAATAGTAAATTTATAACAATTATAAGAAAACATTAGAAACTAGAGCATTCTATCTGTGACCAACAAAGACTATCGAATATCCTCTTCTAAAAAGTCCCTCACATAATTTAGAAGATTGTAAAAAATAATCAGTTGATCCATCACGTCACCATTTGCCTTAGCAATGCAGTCTGCAACTTTATTGGCATCCCTCTGAATATGTCTAAACTTAACTTCCTAAGATTTCAAACACCAGTCATGAATGCATTTGATTTCATCAACATTACTCATTGATGTCCAACCATTCCGAATGAATTCAATCAACATTATATTATCACTTTCTAATTCAACTTGCCTGAATCTTGAGTTCCAAGCCAATTCTATACCTTCTAAAATTGCTTTAACTTCTACTTGTAAAATACCAATCAAACCAACTGTCATTTTGAGGCCTACCAACCAGCCACCACTAGAAACCTCTTCATTGCCTCTCCAATAGCCACCTTCGAGATTTGCCTTGCCACCGATCCATCAACATCAACTTTAACCCATACTAACCCAAGTAGTTGCCCCCTTCCTGCTGTCATAGACGTACAGGCCCATTGGTTAATGAACTCTTTAGCCACGAATGATTTTGTCCATGCCTTGGCTGAGCTGATTAATTCAGAGCTACTCTCACTAGAATGACTGAAAGTAAAACCATTCATGTTTTTCCAAATAAACCAGCAAATAATGGAAAAGGACGTAGCCCACTCACCTACATAAGACAACAGATTGCCTTCATTCTTGATATTCCATAGTACCAACCTTTTTCTTGGCAAGCTGAAACAAATGTCTCGGGCCTTGTTGGCAAAACATTTATCCACACCATACTGACAAATCCACAATCTCTAAATTGTCGATTCCACAACAACACTATTAGAGGTGTACATGGCCCGGGTTGGGTTAGGATTAACTAAAAATTTATGCCCGTTTGTTAGGCCAGATCCGACCCGAAAAATGAGACTAAAATTTTGCCCGAGCCCAACCCGGATAAAAATGTTAAAATCCGGGCTCGACCCAGCCTGCTCATATTAATTTTTATATAATTTAAAAATATATAATACATCAAAAATACTAAAAATATCAAAATAAATATTTTCCAATAAATTGAAAATAAATTTTAAAAAATATGTATACTTAAATAACACTAAAATAGATGCAACTTAACAAGTAAATACCTCTAAAATAATAATAAAATTAACAGATGTATTTAAAATAATAGCAAAATTAACAATAAAATAAGTTTTATACAATATCCAAACAATAACAACAAAATAGTAACAACATAGTAGTAAAATAGTAGCAAAATAGGGAGAAAACAATAAGAAATAATATTAAAAAATAATTTTTTTTGTCATTTAGTGAATTCAGGTTGAACCCGAGCCAAAAATGCCTTACCCGAGACTCGGCTCGTTTTTTAAACAGGTATTTTTTTGTCCAAACCCATTCTTCAGTCCTATATAGTTCGCCAATCATATTATCACTTAGTTTATTATTTTTAATAAATAAAGTAAAATAGAATCCGCCTAAGATGTGAAAATGGCTGGATTAACTGCGCGTCGATAGTGACAACCAAAAAATATATTTAGCATTGGCTTATCAGTCCAACTTTACTAAAAAGGGAAATTGTTGAAAGTTCATACAGTACTGTTATTAATTTGATTTGATGTTGATCCAAAGCAAGAATCACTGCTGTTCATCATTATGTTTTATCTGCTAGTTTCGGATTCACAGAGTCTTTTGACAAAAGCTGTCAACTCATCACATCATAAAATTAAATACCAATCAGATTTTTTTTACCATTAAGATATATCATATGGTTGCTAACTAATTATTTCATTTATTTTGATCTCCCCTTAATCACTCGCTTTGAAACGAAAGGCACTAACTTTCTACGCTTCCAAGCATCCATTGTTTTCAAGATATTAAGACATCCGCTTTTTAAATTTGAGCATTTTCATAACGTGAGTGTACTTCTAAAACAATAAGAAATCTATTTAGGCATAATAATCTCGTATTAATAGAGATAATAAGGCCTCTTCTATAAATACCCTAAAGAGAGATAAAAGAAGGGATCGATTTTTTAGCATCCTGAAATCACTTTGAGCGAATGTCTTATTGATGAGTTTGTCTTCTTATCCCTATTTTGGCTCTCAATCTCCTCTTTATCCCTATTCTTGTCCCTATCTTGATCTCCTCGTTGTCTTCCCCCTGTTGAACGTGTTATATAAAAAAAATGTCATACATAAATACGATCATATCCGACCCATAATTTAATTTATCAAGTCTAATTGTATTTATGATTTCGAGGAGAAAATATACTTTTGATGATTAATCTTTTTTGGGTTAATATAAATTTTAATCTCTAAAAGTGATAATTAAATCCACTTTAGTACTTAATTTCTTTGTTCACTTTAATACTTGCATTTAGCAACTAGGTTTATTTTAATTCATGAGCTTAACAAATGTAAAAGTTTGATAACGCGGCATTTTGAGATTGTGCCGCAACATCAAATTTTGATGGAATCCAAGTTCAAGAGCCAAAGTGAACGTAGTTTTCAAATTCAGGTACCAATATGGATAAAAAAAATGTAAATACCTAAATGGACTTAATTATCAAATTTAGGGACTAAAAATTATATTAACCCTTCTCTTTTATGGGGCATTTTTTTTATAATGGAACCAAAAAAGTCGTGGGTTCAATAGTCCAAAAGTAAACAAGGCTGTGACGCAATGGGTCAACAACCCGACCCGCTTTGAGATTGACGGTTTGTTCATGCATTTGGTTAAGATGTTTTATACATTCACTAAAGGCATAATGAGTTTTGGCCCTCCATCTTTATAAAAAAATCACTTTAACCCTTTATTTATTTTTCGCCTCTTTTTTCTCTTAAATTTATATTTTTTGTCAAATCACCCTAAATGGATGGAAAAATTAATATTTGTTGACTTTGCTAACATTGTATATATGTGGATTGCCACGTAGATAATATGTCAACATTTAAGTAATTTTTTAAAATTTAAAAATATTAAAAATATTTTTTATAATGTTTTTAATAATTTTAATGATTTTTAATTTAAAAAAATAAAGTTTGAATTTTTAAATTTTGAAAAAAATTAATTAAATGTTGATATGTCATCCACGTGGTAATCCACATGTATGTAATGTCAACAAAATTGAAAAAACGTTAATTTTTCATTCATTTTGGTATGATTTAACAAAAATTGAAAAGTTAAAGGCTAGAAAAGGCAAAAAAAATGTTCTCACTTCGCCCCTGCTTTCTTTATAGCAATGTAACTAAAAGAATAGCATTGGAATAAATCTAAATTTAACCAATAAATTTTAACAATATTAACAATTGAACTGAATTTTAAAAATATAAAAATAAAAGATTAAATTAAAAAAAGTACACAAACTAAATTTCAAATTTACTAAAAATAAAAGGACTTATGACAAAGTTAATTATAAGATTAAAAAATGAAAAAAAAAAAGAGAGAGACTCATATCATCTATTCATTATTATTTTAATTGATTGCAAACTAGATGCTTGACTTCTCATTGGTCCACATGTGTTCCACATATTGGTCATCATGTTAAATAAATAATAGATTATTAAAATAATAATAATGAAGAAGTTAAAAGATATGTACTTTGTACCAAGCAAGTGAAGGTGACCCATTTTCTATATTTTATTCCAATATTGCCCACCAATTCAATTTCATTTCTTATTGGCACCAAACTTTTTTTCTTAATTTTTAATATATAATTATATAAAGACTGTTTGGGAAAAAAGGAAAAATAGACATTTACCAAATACCAAAATAAAATTAAAAAGTACAAATGCTTGGAGTCAATTAAATTGCTATTTTATTGGGTTTAAGGGCATGCAATTTTATAATTACTACATTAACTTAGTACTTAATCAATACAATATTTTATTAAAAGGCTTGATATTGTGTGATTTGGGAAAATAATTAAATCACATTAACTTACAACTACAACTATACATTGACAACTGAGCAGATTGGAATTAATATATATATATATATATAGATTTCAATATTCACATAGAAAGCTCTAATTAGGTGAGTTCACAGTTTGGTTAAAATCGAATTAATCGATCTAAGGTCGATGGTCAAATTTAATTCGGTCGGAGATTGATTAATGATTTTTCAAAATTTCGATTATCGATTAATTTAGTTCGAAATTGGATAACTAACCAATTACTCGAAACAGATAACATATATTATATATACCCATTTAAAGGTTTTAATGTCTTATTTGTTCTATTTAAAGTTTTTTAAACTACTAAAAAAAGAAAATAAACATTAACGATGTATTTTTTTATATGTTTTATACTTAGTTTAATTAAAAGACAAAAACATATAAATTTCGGTTAATTTGACTAAGTGATTGAATTGATTGAAATATTTCGGTTTGGTTAATGTATTTGAAAAAAAAATCGGTTCGATTAACGGTTAATTTTTTTTTACATTTCGGGTAATTCAATTAATGATCATCCGATTCGGGTATTAACTGAACTAAACGTCTGAACATCCCTAACTCTAATTGCTAAAAATATTAAAAGAAAAGTAAGAAAAAAAAAACTTGGATGCGTATAATATAAATTACTCCAAGAATTATAATTTATAATTATACCATTAATTATAATTAGAATCAAATATATGTATTTTTTATAATTTTGTTTTAGAAGAAAATAATTATTCATAGAGAATTATATATAATAATGTTTCGAAGTTACAACTAAAATTCGAAAAGTCACGTATGTGTAATAAAAATCAACCAAGACAATGTATAAATCAGCTACAACTACAATTAATATATTTGTATACTTACAATTAGAATTGAATTATTATAATACATGAGTACATGGGCTGATAATAAAAATATATTCAAATTTATATCGGGATAAATTCTGACACGATCTATATATGTAATAAGACTTAAAATCACAATAAGATTTAAGCTCAAGACTCACACATGCATAAATACGTATTTTGAAAGTTTGAAAGTTTCCATTTAAGTCACCGAGCTAATAAAAGCTCTCATTGCCTTCTTTTCTACAGTTTAATTTTTTTTTCATGAAATAACTTTCTTCTCTAGTCTCCGACATTGACTGTTAGATTGCCTTGGATCTAAAGTATGTTCTTTTACTCATCGATAGTTACCAATCTACTATACCTTTAAAAATAAAACTTAACAACTCTATGATTTAAATAAAAATTTCAAATAAACTTAAATGAAAATTTTTAAATAGTTCAGTGTATTTTGTAAATTTTAAAATTGAATAATCAAAACGTAAAATTACTAATAATTTAATTAGTAATTTATAAAATAATAAAATAACTAATAATTTTAATAATTTTATTTTAAAATAAAAAAAGTGTTATAAAAAGAAAAGAATGAGATATATAAGGTATACACGTTGCTTTATCTTTTCCCTTATTTTCTCTTCCTATTCGGCTTGCCAACAAAAAAGGTAATTTAAAATTGACTTTAAAAAGAGTCCTAATTCAAGTCGGTGCGTCAATTTTAGTAGAAAAATTTAGATAAAAGATTAAAAAAACCCTTTAAATTCAAAAATTAAATTAAATTTTTAAAAAAAAGGAGAGAGAGAGAGGGAAAAAAAAAGATGAGTGTTGTAAAAAATTCAGCACTAGTTAATACACAAAGAGAGAAAGAAGGGCATATGCATTGCCCACCATTAACGCTTGCCTATCAATCCACACCCTTTGCAAAGCTATTATTTGGTGGTGGTGGTGGTGTTGTTGTTGGTGAGTGGAGATTTACAGATAAGAGAAAGAGATTGAAAAAGAAGACGGAGAAGAAAAGTACCCAAAGTTAGAAATTTCATTGGTCTTCTTTTTTTTGTCATTTTTTTGGGTTCTTCTCCAGATGCTCTTTCAATGGGGAAAAATGAGGACCCAAATCTACAGCAACAAAGAGAACAGAGCCTTGAATCAGGGAACAATGAAGGGCATTCGAGATTCTTGTGTGGGATGGTTTTGTCGAGGATTTCCAATGAGTTTAGTTTCAGATGTGTTTTTGTTTTGTTCCTTAGCTTGTCGGTTTTGTTGCCTGGGATCTTTTGGATCCTCCCTTTTCGTTCTTCAAACTCTGGGTTTGAAGCTAAGCTAGCTATGAAGCTCAGTGGTAAAGACTTCTTTCAAAATTTAGTTTCTCTTGTTCTTTGTGTAATTAGGGTTTAATTTTGAAATGTTTAGTTTGTTTTAATTAACGGGTAAGTTGATTTTCATTGCATTTGTTTCGAGTTTAATTCAGATCTTTAATTGTTGAGAACTATTTGGTATCCCCTCATTGATGTCTCATTTACCTTGTAATTATGTTTCAACTTTCAATTAGGAATTATTGATTGCCCCTGTTGTAAATTGACTATTGATATTTCATTGATCCCTAGGTACTTGTAAATGACTTAGAGATCCAAAATTGATTTGGATCTAACTCGATTGTCAATTGAAGATTGAACATAAGTTTTCCGCCGATTTTGCCTTGTTGTTTTGTTGGATGATATTGGCAGAGGCCGAAAGGGGCATACATTTGTTTAACCTTCTTCTAGAATTTCATTGACAAGATGTTCATTTTATTGCTGTTTGTTTTTATGACAAAAATGTGGTTCCAATTAAGATTGTATCATAGGAAGTGATTGTTTTACTATATTTAGAGCATTTCTCCTTTTAGCAATAGGAGCAAACACTTTATGGTTTGTTTCAATGCTTTCTTCCCCTTATCTTGTAAATAAAAGTGTCAAATTTATGAGACAAGAGCTATGTTTTATTGTTTTTCATACCTTAAAATGATCACTGGTTGATCACATACAAATGGATGATTTAATGTCGTGCCATTATATGAGTAATCGTTTCTTTTTTTGAATTCAATGGTATTTACATCACAATGAATGACCTTTTTTTCCTTTGCAGCCCCAGTTCATGCATGTTTTACACTTCAAAAACCAGTTTCCGAGCTTGTTGATCATATTCAAAAGTTGGAGTATGATATCTATGAAGAAATAGGAGTTCCGGAGACGAAGGTTTCGGTCTTAACTTCTTTCCTCACATATATTTACCTCTATATTACGTGAAAAGTTTATCTAAAAGCTACTCATTCAACAGGTGGCTATCTTATCCATGCATCCATCGGGTGAATCTAACTCTACTAATGTCGTGTTTGGTTTTCTTTCCAATCCCGTGCATCATCCTATAAGTCCAGTAGCCCTTAGCGTGCTGAGATCATCTTTAATCGAGCTGTTCCTCAGGCGATCCAATCTGACTTTGACAACTCCGATTTTTGGACAGCCTTCTAAGTTTGAGATTTTAAAGTTTCGTGGGGGCATCACGGTAATTCCTGTACAATCTGCTTCCATATTTCAGATAACCCAGTTTCTATTTAACTTTACACTGTATAACTCGATATCTGAAATTGAACACAAATGCATCGAGTTAAGGGATCAGCTGAAGTACGGTCTACATTTGAGGTCTTATGAGGTATGGTAAACTCGAACTAGCTGCTTCATTTTGTGTTATGTGTTAATAACTGCATCTTTTATTTGTTTGTTGCAGAACTTGTTTGTGCGATTAACGAACAAAAATGGCTCCACAATGTCGTCGCCAGTCATAGTTCAGGCTTCGGTGATAGATAGTTTTGGTAACATGCTGCCTCAGAGATTAAAGCAGTTGGCTCAAACCATCACGCACTCTCCCGCAAGGAATCTCGGTCTCAATAACTCGGACTTTGGTAAAGTTAAAAGCATTAGCTTATCATCTTATTTGAAGGGTACACTTCATGCTAGCCCTCCCACTCCTTCACCGACTTCAGCTCCAAAGCCATCAGTTTCACTGCATCCTAATTTTGCTCCAACTCACCCGCCAAGATTGTCACCCAAGATTCATCGTTTTCCGCCTTGTCCTATGTGCAATACTGCTTCTCCATCTGCTCATCGTCCCCTTCATTCGCCATCTCCCACTCCTCCAATCTCCCCTGCATCTTCTAGTGTAGTGGCACATCCCCCTCCCCCTTGTCCGTACTCTCGTCCCGCAGTTCCACCAAGTCCTCCATCCAAATCCTATTCTAATGTAATTCCTAAGCACCCACCGTTAATGAGCCCCCGATCACAGTTGTCCCCCCCAAATCTACCACCAATAGCTTCAGTGTCTTATGGGTCTCGTCCCGGCCAAGGTATGGAGCACACAAAAGGGCCAGTTTCTGCACCGGTTGCTAAGTCTCCAGCAGTGCAATCTCCGTCATGTAAGTATCTATGCAAAGTGAAACTACACAATTCTGCTTATGTTCTCTTATAGCATTCGTTAGGATTCAATCAGTTGGACATGCATTTTAGCTTATTGTAATGACTGTTTTCATGATTGTTGTCTGCAGCCGTAGCAGTACGTGTTTCCCTCAAGGAATTCCATTTATTAGGAGTATTGGGAGTCTTAATCTTTCATCAACTTTTATGATCGAATAGATCCATTCTGTCCCTACCACCCGAAGTTCCCGAAAGACCGTGGCAGGTGATGTTCATTTCCCAGTTTTGATATATATGGCAAGGATGGTAGAGAAACCACATGTGAATAACCCGAAACCGTCAAAAGATTTCCCTTTTCCTTCAGTTAATGCAATCAATATATATATGTGAACGAGATGGACACATGAACAACTGGTCGAAGCCAGAAAGTTGGCAGGCCACATCTTACTTCACTTAAGACGTCGCTACAAAAGAAAACACAGGATGTTTTTTCCCAAAGGGAATAACTTCCGAACATGGTTTGACTACTTAAGAAACTGGCAGTAACTCGTCGGTTTCAACGAGAACCATCTCTTATATTTAAGTGTAAAGAATATTGTGGTTCATTTTGAGCGACTATAATGTAGGATTAAAAGGCGAAATGTAAAAACTAGTGTTTTATAATACACTGAAGGAAATATGTGGACGAAGAAAAGTATATTATGAATTTATGTTGTTGAATAGCTTCATGTAATGAATGGAATAAATAGAAATTCATGAACATGGAATGGTTCATATTACAAATTGGTCCATTCAGGTCGATGTTTTCTTAAGAGTGGTGCCTGGCAGGTCCAAGTTGGTGTATCCGTGCTGGTCCTAGCTGGCTCAGGACATTGCTTGTCTAACCAGCAAGTCAAAGACAGCTCAACCTAGACAAAACAAAACAGTGTCATATGAAATAAATTAATTGACCGGTTTAGATTTTAATTTATCTAATTGGTTGGTTTGGTTGGCCTATTAAGTTGGTTCAAATTTCTCTTTCATAGAAGTTGGTTTTGGTATGATATATTTATACTGCAAAAATATCTTAAAATAAAAATATATATATATTAGAAGTTTGTTTAAGTTTATTAAAATGGTTATAAATTTTTTTAATAGCTTATAAAACTGAATTAATTATCATAATTGATTTGACGTTTATAGTTTTTGTCAATTCTTTTTTGATAACAAAGAAACAGCTAAAGAGCGTTAACAAGAACTAAATTAACTAGTCAAAATAATCGTAAGATGAAGATCACCCTTGAGAAGCTCCCTTAGAGGGGGTGGGCACTCCTTCAATATTTGCATCTCATCATAATTCCCTTTACCAAGCTTAGTCATCCAATCATCTACTTTGTTATAATTCCTGGAGATGTATTGAGGTTGAACCATCCAATCACAACATAAGAGTTGTTTGATTAGACGTAACTCAGATAGCATAAAATGGTTTCAATTGCTAAAGCATTATCACATTCCAAGATTAGTTGTCTATATCCCATTTTTTTGTCAATTTGATTTGAGGGTAATTGTGGTTATTAATTTATAAAAGAAAATCAAATAGCTTTTTTAATGGGAAAATATTCATTTTAATAATATTGGCACGATAATCAAAGTTAATAAAAATTCAAAAGATTATTATGAAGTATACGTGGATTGTTGTGCAAATTATGGTGTTTAAAAATTTAAAATGTTAGTAGTACTTGTATTAAATTTATTGGATTCTTTTTTAAAATAATGATTAACTTAATAAAAATGTAAATATTAAAAAATAAATTTATTATTATATTAATTAAATTGATTTGCTTACCCAATAAACTGTCTGCAGAGGCTTTCCAAAGGAACATGAAGAGTGAAATCATCATTTGTAAATTGAAAAAATTGTTGATTTCCCATGAAAGCTGGAAGTTGTTTAAGAGCATACATCTTTCAATCTAAGATGAGAGAGTTAAAAGAACAATCAATCTTTTTTTTCTTTCTCCTTTTGACGGAAGGAAGTGGAAAGAAAGGGAGTGAGTACCTTGTTGGAGAAGGAACCCTAAGGCGGAGCTGGTGGCGGAGATAAGCTGTTGTGGTGATAACATTGGCGCCTTTGGTTCCAGCTTTTGATGATGGTGATGCTGGTACCAGCTCCCATAAGTCCCACCGGAGGTGTGGTGATAACCTCTCATTTATTTTATTTTTTGTGGTTATTTTTGGTGTATTTGGAATTTAGTCTTTTTAATTTTATTTGTAGAAATTTAATCTTTTACTTTTTAGATTTTAAAATTTAAGTCAAATTGCTGACAATTAAAATTCTTTTATCAAAGTCATTGGTATTACATTTTGAAACGAGAGAAAAAACTCACTTAGTAATCTTATAACAGAAAAAGTTTAAAAGTTTGACTTACATTTTAAATCTAAAAGTTAAAATAAAATTGAAAGAACTAAATTTCAAATGTATATTTTCACATTTTACATATATTTTTTATTATTAGTGTTTTTTTAAATTTATTAATGAAATGTTTAATAAATGACTATATAACATTAAATCTAGCAGTGGGGACTTTAATGAATATTTACATAAATATCTCCTTTCCTGCAAGAACTAACTATAAGATAACAAGCATATACTAATTTTTATTTTTCTGGTCTTCATCTGTTAAGAAACTGCAAATATATAAGAACCCAATTAAAAAAATTACTAACAACAACAACAAAAAAAAAATCATGAAAAAATGAAAAATTTATGATTTTCTTTGCTGAAGTACTGAAAATTGGAACATTTTGCAGAACAGACATACCAGTTAAAGCTCCAATATATCTTGTAGTAATTATTTTGCCATCAATGTTGTCTTGAATGTTAGTATATAATAGAAAGTCTATATATATATATATATATACATACCTGCCTTGTAAAGTTGTTGAAATTATTACCAAAGTTTGCAGGCTGTTGATATATTTAAAGACAGTGAAGCTATAAAATGAACCATGATGGCCACCATGAGCTTGCTGTGGATTAATCACTTGTAAATGTTAGTAATACATGTATATATGTATATGTAAATATATACGTAAAAACCATAAACATGTAATAGATTAAGCTCTGGCAATAGATCCTACATTCGCGAGTGAAATTATTTGTATTGAATGTGCTATCGAGGAAATCAATATATCGTTGTGTCCAATGAGAGAATGCACGAAATGGCCTAGAAGAAAGGAACTGAGTTCGTAACCAGGTTAATCCGTTTGCCAGATCGTCGGCCCCAAAACCGATGTCCCGAAAAACGACATCATCGGTCGTGGGATCGGTGTCGTCTTTGATCTCGTAGCGACAAACGGGGCAGGTGTTGTGAATGCTCAACCAAGGGACGATACAATCGGAATGATACAAGTGCTTGCATGGTAACTCTCGTGCTTCTCCGCTAATCTCGAACTCATCCTTACAAATAGGACAATGTGTAGCGTTGGTAAGGTGGTATTCGGTGATTATCACCACCGGCAAGGCCTCGATGGCTGACGCAGCTGCCGGTGGTGGACCCGGCCTATCGTCTTCCGTTAAGCCTTCGAGCAAACCATCCAAGTCGTCGTTGCTGACTGTATCTCGGGGTGCAACGATAGGACTCGGCTGCGGTCGTGGTGGTTCGACGAGAGTGACCCAAGGTCCAGTTTCAGGAATTGGTCGATCCCAACGAGCTCTTCCACTTTGCCGCGGCCTGGTGGGGTCAGGAGCGGCGGCCAAAGTATCTAATAACCTACGAGTGGTTTCATACGGTTCAAGGCCATGATTAACTCTAAGTCTAGACCTTGAAACATCAAGCTCTTGATGAAGTTGACGAAAACAATCAGGACAATAACGTTCAAAAACATTTGAATTTGAAAACCTTACGGTTCGTTGACAATGGAGACACCAGAAATAATGGTAGGTTCTCATCCTTCGGACACCGTTTACTGTAACACCAGGACGACGGTGGCTGTTCAAAGACATGTTTTTTCTTTTGGCTATGAAAATGGGGATTAATTGTGTGTTTTAAAAATAGGATTTTTCAGATTATGGAAGAAGAATTCATATCTCTTTATATACGTAATGTGAAGGGAAAAAGAATACCTTGTAGACATGCAACAAGGGATTCCTTTTTTCTCTTTTTCCTTGATTTGTATTTGTTAATTAAAATTTTTCCCAGTTTTGTCTAACTTGTAGGAAATGTAAAGGATGATTGATAATTGATGTTAACTCGTTGCATAGTTTTTGTTTTCTCATTACAATTAACAAATACTTTTAATAGAAAATAGGTATAATGATAACTTTAGTCCTTAAATGTTTTTCATTTTTTCATTTTAGTGCTAATTTCTTTTATCAGTTTGGTTCTCAATTTCCAAAATTTAGTGAAATTGCAGTTTTTAGATGGAAGAGTATATGGATCAAATTGTAAACATATATGCCATGTTAAAAAAAAAAAGAAATAGTCATCATAAATTTTGTTAACACGTTATTTTTTAATGTGTAAGTCCAAATTGTTCGTGCGATAGATACACGTATTTACAAATTGATTTGTATACTCCACATCGGATTTAAACTACATTTAACTCCGAAATCGATGGCTAAGCTGACTAGGGTTCCTGACTGAGAGAATGCTAATATTTTAATAATTCAATTAGAATGTATTGTAGTTGAGGGACCAATTTAAAATTTGACTGATAATTTGGGACACTTGGCGGAATTAATCCTAAAGGATTAAATTGTAAATTCAATCCCAAACAAATTGGTGGCTGGAATTTATAGTTTCACTTCCTTCGATATGGCCCAAGAAAATGAGTCCACAACTCGACAAAACGACATGACCCAAACTCACGGAGCCGGCTAATTCTACTCGTTAAAAACTCACCCGAGTCAACTCAGTTATTGCCAATCTGATTGGGTTGGGTTGGGTTGGGTTGGGTCTGGCTTGTAATCGGCAAAACAAAATCCATCAAAAAACCCCACCAATCCCTTTGTTCCCCTTTCTCTTGGCTTTCTCTCACTCTCGTGAGAGGGAAAAATATAACCAACCAACTTTCTCGCCATCCAAACACCAAAAAGGAAAATGTCTCATATAGTATTCCAAACCTCTCAACTTCCCAAGACGTTGTTATTAAAACCGAGTCTACCACCTCCGGTTCATTCTTTAGCAGGTAAACCTAGAAAGAATCTTACGGTGGTGAAATGTTCGTCTTCTTCTTTAATCGACGGTGGAGATTCCTCCGTCGCTGCTCTCGAGCGATGTTTCTCGGCACCACCGGCTCCAGTGGAGACCAGTTCTTCAGGTTCAGGTGATGTTGGACCGGTTATGAAAGGAGGAAAATACGGTGCGTTTGGTGCGGTTACTTTGGAGAAAGGGAAGCTTGATATGTCTCAGAAACAGTCGACTTCTAGCCCTGAGGTTGGATTTCAAAATTTTAGCTTTAGCTTAATAAGTGTTAATTAAAGCTTAATTTGAAAATGGGATACGAAGTCCTCTTGAAGTTTAGCTTAATTGAGCTTAATTTCTAAGTTAATTGCTTAGTATTTAGGTATTAAAAATTTAGGAGTATTTTAAGACTGAATTATATTTTTAATTAACGATAGAAGGCACTTTCATAAGATTTTTAATATATAGAGAATGAATTGAAATGCAGAATTTAGCCTATTTCTGTTATTTAAGCTTAAAGAAACTAACAGAGTAACTTTCTGCTAGAAGGTCTTCATATTTTCGTTAAATTAGTGAAATTTGAACTGTTTATCTTTCAAAACTTGGGGTTTTAAATATTAGTTTAGGGTCCTTAAAACCTTCTATCAAAAAGTTTATCTTTCAATTCAATTGATTGGATGTAATGTAACCACGTTCTAATTGATATGTTTTAACTAGATGTTCTATCTGACAGAGCCTAGCATAAATCATAATAAAGCTTGATTTTTTCTCGAGTTAAACTAGCTTAATAGACTATTTCTATTCCATCCTTGCAATTCTTCATTATTGTGTGCAAGATAGGAAAAAAGCCCTACAACATACAATGATGAAAATTGAATATGTTTCGGACCGTTTGGTGTTATCTTTGTAAAACTCTTTAAGTTAAACGTTTGCATTGTTAAATTAGGAACAAAGTTAATTTTGTTTGAATTTAATGTTTTTAAATATCCTACCTACTTGTGATTCGGCATGCATGATTTACATATGAAATTGAATACAGGGTTAGTTATGCACCAGGTTTATGCTATTTTATTGTTCAGGCATCTGTGTGCGTGTGTATGCTACCGTTTGTCGGTTGAGTATGAGGATTTGGGTTTAGATGCTTGGCTTATGAACCTCAAGAAATTAGTTGCTAGTGTTTTCAGCACGAGGTTCGATTTTTTAAATTGTAAATCAGATGTTTATTTCTTGGAGTTGCTTATTATTTGTTTCCTTGATGACTTTGTCCAAAAATTTGGAAGGATCAACTAATATGTTTGAAATTACAGCTTGCAACTGGGGGAGGTGGTGGAGATATTGGAAAGAAAATTAATCATGGAGGTGGAGATGGAGGTGATGATGATGGAGATGATGATGATTATTTTGATGACTTTGATGATGATGGGGAGGGAGATGAGGATGGACTCTTTAGAAGGCGGATGTTTCTGGAAGAGGTAAGAGATCAAAGTCTAGCAGATTCATTATACATATTTAATGACTTAATCAAATGCTTAAAGGATAAATATACACTTGAATTGTTTATTTTCTATTGTTTTCTTTCCAGCTTTTTGATCGAAAATTTGTAGATGCTGTATTGAATGAGTGGCACAAGACAATGATGGACTTGCCTGCTGGCTTCCGACAAGCTTATGAAATGGTTTAGTAACTTTTCTTATTGCTTTATCACACGGTGAAGAACGTTGTTTATGTATCCGATGCTGATTAGGGCTTTTTTGCCTACAGGGATTGGTCAGTTCAGCACAAATGGTAAAGTTCTTAGCAATTAATGCCAGACCAACCACCAGTCGATTTATTTCTCGAACACTCCCACAAGCAATGTCTCGGGCATTTATTGGCAGGTAATCCCTGATATGCTCATATTCACCTCTTAAGGATGTCTCCAGCAATCTGAATGAAATGAATATTTGATCACAGCGTATCTTTGAACTTGTCATATATGCTTATGCACAACCTTTTCTATTCCCAGGATGCTTGCAGATCCTGCCTTTTTATACAGGCTTCTTTTAGAAGAGGTTGCTACTATTGGTTCTTCTGTTTGGTGGGAGTTGAAGAATCGAAAGGATAGGTGGTTTCAAATACGATGACGAGATTCATGCTTGCCCTTTTTATCAATTTCAGTAAATCATACTAATAGACTTGCTTCACTTTGTCTACAGGATTAAGCAAGAATGGGATCTAGCACTTATGAATGTTCTCACGGTAGCAGCTTGCAATGCTCTTGTAGTTTGGTCTCTTGCTCCTTGTCGTTCTTACGGCAACACCTTCCGGTTTGACTTGCAAAACACATTACAGAAGCTTCCCAACAATATATTTGAAAAGAGTTACCCACTTAGAGAATTTGACTTGCAAAAGAGAATCCATTCTCTTTTCTACAAGGCTGCCGAGTTGTGTATTGTTGGATTAGCTGCTGGAGCAGTGCAAGGCTCTTTTTTGAATTTTCTGGCTAGTAAAAAGAAGGAAAAGTAAGTAGATTTGAGGAAATCTTCAGTTATCCTTTTGTTCCATTTATTTGGGAAGAAAATTTTCTTTCTGTTTGGGGGGCTTCTTTTACTTGATGCATTAATGGTGGCCTTTTTTACTGTTGGCAGGTTATCTGTGTCAATTCCGTCTGTGAGTACCAACGCACTTGGTTATGGTGCTTTTCTCGGACTCTATGCAAACCTTAGATATCAGCTTTTATGTGGATTTGATCAAGCAATGGCCAACTATTTTGATGTCATTGGTGTAGCATTGTTCTTCAGCACAGCTTTAAGGTCTAGTATATTGCATCATTTCGAAAATTTCTAAATCGATTTCTTTTACACTTGGAACTCTTCGGCATTTATGACGTAAATGGAGGTTGTGGTATCTTTTTGCCTCACCAAACTGGTTCTATGCAGGGTCTTGAATGTTCAATTAGGAGAGAGATCGAGGCTGGCTTGGCTAGGTGTCGAGGTGGATCCGCTGGTTCAGTCAGATGACCTCTTGAAGGCTTACAACAGACCTTCTGAGGATGGAACTAGGTCATCCTCTAAATGGTTCATATCCAAGAACGCCATTGTTTCCGGTCTTGGACTTCTTGGCATCAAACAAGGAAACGTTGAATCTGTTGCAGATGGGGAAACTGGAGCTTTGAAGCCCCGGAGAAAGAGGATTGTCCGGAAGAAGGTAACTGCACGCACTACATAGCTACCTGACATAAATTAGCATTTCTGTCCGATTTTGCTGCTTGATGGAGTGAATTCAACATGAAAAGAACCTCCACAAGGTTTGGACTTGCTACGATTTATGTCTAGTGTGGATTATCGGCTTATTAACCGTGACTTGTAGATTACTTTGGGGACGAGTTCTTGAGTACATGTTAAACATTTGTCATATTCAATGAAGTGTTATACTCTGAGTTGAGTCCTTAATAAGTTAAATTGCAAGGGATATTTTTTTGGGAAGATATTTTAGTTCTTAGATGAATGACACTAGAGAATCGTGTAGTTTGATTGTTCAATTAGTTTCTTTATATGTTTTTAGAGTAGGAACGCATAAATAAACTGTTTCCTCATTGTATCTGTTGGCTTACATTGCAATTTTGAATTTTCTGTAACTGTTATTTAGCTTGTCTTTTGCTTGTTGCCCTTTCTCTTTTCTGAAGACTATTAATGGATGTATAATAGTGATATTGAAAACTATTATTACCTCCGTGGATGTGGATGTATCTATTCTTACTCTGCTTTAATTTAATTTTTGCTACTTATCTTTTAATATTTTCAATCTTTTTGAGGGGAATTTCATGTCATTACTAGCAAATATACATGGTGGGGATCATCCAGGCTGGACTTGGGCTATGATATTTATATATCAAAGAATAAATACTTTGTAGATTGTAAGACAAAAGGAGTGCCAAAAACTATATGTTTAGTACAATGTAGTATGATAGAGGCAAAGTATATACTGGTTATGGAACTAAGCAAGGAAGTCTTTTATGGATTCTGCCAACCAGCCGTTCACTGCTTGTTGATTCATCATCTCCCACACGTATTCTCCCGTTTCAACCCATCTTATACTCCTTTAAAGCCAACCAACATCACTCTTACATGCCTCTCACCAAGTTCCTTCCCTGCGTTCGCTTATTTGCTCTTCAATGGCATTGCCTCACAATCCCATTTTACTTTTCTGCATTTTTATTATTTTTGC
Source organism: Gossypium raimondii (assembly GCF_025698545.1). NCBI lineage: Eukaryota > Viridiplantae > Streptophyta > Magnoliopsida > Malvales > Malvaceae > Gossypium > Gossypium raimondii. Next base: position 62,515,186 of record NC_068567.1, on the reverse strand, counting down.
ATCAGGTACCTTTTCTGTTCTTGCCTATTTAGGTGTGAATGTGATATAGTTCAATATTATGAATAGGTTAAATTGTGCTATTGGTCCCTGTACTTTTCAAAAGTTGCGGGTATAAAGATTTCAATTTGGTTAATTTTAGTCATCATTTTTCAAAATTTGAAATTTCAGTCTTGACCAAATGGTAACAGTTAAATCCGTTTTGTTAAATTTTGCTTTTAGTCCTGTATAATGTCTAAAGTTGTAGATTTATCAGTCTTATATTTTTTAAATTTTGAAATTTCAATCTTGACACAAACGACAGTCACAATTAACTTTTTTTGTGAGTAGCATGTAGAAATAGCAAGCTGACATAGCATTATATATGTGACAATATGTTTGCCGCATCAAATTTTGAAAATATCAAAACTTAACTTAATGAATTTAACAAATATTGTTTGATCAGGACTGAAATTTTAAAATTCATATAGTTTAAGGACTAAAAATAATCAAATTAAAATACAGGAACTAAATTCACAACTTCCGTATAGAATTGGGACTATGCCTGATTAAGTGTGATGTGGTTCTATATTATGAATATAACCTCACTGTCATTTATATTTGGTAAGGTGCAACAAAGCCTTCAAATGCCAAAAATTTCACCATTGTGAATCAGTGCAAAGAGACGATATGGCCGGCGATCATCACGGATGGAAGCAACTTCCATGGTGAAGGCTTTACGTTGGAACCAGGCAAAACTGCATTTTACAATGCCCCGGACGGTTGGAGTGGTCGAATATGGGGTAGAACAGGTTGCGATTTCGATAAAACCAGTAACGGAACGTGTCAAACAGGCAACTGTGGTACGTCCGTTAATTGTACAAGCGCTGGTAGTCTCCCAGTTACCATAGCCGAATTCACGCTTGGTGATAATATCGATTACTACGATGTTAGCCTTGTAGATGGCTTTAATTTGCCTATTGTGATCAAACCTGGTGGTGGTAAAGGAAACTGCAGCACTGCTGGTTGTGATGGTGACTTGAGGCAAAATTGTTCGTCCGATCTTAGTTTTAAGAAAAATGGTAAGGTTGTCGGCTGTAGAAGCGCTTGCGACGTGTTCAACACCGATGAATATTGTTGTCGTGGGACATATGAAGATCCGGTTGCTTGTTTGCCTACGAATTATTCAAAGAGTTTCAAACTAGTATGCCCTGCAGCATCTAGTTATGCTTATGATGATCGTGTTAGTATCATAACTTGTTCTGCATCAGATTATATGGTGGCATTTTGTGCAACAAGGTAATGCAACATACATACATACATACATACATACATACATACATACTGATGAGGTTGCTTCTGGTCTTAGGAACAATACAATATGCACATATCATGATGAGAGACTTGTTTGCAGTGTTACATCAAAGGGTTTCAAAGCATTTTCTCATATATGGAGGAGTTTGATGGTGGCATTACCATTGGCTTCCATTTTACAAATTTTATTTTAGTAATTCAATTTGTACCATTTTGAAATCTAATTGGATGCTATGCTTTGTCCTTTTATTTATTTTATTTTTATGGATTTTTTTGGTTCATCTGAAAAAAAAAAACATAATGACTAAAAAGATCCGATTGGAGAACATAGGCTAAACTTGCAAATTTACACATAGTATAGGACTAATTGCAAAAATTAACCCAATGGATTTAACTGCTACCGTTTAGGTCAGAACTCACTAATAAAAATTTAAAATTCGAAAAGCATAATGATTAAAAAATTGACTAAATTAAAATATAAGAATTAAATACACAACTTACTCGAAATAAAAAGACTAATGATACAATTTGACCAAAATGTGTTGGGATAAATCTCAAGATTATAAATAAACTTCGATTCAATGTGTAATTTGATACATTAACATTGATCGGTGCAATTATACACATTTAAAGAATAAAATTCATCAATTTTTTATTATTGAATAAATATAATTATATGTATATGCAACATATAAACATAAAATGATGCTAAATCGATAATTTATGTGATTATTTATGAGAATTAGATCCAATCAAAATTTTATGTAAAATTGCACAAAATTAAAATTCATATATAATTTTAAAATTTATCGTGATATTATGAATTAATTTTAATATTTCAAAAAGTGTAAAGTTTAGTAAATTCAAGTGTTAATCAAATGATGCGATAGAACAGAAGATTCCAGGCTCATGAGCGTTAACAATCATCTTAATCTTATTTATATAGCCAAGAACAAGAATTCAGTTGCCACATATATTAGTGCAGCAATGTCCACAAAAATGGGATTAAACTGTAACTTTTTGCCTTTTTCTGTACCATATAGAAACTAATTTTTCACTATAGTATATGTGCATGTCCGAAATAAAAGTATCTAGGTCTCCAACTCCTCTGCATTCTTTTTGATTGCGCCTTTGTCAGTTTGGTTTCTTTGATTCACCGATTTGGATTCCTCGTCCTCGAATGGTAATACAATTACAGGGGCTGCTGGCACGGTAAGCCAACGTTCCTTCAAGATGGCAAGGAATCTCTTAACCATCTCCCTCCTGAATTCGAGCTCTCGAGTGAAAAGATCGCATAGAAGAAATGCAAGGACGTACTTGAAAGGCACGATGAGAAGAACGGTTGCGGATGATAACAACACCAATGCAACCTCGGTTGTTATCTGCAAAAAAGAGAACGTTTAAACGAGTATAAATTATTTCGTATTTTCTGCTATGAAAACATGTGTTCATGACTAATGACATCGTACCTGAGGCTGACCTGCGAGGAGAATCGTTCGTAATTTCAGGAGAGTAACGTTCAGATTTTGGAGGATATGTTCCACATCACGGATACCGTCTTTTACGGCTATAATCTTTTGAATAGTATTTGAAGGTGGTTGATCACGTATAGTTACTTTTCCAAAAGATCTACCTAGACGACCTTGTTCTTTGAGTCCTTTAAGTGTTAGCATGCCGCTGGCTAAGATGATCAATGCCATGGGAAAAACATATGACAGCAGATTCCTAGGGAGTAAATGTTCAACACATCAACATATTGATGCTAAAACGGATTGAATAAGACGGTAAAATTCCAATGGAGGATGCTGTACCATGAGTCAGATTGCATTTTGTCCCTTTACTCAAAAAATAAGCAAATTAGTCATTGTACGTTAGATTAAACAGCAAACTAGTCCTCATGTTAAAAGCTTTATCCATTTCCACTATTAAAAACTGGTCCATGTTGTCTGATCAGTCACACTAGTTTTTAATAGTAAAAATGGATGGAATTTTTAATAGAAATGATCATTTGCTCTTTAATCTAATGTGCAGATACTAATTTGCCCATTTTTTTATTAAAGGGGGCAAAATGCAAACGGATTCCTAATATAGGGGCTTCCATGGTACATTTACCCAGTTTAAACAAAAGCTCGAAACCTATTAGGTGAAGACCCTATTCTACAACAAGCAAAATATATAGCACGACGGATATGGGAACTCATGAGTTCATATTCAAAAGCTAACAAGTGTAGTATTGCTTGTAAGATTAAGTGCTGTTTGCCTAACAATGATTTCCGTGATGCGTCTACCTGAAAATAATTGTATAAGCAAATGCGAGAAACGAGAGAGTCAAGTGCGGCTCCTCCCATCGTCTAAGCTTTTCGAAATTCCGAGCTGTGATAGTAAAAGGGAGAAGAAGTTCCTGCATAAAGGTGAACACAAAATCAGCTCGACGATATATAAGGTTATATGTATAACATAAACTGAACTTGCTGAAACAAGCACAATAAAAAGAACATAGTGAAATGGATGCTGAACCTTGAAAAGGTCGATATTACTGGGTATCCCTTCGAGTTTCGCTGCGTCAATTGTGGCTTGAGTTTTTTCCACTGCCTGATATTTTTGTTTGCAGATTGCTGCTGCTTTTTCAACAAGGGACTTATCGGCCACAACAAGACTTTTACTTAACACAACTGCTGGTCTAGTTGAAGCATGCTTCCAAAAACTAATGGAAGCATTAGATTCCCAAGTCGGAGAGCTCATCCACTTCCTCAAGTAAACACTTCCATCTATGTCAAATACATGATCGCTGATTTCAACTTCGGGTTCAGAAGGGCTTGTTCCTTGAGCACGTTGATACTTTAAGTCCGTAGCTTTTGCAATTAATGGTCCACCCCAATAATTTACGGCTAGTGATTGGAAAACGAGATCACCATGGGGTGCATTTTGTAAAAAAGAGAATTGAACAAGTTTGATTGGATCATCTAACAACTTTCGCATAAACTGGAGAGCTTGAAGTCTAGCAATGCCATTAATGGCACTCGTCATAGCCTTTTCCTTCCCTTTTTGAGAACCGAATACTTGAGATAGTGATCGATCATTATCATCGGGTCCATACTCGTTAAGAAACTTGTGTAGAGTAATAATTTCACTGATAGACGCGTGCCAAACGTCTCGCCTTAATTCACCACCCAAGTCGACAAACTCCAGCACCCATGTTTGTGATCTGAACAGAAAGTTGACAACGAAAGACACATGACCGAACCAAAAAAAAAAGTACCCAGAAATTCAAATACTATAACTAAAAGTTCATGTAAAAGACCAGAGAAGCTCACCCCGGACCCGATGAAACAGCTACTCCAGAGTCGAAAAGCCCAGAATTGAAAGGTCCAACTTTTACTTTCTTAACTTCCAATCCAGGCCTCGTAAGATCGAGTCTTATTGCATTGCTCCGCCCTTTAAATTTAACAGCCTGCAACAACATGACAGTCATATCAAATACTTGGACCGGATCGAAAATCACTACGTTCCCTCAAAAACTTATTAAAAGTTTTCGAACTTTTCTACTCATTTGCATGAATAAAACCAATATCCGAATGAATGCATAAATTAATTCAATTTCCAAAATGGGAAACAGGATGCTTGCATGCCATTCCACTTAGGACGCATATATCAGTCAACTCGTGAACAAATGGAAGATACCATAGGTTACAACAACGTTCGATAGACGAGTTATTATGGAAGATATGTACCTCAAAGTAGAGCGCTTTATCCGTTAGAATAACTTTCCCTGGCCATGCCATGTTATTCTCCCATTTTAGAACAGGTCGTTTCCTGCTAGAACCAACGCACAATACTCTTTCCTCTGAGAGCTGAGGATATTCACAGATTTGATATGATCTCCTTCCTTCATGCACTCTACACTAAAACTAGCAGGAATCAAGCTTAGCAAATTGAAAACTCAGGCAATAACTAACAGACGAAACATGCTAAAAAGGATGCGAAGTCCACCATTCGACATCATACTTTTAGCACGGTGAGTGTGAGGAATTACTGATTGTTTATTTACTCTCGGATCACATTACAAACATGATTAGCACTAGTAGTATGAAATCAGAAGCTTACTTGAGAAGTTCATCGATATAAGTTAACCACACTCGTAATGAAATGCCCAGTTCATCACCAGCGAGAGCTTTGAAAAGGTTATGTGCCGTAGGATGATCAGCTACACCTGAAATTGCAGGAGCGATACGAGTAAAAGCCTCCTCTCCCACCAGCTTTCCCTTCAATAACGCCAATAAACTTAATTAATTTCACAACTCGCACTCTTTGTTTTCTTCTAGGAGGGGTACAGTTTGCCCCTTGATAAACTTGAATCAAATTCAAGCAAGTTCAGATACATAATCGAAACCAATATAATTTCAGAATGCTTTAAAAGGTAATTAAAGGAAAAAAGAACCTGAAGAGAAGATTTTGTCAGTGAATGAGCATGTAAATTGTTTTTATCACGGTAAGGATTCTCCCAAGCAAGCATTGTGATGAACATTAACCTCTGGAATGCACGTTCCTGTAAACATATCGATGACAGACATGAAACCGGTGAGAAAACATGAGGAAATAAGTAAATAAGTTACAGAAAATGGACATTAAGCATCCATATAATGAACCTTGAGACAGGGATGAAGATCAGAGGCATCCCTTGACAAAAACCTGAAGCAACAATACTCCACCAAATTACGAGCATCATCGTACTCGGTTTTGGGAATAAGAGTTCTAAATATCTTCTGCATTTTCTTTCCACTCAATCCATTCATCCTGTAAACTTAAATACCAAACATCATTATCACAATCCAAAACTTAAACATTATCTTAAAGCTAATTAAACCAGACATTAACACACATAATTTGATAAATTTTCACCTGCTAAACTGCTCAATAGATACAATAGCAGCTAATGAAAGATTTCCATTAGGCAAACCACTAGGAATAATCCGTTCTGCCATGAAAATGTCTTCCATTTCTTGATTATCAACTTCATCTTCATTTCGAGGATCAAGCTTTCCAGGTCCACTTTGACCAGTTTGACCAGTTTTCACCAGTGGCAAAGTTATCTCACTTAAAAAATGCTGGGTCTTTGTCAGCCATAAATTTATTCTTTCTTGCACAGTATCTGTAAATTAATGTATGCTATTAGGACAATTAAATTACTTAAAAAAAACCCAACAATATTACTGATTATTATCATAGCCAATCAGAGATAACAGAATAGCAAAAATGAAGAAGTTGACAATTTATATTCATACTGGTGTCAATGTCATTGAGCTTCCATCTATCCTTCTGAGCTCCCACAAGCTTGAACCTCAACTTCTGCTTTGAAGGTGAGTTTCTTGAGAAATATCCAAACTTGAAAACTTTTTCATGGCTGGAAATCAGATAATTCAACCCAAAATCCGATGCTTTTAACTGAGTAACCTGCAATTTAGTAACCATTTTTTTGGGCGGGATTTCAAGATTCAAGAATTTAATCCATGAGTCGAATCCTAATGAAGCAAAGTAGTCAAAATAATTATTAAAGGAATTTAAAAGGTTCAAATAGCTCTATTGGAGAGGACTTGGAATTTATAAGCTTGGAAACATAAGTTTCTTTGGGTTAATGGGTTTCAAAGATTCAAGCTTTGAGACAGATTTGTAACTAAAGACGTTGGAATCAAAAGGGAAGAAGATGAAGATGAAGAAGAGAGGCGTGTGGAAATGGCTTTTCCTTTAATGCACAGGAAAATAAACGTGCTAGATGAAAAAGAATCAAACTTTGGGATAATTGCTTGTAGGATTATATAATTTTTTGCCCCTCAACTTAACACTTTATTCTCTTAAAAGATTTGATAACCTGACTAGTATTATTGGAATAAAATCAGGTCAAATAAACTGAGAACTAATTAATATAATGGTTCGAGTAGGATTAAACGAATTCATTCAAAAACGGCTTAAAATTGATAAAAATAAAAAATTGAGACAAAAATTGACACTTGAACAAGTTAAATTGGCTTAATAAAATTTTTATTTTTCAATTTTTAGAGTTTTATGAATTTTTAATTATTTATTTAATTACTGTTCGTCTGATGGTCGAACTTATTGAACTATTTGAATTGCGAATCGATGGTCTGACCTATTCAACCATAAGTTCGGTTATTAAAACCCTATATGTGACACTCCCAGATTATACCCTATCATCAACTTAAAATTTTGTATAATTTTTTTTGGTAAGATGCACTCAAGGTCATTAAACTATTAGTAAGTTCATATTTTGGTCATTCAAAATCAAAAGTTACAAAATTATTATTGAACTATTCGAAAATTTTCATTTAAGTCATTTGACTATTCAAAAATTTTTATTTAAGTCATTGGGTTGTTACGTTTTTTTTAAAAAATAAGCTAGAGAGCTCTAAGCGATGATTTAACAATTAATACGGTGGATCAATACCCATCAACGAGTAGAAGAGTATGCCTTAGCAACAAATTAATCTGGCGATCACTATTGGAGGTCAAAGGAAAAAGTTGTTTGAATTTTTGGTTCATAGATTCATGTTGTTCAAAGATGTTTCATGATAAAAACTAATTTGTGGAAGAGAAAATGAATGAGAGTTTTCGATTGGTGCAAACGATGTGAACGTAAAAGGCCATACAACAATGATTTTAAATAGCCCAGTGGCTTAAATGAAAACTTTCAAATAGTTCAATGACAATTTTGTAACCTTTTGAAGTTAAGTGATCAAAACGTAAACTTACTAATAGTTCAGTGACCTTGGTGTAGCTTACTCTAAATTTTTTAATTTTCAAGTAATGAGGTGACTTAATATAGAGTATCGTCAGATTTTTATGCTTTTCAATTTTAGGGACTAAAATGGACCTGATTGTTAAGTTCAAGTGTTAAAGTGAATAAAAAAATACAGGCACCAAAATGAACCTAATTGTCAAGTTCAGGGGCTAAAAACAATATTATCCATTGCTTTTACATTACCTAGTTGACACGAGACGAAACCGAACACAACACCCAAAATTTTTGTCTTCGGAGTTAGAAACAACCATCACCACCACTTATATTTAGCTTCTAGCAATCTACACGTGTATTTTAAGTTTCTTTTAGGGTAAATTGCACCTAAGGTTGTCAAACTATTAAGAAATTTACATTTTAGTCACTCAATTTTAAAAAGTTACAAAATGGTTATTTAACTATTCGAAAGTTTTCATTTATTTCACTGGACTATCAAGTCTTTTTTTTTTTAAAGTTCAACTGGCGAGCTCCAAGTGACAATTCAACGATCAATACAGTGAAATAGTTCCCATCAAGTAGAATATACCTTAGATCTAAGCGACGATTAGTGTCATAGATGAGAGAAAAAAAACATTCGGATTTTGGTTCACAAATTCGTGATGTTCAGTGTTGTTTCATGGAAAAAAAATAGATTGTAGAAGAGGAGGGGAAAGAGAGATTTCGATTATTGCCAATAGTGCGAATGAAGAAAGTCATGCAATAGCAATTTAACAACCCAATGACTTAAATGAAAATTTTTGAATAGTTTAATGATTATTTTGTAACTTTTTGAAGTTGAGTGATTAAAACTTAAATTTATTAATGGTTTAGTGACCTTGGGTGGAGTTTACCCTTTTTTAAATGCTTTTCTCAAAATATTTGTTATTTATTTAAATGGTTAAAATATCCATGTATTTTTTTCTACATTTGAAATTTAGTTTTATATTTTTATTTTCAAGAATTTAATGTATTCATCCTCCAATTAAAAAGTACAAGTGAAATTATTGACATTATTAAAATTAGTCTTTAAATTTATGTTTATTACATCATTTATTGATTACATAGTTACTAAACGATTATTTTTTATTTATTTCAAAATATTACACTAACGAATTAAAAAATAACATTAACTGAATTAACAATTAAATTTAAATTTTAAATTCAAAAATAAAAATCTAAATTTCTATAAATAAAAGTAATAGAATTAAATAAGAATACAAAAGCATATTTTAATTTATTTAAATTCCTCAAATAAATGCCAAACTTACTGTTTATATTTAGGGTAAAGTATAAGAATAGTCACCTGACTATTCAGTTGTTTTATTTTAGTCACCTAACTATTAGTTTTTTTCATTTTAGTCATTCAATTTTTCAAAATTAAATATTTTAGTCACTCTTTTGTTAGTTGTCTAACGAAAGTCTAACATGTGATTTGTTTTATTAACCTAATAAACCTGAATTTAATAAAATATTTTAACAGTGGTAACAGTCCTTAAAAATTCACATCAGCATTTTCATAAGAATAGAGTAACTAGACCAACTAATATATTAACTAATGACATTATAAATAGATCTAAATTTAATAGAGAATTTTAACGGTAACAATTCTTAAAATTTCACATCAGCATTTTAATAAAAATAAACTAACTAGACCAACTAATAGACTAACTAATGACATTATAAAAATTGATGTATCAAATTATGTCAAATATAAAGTATAGAGATTAAATCTCAAATTTGAATGAAATATAAGTATTAAAACTAAAATCTAACCATTATTAAAACTAAAACCTAACCATTCTTGTATAATTAAAAAAAATTATTAAAATTAAAATTTAACTATTATCTTCAAAATAAAAAAACAACGGAATTGTTTCATGCAAGGAAGGCCTTAGGGCTAGTACAGCTTTTTTTTTTTCTTGGGTGTAATCATAGATGTTCTTATCCGTGTTACAGTTTAAGTCTAGTCATGTTTGGGCTGAGTGGTATTCAGGTAAACCCTCCTAACAATATCGACTCCAGAATTAGAACTTAATTCAAATACTTAACGAAAAAGTCCATTCCCACTTTTTCCAACTATTTTTTGATGTATACATATATAGTAGTATAGATTTTATTGTATAAATAAAATCACAATAAAAAATTTATGGTGAAGTTGACAATACCATGGGCAAATGCCAAAAATCTGAAACAAAAATGCATAAAAAACATTACTTGAAGTTTCACTATTTCAGTGTTCACCATGAAACCCAAACTTCCCTCCCTCATAAACCATTTTTCTCTTTCCAAAACTTAAACGTGTATCAAGTAACAAAACTGGTTTATATTTACCTATCAAACAAGTGTTTGTCTTGCTTCTGTTCACTGTGCCAATGGTAATGGTCATGGTGGTATTGTGTCTTCTATTTCCTTATCTCTTGTTCATGTCTTGTCTATTTAGTGGTCTATTGTTCCTCAATGCAATATTCTGTGGGTGTACTTTTCCATAAGCAAGGTAAATTCTTTTTCAAACCCTTCCTCGAGCTTGACAAGATCTTCCCAATACCGTAGTGTGATTGTTAACCTTCTATCTTGACGACTTTTCATCAGCTTCTCCCTCTCTGCATTGAACTCTCCTATGTTTTTCTCATGAAGCTCAATGGCACTGAACATTCAAAAACATGTTAAAAATTCTCTTCACAACATAGAACAAGAAAATAAATGTTGTTACAGCTTTAAGTAGATAGAATGTCACCTGCATTCATCTTTATCATGTATCGGATTCATATTTGATTGCTTAACTCTCTCACTTGCAGCCCTTTGCAGCTTCTCGAAATTATCTTCCTTACAGTCTATGGATTGGTAAATAGTATTGATTTTCTCCTTGAAATATTGTTCTTTAGCTATCAACTGGAAAACCATTGCATTGCAATAAGGAAGAGATATCTAGCTATAGAACACTGAAATTGCAGCAATAAAGTTAAAAAATGCTACCTCTTCTTTGTTCTGTTCATGCTGCAATATAGCTCGTTGCCTCACGATATGATTTTTCGGCTCTATTGTCTGGTGGAGCTTCTCACTCAATCGGCCTAGAGACTCTGCAAGGACTTGTGAATGTTGCTGTTCTTGAGCAACCTTCTTTTTAAGTCGGGTAAGTTGCTGACTATTGTCGTTTATCTTCTTTATTTGGCTCTCAACCATCTCTTGGTATGATCTCAGCTCGAATTTCAGCTTGGAATTCCCTGTTTGATCGCATAGATTGTATCATTCACAAGAAAAGTTCAAAAACAACGATTTAACAAAAGTGATTGCAGCGTATTAGACCTTGAGAGTGTCGGTTAAATACATCCAAGTCTTCTTTGATGGCAATGTAGCCGTAAAGTTGGCGTTTTCCACCAGGACAGAATGGGACCTGTGAATGATCCCAAGCATCCCTATCCCTTCCTTGTTCTTTAAAATGTTTATGCAAACGAACAGCCTCTAAATACCCTGCTGCTGAACTCTCAAAGATCAACACACTCATCCCGCGGTGACCTTGTGGACCATACGAATGTCTCGCTTTTATCGCAGCATATGAGCTGAAGTAATTGAGAAGCTCTTGATTTCCCATCCCACTCCACTAATGAAATAACAGTCAGTACAAAGCAATTAGCAGTATATTAGTAATAGAGATAGTTTACTATCCAAGAGCAGTAAAGTACCTTGCCGGTTTCGTCCTGTTCATATTTTGTATTCATAATGATAACCATTGGTGGCCAAACTATTTCATGATCTGCAACTCTAACATTAAGCCCTTCCCATTTGCCAACAGCATCGTTGGCCGGTTTAATGAAAGTTCCTCTCCTACGCATCTCCTCGACCAAAAGTTCCGCGAATACACGATGCATCTTAGCTCTCCGTGTCATTTTAGTCATGGAATGAGTCATTAGAGGCTGTACACCTCGATACCAATCAATGGCTCCCGGTCCACCTTGACATGCAGGGCAGTGCCATTGCTGAGCTGGTGAAATGATCTCCTCAACAGTCAATTTCTCTAAACGTTCAAAGAATGCATTGAACCATTTGCTCTTCTTGCGTGCTTCATGACTCTTCTCGTCTTCATCAAAATCGAAGTCATAGTCATCCAAATCATCGTTATCATACACAACATCAGGGTCATTGTTATCATATTCATCAACTCTATTTTCTGAACTGTTAGGCAAAGTGAAACCAGCTTGAACAGGGCAAGTTCCAGCACCTTGTTGGGTCGATGCACTACCATGTCTTCTCGAACTCAAACAAGAACCATCCACAGTTGGCCTGACATTGGAAGTAGTTTGCATCTTAAGTTTCTGAATCAAATTTGGATGTCCCCATACATTAGATGTAGAATCTTTATGTAACCCGGAATTTGCAGCAACTCGGTTTTTAGACTCCCTTCCATCCACTGAAGAAGCAAGCTTGATGTCAGCTACATCCCGGTTTACTTGACAACGACCGGAAACTTTATACACGCTTCCCAAGTCAGGAAATGGGTCAGTAGCATCTGCCATGAAATCTACTCCTAGATCACTGTATTGAATGAAAAGATTGGTGATTTTCTTACAACAAGAAGCTTAGTTATATCAGTACATATACAAGAAATATCACATATATGCTCAGTTGTTGAGGGATTAATGATGCATAAAAGCTATCCATGTGGTTTTAATTTCCACAGTAAAACGTCCCAACATTAAAAGTACTAGACCAAACGTTACTCTTCTTTTCCAAGGAAGAACAAAACAAAATGCTACGATTTTCCATCAGCTAAAATTATTTACTACCAAGGATCACTGTGGGGTATATCCATATTGAGCACACTCATGAATAGTCAAAATTTCATATCATATAAGATTAATTCCTTTCTAAGTTCTAATACAAGATGCTTATTAGATCGGTAATATTTTGTTGTATCCACACTAATACCAATCAAACCCCTTTTCATGAACAAAATATGATCAATTAACTGACTAATAAGACTAGTGTTACAAATAACATATTGTTATTGTACGAAATATATAAATATCAATTAATACGATTAATATAAAATTTGATATAATGAAATGGTTGAATAATTGAATTAGATTATTCAAAATTATATTTTGAACGTCAAGGTTATGCGTCATAATTAAAGAAAGAAAATCTATGAAACAAAACATATAATATGGATCTTAAAATGTAAATAGTGGATTGCACGACATGTTGATATTGAGAAGAGTAGTTACGAATCTAAAAAATTATAAATAGATAAAACGAAATAAATGATAACTTATTTGTAAAATATATATATATATATATATATGCAAATGGTAAGCACTTCAAACAATACCGTTTTGAAATCAAATGAATTGGATAATTCTCTCTAGGATCAATCAGCTAGCTACTTCCAATTTACATGGAATCTTACCAGTAAGATTTAAATCGAAACCCACCTATCTTTCTTTTAGCCAATCATGAGCAAGAACAAGCAGCAAAGTAGCTATGGCAGATTTAATTTAAAACAATTGTAAATCAGTACTCAAAAAAGAAACATAAAACTTGCATATAATAAGGAAAAAAGTAAGATCTTTTCAAAACGTAACGTTTTCCAATGCATAAAATACGAAAATAAACAAGTTATTCAGCCGAAAAAAAGAAGAACAATACCTCCGTTTATTCATCCTGTTTGAATAACTCAAAAGCCAATCAAATGACATCAACACATGCATTTATACAAACAATTCATGTGCAAAACAAACAAAGATTTCAAGTTTCAACCATTAAGAACATGAGATCATCACGTAAAAACAACTCTTTATTCTCTTTGAAACTCTCATGGAAGAATACATTAACATTTAACAAAAGACATGCTTTTTACCAAAACAAAAAAGGTGGGTATTTTTACCAGGATAGAGTTTGAAGAGCGAAAAAAAAAAAGAACAGGTGCCTGTGGAGAACAAGAGAGAGTCTAAAAATGAGAAACTCAGAAATCATTAATCATGGAAGAAGGGATGTGAGACGCACGCGCGTTGTGAGTGATGGAAATGACCAGACGGCCGCGTCCCCCCACTGAGTCGAGAATGGGGACCCTTTTCACGACTGTAAGTACATAAATATCGCAGATTTACTTCCACGTAGATAGTCCATTGCATGCCCGCTTTTTTCACTTTCTTTATTTTCTATTTTTTTCAATATTTTTTTAAAGAACATTGATAATAAAATATTAATATTATGATATATACAATATAAAATTTAAATAATTAATATAAATTTTAAATATTCTTAAAGCCATTATTTAATTTTATTTATGCGTAAAAAATATTTTGGCCGGAAGTGTGGGTCTGTATATATATTTATTATAGTTTATTTTCAATATATTCTTTTTTTCATGTGAAAGATATGTGATACTCGTTTTAATTGATGATAGAAACAGGAGCTTCCTTTCATTTTCTGCTTCGTTTGCATGAATCACGTTCAGACTTGTAGTCGTTATAATCTTTATAATTATTCATAGGGAGAATATTTGATGATTAATAATAATATAATATGTTATCATTAAAGAAAACAAAAAATAATAGAGATACGTTGATTGAGTTTTAGCTCGATTGAAATGCGTATTATTATCAATACAAGAGGACGTAAGTTCGAATGCGCTGAAATATATTATCCTCCTATCAATGCCTAGAACTATCTATAACCCCTCCTCAATTCATAAATAGGAGGATAATACGCTTCAGCGCACTCAAACCTACATCTTCCTACACTGTCAACAATGTTATTATTTATTGATGGTGCATAAAATTTATGTACTCATGATGTATCAAAATTATTTCAATATAAAATTAAAATATTTTATATTTTTTTATAAATTTTGTGCCATTAATATTTTGTCGGTTATTATTTTATCGATATAATTCATATTTATTATATGATTTCAATTTAATTTAATATCATTATCATACTATTAAACCTTTATAAATTTTCATTCAAAACTTAACATACATAAGAGTGTGAAATTTTAAATTATATAGAATTCTTTATATTTATTTAAGTCATGATATTATTATTTTATTTAAAAATAAACTATTTTATATATTGTTTTATTTCTATAAATGTGTACGTAAAACTTTAATTTTAATTTAACTTTATATATTTAAATAAATAAATATATTAATTTAATTTTATATTAGATAAATATAATTATTTGTTTATGTAATGTGCAAACTTAAAATGGTGTTCTATCAATATTTGTGTTAGTAATTGGTGAAAATTAAATAAAATCAAAATTTTTGCATAATATTACACATTAGATTAAAGTTAGTGTATAATTAAAAGTTGTCATTAGTGTTACGGGTCACGGATCAAAACTCGTGACGAAAGCATACAAAACTTCCCATTGAGGTAAACTAATTAAATAGGATTTATTTAACCCATTGGAACTGACCCAATTCGTAGAACACATTGAGAAACTTATCTAGTTGAAGCCTTGGTAACCTAGTGGAACACTACAGGAAAACTGGAGTTACCATTATGAATATTGTAATCATAAGTGATAAAATTGTATAAAGTTTAAATTCTTGAAGACTCTCATATTGTAGATAGACTTTAATCTTAACTGTCGGTGTTTATAGAGACATTCTCCATCATTTGTAATCATCTTATTTAAAGTTATTAAATATGTTTGAGAGCATTTACTCAAACACTTGGCGAGCTCTTTTATCTTTAAGTTGCTTACAAACTTTTCAAAAGTTAGGAGCAAAGAAATTATCTAAGGCCACGGGGTTTGTCAAATTAAAATTCTAACATCGTGAAACTGCTAATACCTAATTAATTTAAAAAAGGAAATTTATCTTATAAATTTATGGTGTATTAATTATAATATGATTATGGGTTTAATTTCCATATCTATACTTACTATATATAAAGATTTTGATTGAGTTATTGCGGTGGAATTTTTGGGCTTTTGACAATAATTTATAGGTTAATGAAAGTTCGTTATCAAGTTGGTCTGATGATGGTAAAATTATGAAACGGTTATTGACGATTAATTAATGTTATATTTTTAAACCCTCCAATATTACGATTACTATAAATTTATCTTTCTCGTATATTAGAATTTATTTTCTTTTAGAAACAGTGGCATTTATGCAATAATTTATAATATTCTTATATGTTAGTTTTATATATGTACACTATTGTTTATGCTTTCTATGAATGGTAGTCTTTTTTTCTTCATTGTTTTTAAGTTTGAACCTTACATTGTTTTTATCGTGTGCAGACGCGAATCCAAAGTGGTACCTGTTCTTATAGGCCTTGGCTCTTTAGATAAAATGGGGGAATTTTATTTTTAGTCCCTCTAAAAATCTACTGACTCAATTTATGCCTTTTTTGTTTTTTTTTTCCTTCTAAATTTACCTTCCAATGTTTTATATTTTTATCTTGACTCCTTAATAATAATTTTATGGCTTCGACTCAGATCTTGCACGGAGTTTCTCTCAGATTTTATTTTAATTTAAGTCGAATCATACGTAAATTATAATTAAAATTTATTTTAATTTAGATTCAATTTTATTTTATTATCAATATGATTATATTTTTAATAATTAATTTTAATTATAATTATTTGTAATTGTGGATATAAGTATACTTTTTTAAACCATAATCTCAAAAGGGATGAAAAACCACATGTAAAATGAGAGATAAGGGCACATTTATTTCAATATCTTTTTATGATATGTGCCTAGGTTCGAGTCATGCTAGTCGCGTTTATTGTATTGGGTTTTGCCTCATTCTCGTAATTCACCAAATTTTTTTTCAAAAATTATCAGTCAACAAAAAATATAATTAAATTTGAATTTTTAATATTTGAATAAACATAATTAATTTTTATATTTAGTAAATGTAAAATTATATATTTTTAAATATAGTAATAATCTATTACATAAATTGTAATATATGTGAAAATTTTGACAATTCTTCACAACACGTGAAACACAAGAAGTTTCATCTTACATACCATCTTCATTTTTTTTAAAAAGATTCATCTTTCATACTATCGTCGATTATTTATAAATGAATTTTAAATTAGTTTTAAAAATTTAAACATTTTAATCGAGGACTTAAAACATCAATAGGTTTTATATTGCTAGATTAAGTGTCAGTTTAAATTAGAGGTGTCTATGGGCCGGGCTGGGCTCAGGAAAAATTTCGGCCCACATCCTAGGCCCGACCCTAAATATGGGCCTAAAATTTTGACCAGGCCCGGCCCGGGAAAAATTCCTAAGCCCGAGCCTGGCCCGGCCTATTTTTTTAATAAACACGAAAATTTTATTTTAAAAATAAAAAAAGTAAAAATATATATTTTAAAATTAAAAAATTAAAAAATATATATTTATTATATTCGGGCCGGGCCGGGCCCAGGCCAAAAAAGTGGTGCCCGAGGCCCGACCCATTTTCTAAACGGGCCTCATTTTTTGCCCAAACCCATATTTCGGGCCTATATTTTTACCCGAACCCTCCCATATTTCGGGTGGGTCGGGCCGCCCAGCCCATGAACACCTCTAGTTTAAATGTTAAATGTTAGTTGAATCTTTCAAAATATTTTAAAAACTAAATATTTAAAAATTATTGTCCAAAATTTTAACTTAGGATGAGTTTAGATAGGCGGTGCGTTTACCTGCAGTTAGTGTAAAAACAACGGTGGCGGTGAGATTAGATACTGTAGTGTGAGACAAAAAGTAGACTAAACGCACCGCACCGCACCCAATCGCCCATCCAAACCCACCCTTAGTCCGAAAACTTCAAAATATAAATAACCTTTAAAGTATATTGGATTTGACATGGTGCGTACTTAAAACACAAAATAAAAATTTGTACACAAGTGTACCAATTGCATTAACAATTCATTAAAATCGAGGACTATTTTGTAGCATATTATATTCAAGCTATCTATATAGGTTATAGACATATAAAAAATTTTGATCCACGGATTTTAAAAATGTTGCACGTTACATTTGAGTTAACATTTAACACTCAAATTAATGATTAAATTGATGGAATGACTTAATTGATATAATTTTAAAACTTTAAAATGTTTGATAAAATGTCTAATCAAATGATTTGATTCCCAAGGATGAGGCTTTTGAGCTTTTTGTCATTATAATCGATGAATTGTATCAAGATAGTGTTTTTTAAGAGATAAAGTACCAAAATATCACTAAATTATTAATTTTATTCTATTTTAATATTCAATTATTATTATTTTATATAATTACTAACTTTTTAAAATTAAATATTTAATTTCGATAATTATGGAAATTTTGATTAATTAATTTGTTTTTGTTGTATGCGAATACATTCACTGACATCTTTATAGTATCAATGATTTATTACCATCCTCTAGCAAAATGTCTTTCACTGTCTCTAGAGGAGCAACAAATAATTGTAAACTAGTAGCAACTTTTAGCCATGCAATCCGCAACTTCATTCTTAGATCTCGGCACATAACGTACTCAAACTTCCCACTCTTGGTGTAGCATTCCATGAATCAACCGTAATTCCACTATTTTACTACTACCATTCAAAAGAGATTCAACCAGCAACTCATTATCCAATTCCAGCTCTATTAATCTAAAACCCTTAACCTAAGCTTTTAACTATTAAAATGGTAGTTTGAATATAATGTGAAAGGTGTTAATCAAAATTTAAACGTGTATATATAAAACATGAATAATGTAAACATGGCGAGTTAAAAAATGCTTTTAAGATTTAATGACATTAATTGTTTTTAATATGATCGACCAAAATTATTTATACGACAAATAAATGTGAAACAAATATTTAATAAAATGGGTTACTATATTATTTGGTATTTAAATTTGGTTTCAGCGATCAAATTGGTATAAAAAATTTTCTTTTTATTCGAATTTAGTACTTGAGTTTTGTTTAATAAGGATAAAAAAGAAGAAGTTCTAGTGCTAAATTGAATATTGGGGTCAAATTTAGGTGCTTAACCAAGACAAAAGGAAAAACTCAAAGTACCAAATTGGAAAAAAAAAACTCAGGTACCAAATTGAACATTGGAGATAAACTCGAGTACCAAAAAGTATATTAACCAAAACATTTTGTGTACTTTTTTTAGCTAATCTGATAGGCTATAAATCAATGCATTTTTATTGATTTCACGAACTGAAAGCATTAATACTTCGAATTTACAGTCTCAAAGTATCTAAGTGAAAACAAAAGCTATCCATTGAATTTCAAATTACCTAAATCAATGGCTAGCAATAATGGTGGTGGTGAACAGCAATCGAAGAAAACGGCGGAATTGGGCAAACCCTTAAAAGAAGGAGAAAGAATTCTAGAGCCAAGTCGAAGACCCGATGGTACCCATCGAAAACCCGTACGGATTCGGGCCGGGTATGTTCCTCAAGAGGAAGTCGCCATTTACCAGTCCAAAGGTGCCCTGGTATGTCACTTGCGTAATTTATGCATTTATGTGCTTATAGTTTTCATGTTTTTAGTGTTTATGGCATTGAATTTGTATTTTTAATGTGTATACTATGCATTTGTTTATGTATGGGGGGTAGATGGATGGATGGTGTAGGATGTATTATCATGTATGGTTCATTGTTTATGTTTGGCGATTGTTAAAACTGGGAATTTTTTTGCTATGGTTTTATGGTTGAGCTTTTAAGGTTAAAGGTAATTTAATTGTTGGTAATGTTTAGATGAATGAGTATTGTTGAGGGAACTTCCGAGAACTCTTCATGGTGTCATTCGTCGGGCAGGGAAAGACGCTCACTTCGCCATAGTAGGTAGCCGTGCGTACAGCCTGATGCCCTGAGGCATTCTTCCTCTGTGAACCTTTCAAGTACCTTTCAAGCCTCTTTGCGGAAGTTAGAGACAAAGCCCCAGCATGATTTGGGGACAATACCGACCATTGTTGGGGGTTTGACTGCCTGCTTGGCAGACTACACTTTGTAGACTTCTCTTGAAGGAGTCGGAACTTCCCTCAACATGTAGAGAATTAGCTTTATAGTATTGTGACTGCCCCATCCCATTCAGCTAAAGTTCAACGTTGTTTGAGGTTATTGTATTCTAAGCTTTATTTTGTAGATATATCTCTCGAAAATGTTTTTTCTTTCATTCTGAAAGGTAAAGAGTAGGAAGAACTGAGGAGTGACATTGATAATTTGTTTTAATCTACGATGCAGTGGAAAAAGGAGATGGCTTCACAAGTAGGGCCTCCAGGTTACGATCCACCTACAGATACAAAACTGAAAACCAAGTCAGCAAAAAGAAACGAACGAAAGAAAGAGAAACGGGTACAGGTACGAAACTCATTGCTGCAATCTTGAATTAGTTTACATTTAATGGTTTATACCGTTGTACCGACATATACAGTCTGCCAACAGGTTCCCCAGTTTTTAGATTTCTTGCAGGCCTTTTGTACTTCATTATCTCTGTTTTTACTATTTATTGGAAGACTTGTTATTTTTGTTGCGGTTCGTATTTTCACTTGCATCATTGCTGCAGCTTCATATTTATTGGAAAGTATATATACTGTATTAACTAGTTGATAGAATAAATTATTCAGCTTCGGTATTGAGCTTAATGTCGGTATCAATGTAGTGAGAGATGAATATAGAGTCTTGTGATTGTTCTAGACGTTTGGCCAACGAGACTATATATATTAATACTTGTGATTTTGTTTACCAATCTACCTATGGCAGGCTGCTCTTGAAAAGGGTAAGAACTCGGAAGCAGTGGCCGATAATGAGATTAAAGGAGACGGTTTAACTGAGGAAGATTTAGATCATGGATCGGAATCTAATGACAGATCTTGCTGTTTCTCAAATCCTGTTTCAACCTCTCCTCTCTCAAACTCAGTGGATGCCTCGGATGCTGTGACACCAGCTCAAGATCTCGATAAAAAAATCCGGGCACTTAAAAAGAAGGTATGGTTCATTACACTGTTGTATTAATATGCAAATAATATTGGTTATAATTTGTCCAACAGATTTGCATAATCTTTGTTCACATTTGCTAATAATTAATTTCTTGGTGCACAGTCCTCTTTCTTGTTCTATGCTTTGGTTCATATTCCTATAAATCTCGACTTGTTTTTTTTCGTTCTTCCTTCTTCGATTCAGATGCTTTCCTGGAGGAGATTTTAACTAAGATTTTGGCTTTTGTGTATGGTTGCTTGTTTATCTAAACGAGACTTGTTTTCAGCAAATATATATGCTGAGTAGTTTATCTACCTATCTAGCTATTTACAAGTTTCAAATTCGAGTTGTCTAAACATGTTTGAGAACTTTGAGCCACTTAAGCATAGAGTTCGGTAAAAGTATCTTGGAGGCCTTTGTGCTAGGAGTTAAATTCCATTTTGCCCCCTCTTCTCTAAACATGGGCAAATTAGTCCTTATATGTTAGATCAAGGAGCAAATTGGTCTTTTTTGTTAAAAATTTCATCTATTTGTATAGTTAAAAACTGGCATGTATGATGGACTAACAAGACAGTGAGCATGTGATGTGTATCTCATGCTAACATACAAAGACTAGTTTTTAACAGTAGAAATGGATGAAATTTTTATCAGGAGGACCGGTTTACTCTTTAATCTAAGGTATAGGGACTAATTTGACCATTTTTTGAGTAGAGGGGGCAAAATGCAGTCTAGCTCCTAGTATAGGTGCCTGTATGGTACTTTTACCCATAGAGTTCTTTATTTCAGTGGTATCTTCTCCATTCCTCGGACAACAGTGACGGTGGCTTTATCCTTTTCTTGAGCCTGTAAAACATCTGGTGTATATAACTTTTTTTGTGTTACGCTTTTGATTTACGTAAATTGTGGTTTGCATATGTAGATCCGGTTAGTGGAAGCTCAACAGCAGAAAACTCTGCAGCAAGATATGAAGCCGGAACAGTTGGAAAAACTGGCAAAACTAGATGGTTGGCGTGAGGAGCTAAAGCTTTTGGAGGACAAAAAGGCTGAATTTGCAGCATTGTAAGTTTAGGTTTCCGTCCCCACGAAGAAACTATGTTGTTGATTTATAATTGGAAATTTCGGTTTTTTTGTAAGTTTAGGTTTCCGTCTCCGTAAAGAAACTGTGTCGTTGATCCATAATCGGAGATTTCGTTTTTAAAAGTGACAACGGGAACTTACATTCATGCATATCACCATGTTTAAGTAGTACTCTTCCTTTCCATTGCACATCAATCATTAAGCGGTAAAAGTATCATGGAAGCTTTTATACTAAGAGTCAGATTGTATTTTTCCGCCTCTACTAAAAAAGGACAAATTGGTTATGTATCTTAGATCAAAGAGCAAAATGGTCATTCTGTTTAAAATTAATCCATTTCTACTGTCATTAGGTACACGTGGCACATCACATCACATGTCATTATTTGGTTATTCCGTAAATTACGTCAGTTTTTAACAGTACAAATAGATGAAATTTTTAACAAAAAAGATTTATTTGCTCTTTGATCTATCATATAGATTGAGTTATCCATTTTTTGAATAGAGGTAAAATATATTTTAACTCCTAATATAAGGGTCTTCATAATATTTTCATCTATCACCGTAAGTTGCTTGTGATTATATTACACCCGAATGTTATTGTGAAAAAGTGCTTATTCAACACATGTTTTCGTTTATTCATTTTCAGTTTGTTTGTGTTCAATTTGTGTTTGTTAAAAATTTTAAACATGTGTACGTTTATATGTTTTTTATATATATTTTAATTAGCATTTTAGTTTTTTATAGGGTAAAATTATTATGGAGGTTATTGTACTATGAGTAATATTGTATTTTGT
This sequence comes from Gossypium raimondii, assembly GCF_025698545.1. Taxonomy (NCBI): domain Eukaryota; kingdom Viridiplantae; phylum Streptophyta; class Magnoliopsida; order Malvales; family Malvaceae; genus Gossypium; species Gossypium raimondii. The sequence continues at coordinate 62,492,309 of NC_068567.1, read as the reverse complement.
CCCTTTTATTTAAAACACATGCAAATTAGTTTTTATACAGTAGATGGAGAAGAAAATTAGTTCTTTCTGTTAAAAAATCACATATGTTTGTATAATTAAAAACTGACAATATATGATGGAATAACCAGACAGTGACATGTGACGTGCCATGTGTATCTCAACTAACGTATAGGGACGAATTTTTAACCAAAAAAATGAATAAAATTTTTAATTGAAGAATTTATTTGCTTTTTGAACTAATGTACAATGACTAATTTGATAATTTTTTGAGTAGGTAAAATAAAATGCAATTCGACACCTTTTATAGGGTTTTCATGATATTTTTACTATTTTTATTGTTGAAATTTATATTTACAACGTGCAAAGATATGCCACATTACATACTCAATGAGAGACATTAGTTAAAACATTAGAGACAATATTTTTAGAAAGGATAATTATGAACCCTTAATACGAAGTAATATGGATAAAACTAAAAAAAAAAGTTTTTTATGGGTCATTTTGTTAAGTGTATGTAAATAATAATAATAATAATAATAATAATTTATTTAAGATAATAATTTTATAAACATTTTAGAATAAAGAAAAAGCAACCTACACGACACACACCGCAGCATAAAGCCGACCCTTTACTCAATTGTCATAGGCAGCAATCTTTTTTCTTGTGTGAATGTCTTTTAACCACATCAACATTCTGTGAAGTGTGATCTTCATATGATCTAAACGCACGCTCACCAAATACTTAAAGTACTTAACTTAGTCCACCACATATTAAAAAAAAAATTTGGAGTATGAAATTCACAATCTTTTAACTGCGTATGAAATAACCTCGACAACTTCGCAAATTGGATTTGACCTAAATCTGGATTTATCAAATTATTTTTACGCTACTTTTATTTGTTGGTTAAACAAAAGTTTACTGTATTATAAATGTAGGATCAAATTAATTCATTTATTTTCAAATGAATTAATTTAGCCCTTCTACTATTAAAAATAATAAAATAAAGTTAAATTGAAAAAGAATTAACATTTAATGTTTAATAAAGTTAATACTGTTAAAGTTTTTATATATCTTTAAATAAATTCTTTTGTTTAGAATAGAACTTTAGTTAAAAAAAATTCAATACATTTTTATACACTATATTAAATTTATTAAGATTTGGATTTATTTAATAATAGAGGGGCTAAATTTGATCAGGTTCATGTAGTCCAGGGACCTTCGAAGCACTTTAACCCTCTTTTCCCTTCTCCGATACAATATAGCTTCTCTTTGGCGCTTATCACTCCCTCTCTTTCAATCTCTCGAGTTCGTCGCCAATTCTTCCGATTTCGTTGCTAATAAACAAAACCCTAAATTCCTTCCACTCTCATTTTCATACCCAAATTTTATTTTCCTCTTTCGTTTCAAAATTTTCACTCTAATTTTTCCCTGGTACGTCCGTCGCTTTATCTTTACTTTTTTTTATCGAATTTTGGAGCTTTTAATTTTCTTCACGAGAAAAGAAAAGAATCTAGGAAACGTCATTTATACTTTTCAAGCTTTGAACAGTTTCTTTTTTTTTTGAAATTTGATTTTTCCTTTTTTAAATGAAAGTATTTTAATCTTTAAATATACTTCCAAGTTCCTTCTTTTTTATTGTCTTCTTTTTTTTTTTTAAATTAAATATTGAATTTGATAATTGTAGATCTTAGATAGATCGAAGTCTACAGGTCCCATGTGGGTAAAATCGTAGGTTCATGTTCTCCTCTGATTAATTTAATCAGTTAATTAACTGTATTATTGCGTGAATGATTTCTAAAGCACGTTATTTTTCGATTCTTTTAACTTTATCTATCTATAATTCTATATAAATCGATCTATTTACTCTGGGTGTTCTGTTAGCAGATGAGAATTCGTATCTTCAACTAACCCGTTTATCTCGATCTAAGATTTCTTCAACTTTTTTTTTCATACAGGTGAGATTCTTTGAAATCTCATGTTTTTGAATTATGAATTGTCTTATCATATTTGGGTTGGCCATTGATTAGTGTTGTTCTTTTATGATGTTCAATGAAGGTTGATCTAATTCACGTTGATAATGGAACATGGATGTCAATTGTGTCAAGGGTTTTCTTCTTTATTGACGTTCTTTGTTGATGATTTAATTCATTTGTTTATTGTTTACTGTTAGAGGATTTTAATTCAGTTCTTCAATGAAAATTATGGATTTGAATTTCATCAAGGATAAGATACCCGATTGGGTTTTTGATATGCTTATGGTTCATGTCATGAATCTCAAATTTTGGAAATGAGGATTCACTCCCCTCCTAGCCTCTCTTGATTTAGTTCCTTGAAATCTTAGAAATTTGTCTCTAGGAATCAAAGTTCTTACAAACATTTCATTATTAGAAAAAGGGCATATCGATGTAATAAAGGAGAGGATAAGGGTGTAATGTAGCTAGATTTCTCTATAGATTTGGTCATAGATGGCTCATAATGGCATTGTGAGATTAGAATGGAAGTTATTGTTTTATCCTTTTTGAGTCATAAGGTATGAAGTACATAATGTTAAAACCTACGAAATATTGTTGGTTGTCCGGTGTATTACTAGTTTCTGTGATCAATTTATCTTCCAAATGGTTACGTGCCGAGTGAGACAGCTTTAGATCGACTGTTCTATCAAGTTTGAACATGTGGAAGCCTCCTTTTATGCCAATTCCCCTGTTAGTTTTGGTAAAGATGGTGTTTTTGGGAGACAAAGAAGAGAGAAAACATTAAAGAAATGTGCCTGTCTGCATATGTAGTGTATGAGTGAACTCCATGCATCCATTGCCTAAATAACCAAAGTATCTCATCGTTCTTTTAAGGGTTACATGCATATAATTTCGGACCTTGGACTGTTATATTCTAGATTTCAAGTTAGGACATTGCTGGAAGTAAGTTTATAGGAGATAGATATTACCATGAACATGCATGATCTATCATGGATCATGGAAACTATGGTTTATAGGCCTTAAGTCACTATTATTTAGAAAATTTGAATTGCACTGAGTAATTGATCTGTTTTACCAGTATGTTTTTGGCTCAAGATTATTCTACTGTCATGAGATTTTTTGATTGTGAAGTATTGTTTTGAGGTGTAGTTTGCAAATGGCAAAAGGAAGCAAAGGACGACGTAGAACTGCTTTCAGGCAATTCCGGCCAACCCCATACTCATTGTCCTCACGACGCCAAGGGATCTCTGGGGATTTGTACCACAAAAACTGTTCCAAACCTTTGGATAAGAAAGACTGGGAAGATGTAACATGTTCTGTTTGCATGGAATGCCCTCACAATGCTGTTCTTCTTCTCTGTTCATCTCATGACAAGGGCTGCCGTCCCTACATGTGTGGAACTAGCTTCCGATATTCAAATTGCCTTGACCAGTACAAGAAGTTCTACACTAAAGTAGTCTCATCCAGTCACGAAGAATCTTTGCATGGTTCCATTGATAATCTGGTTCTAGCGTCAAGTGTTGAGAAGTGTGAAGTGACGGAACTTGCATGTCCACTTTGCAGGGGTCAAGTGAAAGGATGGACTGTGGTGGAACCTGCAAGGGAATATTTAAATGCTAAAAAGAGAAGCTGCATGCAGGATGACTGTACCTTTGTTGGGACTTTTAAGGAACTAAGGAAACACATGAAAGCCAATCATCCGTGTGCCAAGCCACGCGAAGTGGATCCTACTCTTGAACAGAAATGGAGAAGGCTTGAACGAGAGCATGAAAGAGAGGACGTGATAAGCACAATAAGATCAGCTATGCCAGGGGCAATGGTTTTTGGTGATTACGTGATAGAAGGAAATCATCATGGTTTAGAGACAGAAGAAGAAGATGGTCCTGACACAGATCCTGCAGATCGTAATGGAAATTTTGAAGTTGGCTTAGATAGTAATGTCGTTAACTTCTTTCTTCTCCTGCATGCATTTGGTCCATCAGGTAATGACCTCAGTAGACGACCAAGGCAACCTACACACACACCCGACGAGGACACTGTTGGCATTCACCACACCTCCCCCGTAGGGGATCTCGGTTCCTCTGGTCAAGATGACGACGAAGATGATGGCGGCAATATTTCTTTGGTTAGCCGCCTTCGCCGGCATGGCAGACTTCTTTTGGGACGTTCAGGCCGAAGACGTAGACGAAGAGAAGGCACCACCGGGGGTCAAATATAGATCAAAGTTATACCCATAGTGGGGGAAAACAGGAAAAAAAGGTAACACATCTTCATAGTGTTGGGCAAAAATTAGGTAAAGAAAAACACATAAAAAAGAATTGACCTTGAATTTGCAGCAATTTACTTCTAATTCATTTTAGGGGGAACAAAGATACGTTTTCAATTTGTTGTTGTGTAATCATTTGGGTGTGTTCATAATTCCTTTTCCCTTCTGTTAGTTGCAGAAAAAAAAAAAAGTAATTTGTTCAGTTAACTTGTGTTAATCATCTATCATGTGTATATATTGACTTTGTATTGTTAAAAATAAAACCTCAAGCCTTTTCATAGGATGAGGATATGCAGGGAAGACTGTGCACAGATTGAAAAGTCTTCATGCAAGTGAAACATTATTTGTATTTTTGGGGCCAAGAAAATTTGTGCTTAATTGATTCAAACATACTGTTTGATTGTTTATTTTTCTTCTTTTTTTCTCTTTATGATTCAGCTTTTAAATTTTTAAAGATTCAATTTGAGTATTCAAGGTATTGGTATAGTGCAATTAAGTTTTTTAAACATATTTTTATATACGTGTAAACTTACTGTATGAATTATTGTATTTTATTAGCATTATTCATTTGGTATGTTTGCAATTTAACTCATATAATCTAAGTACAACTACAGATCTTAAATCCATGGAGTCGAATTGTTACAACATAGTGGAGTATAAAGATGTTTGAACAAGTAGAATCAAATTATTATAGCACAAATGGGTTAAGTGTATGTTTGGATGTGCGGCATAGTATTTTAGCTTATTTTTATCTCATGTTATTGTATTGTTATAGTATCTAATTTTACCGTTACAGTTATTTTTACGCTAATTGTAGATAAGCATATTGTCCATTCAAACCCACACTAAGAATTTAAAAATTTAGACAAATTATTATAATATTAACGGATTAAGAATTAAAAAAATCAAAACAAAATTAACTAACTCGGACTAAAACCTACACATTTATAGTATAAATGGATTAAGGACTAAAAGAGTGACTAACTCGAACTAAAATCCACATTTGGCACCAGCACATTGTGAGACATTGAAATCTGCACAAAAAATTACACGATGAGTTTTAAGAAGTTGATACTTTAGGATTCAATTAGAATAAGTTTAAAGTTTAAAGTTTAATTTAAAATTTGGGTGGTAGTTTAAGAGCTTAAAATGAAATTAACCCATAGAAATAATAAAGAAAATGTATTATTTTAAGAAAATGAAATCCAGCGACGCCGTCTAGCTTCTTTGGCCCCACTACCAACTTGTATTTTTCAGTTCGAATGAAAGTACAAAAATGCTCCAAAAACAGCATTTGAGCGGCAAAATTAAAACTAAAAGCTGAAAAGCGAGTGTCCCCACAAACACAAAAACAGATCTAATAAACCAAAGGAAACTCAAAAATCAAACAACCGCGCGCGCCTTGACGGAGAAAAAAAAGATGAGAGCCACCGCACGCGGCCGTCCCACCGAGTCCTTCCATCCTCCGGTAGCGCAACAGTCACGTGATTCCGATGCCAGTTTTGCCAGCAGTCGGCCCTCTTCCGTCGCTATTGGCCGCGCCGTATCCGCCGTTGAACCCTACGCCGAACGCGCTTTCCAAGTGGCGACCACCCGTTCTATTAACGCTTTCTTCTCCACTCATTCAATTCCGCCTATCTCCACCAAACCTTCTCAAGCACCGTCCGCTAAAGAGCTCTTGAATATCCTTACCTCCCTCCTTTCTCTTCTTGGTTTCCCTTGCTCCAAAGTCGAGGACGAACTAGGTTTTCTTTTGAAATCTCTAAATTGCCCTTTCAAGTTCAATAAATCTACGCTCCGTGCCCCTAATACCCATCACAATTGGCCGAATTGGCTTGGTATCGTTCACTGGCTGGTTCAACTTGCGATCTACAATGAACATTTATGTCAGAACTCCATATCTTCTTTTGCTCAAAACAATAGCATGACTGAGTATGCATTGGAGTGTTACAAACGATTTATATGTGGAGAGGATGATTTAGTTGAGGTTTTAGATAAGGAGTTCGTGCAGAAGCTTGAGAAAGAGAGGGAAAATGTGGTGGAGAATTGCAGGGCTTTGGAGAAGAGTGTTGGAGAACTGGAGGCTAAAGTGGAAGGATTAAAGACTGGGCCAACGGAGAAGGAAATGTTGGAGAAGGAAAAGAATGTGTTGGAAGAAGATGTGAAGAAGTTTCATGCAATGATCGCGGAGTTTACGGGAAGGGTTGCAGCGATGGAGAAGGTGTTGGAGGAAAAACAGAAGGAATTGAACGTTAAGGAAGAGGAGAGGAATCGAATTTGTGAGGAGAATGAGGAGCTTAAGAAGAGAGTGGAGTTGCAAACCTTTAATGCTAGAGATGTGGAGAGGATGAGAAGGGAGATGCAAGCTGTGGAGAAGGACATTGTGGAGGCAGAAATGGCAAGAAATTCATGGGAGGATAAGTCTTGGGATCTTGATTCTGCTATAGGGCAGAAGTTTAAGGAGCTTACCGCGCTTGCAATGCAGTGCAACCAGGCAATTAGGAGGTTCCTTGAGCTTTTAGTTTGCTTATCTTTATCCTCTATTACATTTATTTTTCCAATGATACATATATTTTGATCATATTGATTATGCATTCGATTTCGAAATTGATTTCCTACTACTAATAAGTTTAAACTGCGGATTAGTGAATCCCTCCTTATAGTAGAAAGTGGAATTTAGTTGCATGGGCTTTTTGCTGCAGCTGAAAATTAAGGTATAAGTCCCTGGTGGAAATTGGAATTAATCATTGCTGTTGGTTAAATGATGCTCTATTTTAAACAAATTGTTGCATTCATTTTTTTTGAGATTTGACTACCTTAGCCTTTAGGTGATGATTGAATTGTTTACCCAAAATTATGTTGAGTAGTACTATCTTTTCCTTGGTTCCAGTCTATTGCGAAATTTGTTGTTGAAGTTGTAAGAAAACAATGCACAAACAAGATCATGGTCTCTGGCTCTGTTCTGTGAAGTCTGTTCTAAGATTCTCAACTTGTATTTGCAGTATTGTTCATTGTTTTGGTGTGCTTGAATTTGTTACTTTGAGTAAGTTCTAAACTTGTTTAGTTCTTTTACCTTTGGTAGCAATTAATAGTGATGCTTTCATTTTTCTTATTTTGCGTGTGTGTGGTGGTTTTAGGTTAAAGCTTGGTAATGATTTCCAGTACGAGCTTAATGCTAAAGGTTCAACACCTGCTGAGGTGATGGGGATTGACTACAAAGCAACACTTAAGCCTGAGCTCGAAAGCTATGCTGACAAAATAAGGGAGAGTTCTAAGAAAAAGTTTGAAGACATGATTGTCCTTCAGCAACAATCAAAAGAAATGGCTTCTAAGATTGAAGACAAGAAAAATTGTATTGCTGAACTTCAATCCCGTATTGATGAGGTAAGTAGTTTTAAATCTGGTCTGACACTACGATAGCATTATAGCACTATACTGATGTTGTTTTCTTCTACTTCTTTTTGGTGCATGTCATGATCAGCATGTATGTATCTGTCAGGATTTTGAACTGTGCATCAAGTTTTCTTTCTTGCTCAAAAGGCTTTTGTTCAGTCTTGCCTTTATGAATGAAATTCTATAAACCATAGTTTTTGGGGCATGTAAAATAGTATGTTAAGTAGCTGGTCATGAGGAACAAGATAGTTCCTGAAATTTGATGTTCAAAAGCTGAGACGTCATGCTTACTGCTGTGCTTGATGGCTCAGTTCCTCACTCTTTTATTGTATTGAATCCCTGAAATTCACTTCAATTATCACTGACAGGTCCTTTCATTGTCATTAGTGCAATAATTATATGGAGGCATTTTCAGGTTCCAACTTTGTTTGAGTGATGATCTAGATCTTTGTTTTGCTACTTTGAGGAATCTAAGTATAGGCAGTTAAGATACTTCCTGTATTAGTTTTCACATCCTATAACCAGTTTTTTTTTAATTGGGCTAAGCATGTTCAGTTCCGTATGGAAAATGTGATGTCAATAAAAAAAAAACACACCAGTGTCTTTCTTTTAAGTTCTTGTTGCATCCCTCAAAAGGCAACCAACCATTGAATATCTTGGATCTAAGAACTTCTCAATGTTGAAACAGAACTGGCAGGGTTACTCTTTTCCATCTTGACCTTGTTTTGTTCTTCCCTTAATTCTCATTACTGGAGATATTTCTTAAAATTTTACCCCTTTATCACTAATATGTGTATACGAATATTTGATCAGTGCTAATGTCTGAAAATGTATATTAATTTTGCCAGTGATGCTCAAACTTGCAGTTTATAAAGGGCTAGTTTTTGACATTAACCTTCTATATTAATCATTCTTGTTAGGTTGAAGCCCAAATAAATTTGTTCAAGAAGGAAATACAGGAATGTGATCATAGATCTACTGCAGAAGCCAAGAAAATGGTTGAGGACGTCCAGTTCGAGACGCATAAGTTAGATATCACGGAAAGAGAAGCAGCAGAGATTCTAAAGGTAGGCCTTTTATTGGTCTTTTGCTTACAATGGTTGAAAACATAAATAGATAAATAATGTGGTCATGCTTACGAGATATGGCCATTACTGTATTAGCAAAAGCAGCTTTTATCATTTTAAGATGAATGCTCATCGCCCTCCACAATTTATTGTGTAAGAAATTTCAATGCAGCACTTCAAATAAGGGTATGACCATACGAGTGCCTTGTATGATGCCTAAACAAAATTCTCCTTTTTCTTAATATAGGCTTCGCAACTGAGGTTGCAAGAAGCAATCCAACAAAGCGAAGAGGAAATTCAGATACACGCACGTCAACTCTTTATGGTCGTTGATTCGGTGTCAAAATATAAAGAACACGTTGAATCCAAAATTTCAGAGATGAGGGTTAGTCTCTCGGAAACCGCTGCCGCCATATCAGATGCTTACAAGGGTTCATTGCCAGCACAGTTCCCTGGTAGTGCCAATGCAAATTAGCAGCAATATTAAGATGAAAATATGTGAATCTATTATTAAGGTTAGTCTTTTATTTTCTTTGCTCAAACACTTTGTTTACTTAAATTGCCATGCCATCTTCATCCTTTTATGTAAATGTTTGTTTTGATTCAAATGTTTGGTTTTTGTCTAGTACTTTATCTGTAATCCTTTGTTCATATGGTGTCAGATTTGATTTGATTCAACTGAAGTCTTTTTCTGGTGTAGAATTTTTCATAGTCAATATGCAGTGAATTTCGTTTAGATAAAAAAAATGTTAAGGTTAATTGCACTAGATTGTCCTAACCTATGGTTTAGATTTTAAACTAGACTTTTAAATTGAAAAGCATTTTGATTGAATTTTCGAAAATACCAATATTTTATCTATATCAAGTTCTATTAGTTTAATTGTTAGCTTGAACATTGAATTTTAGCTTAGATTCGATGTAGAGTATATTTAATTTAAATACATTTGTATTTATTGTGCAAATAAATTCAAATGGTTCATGGATGGGTATACATGTTTAAAATTTAATATATTAGTTATTAAATATGGTCAACATTAGATTTGAGCTAGTATATAATCCATAAACTAATTGTTAAGTTAAGAGAAGGACCTGATTAAGATAATATTTATAATTAAAATATTTTAAAGTTTAAGACCACTTTAAAACTGTCATAGTTTGAGAACGTCATGTGAAATTAACACTTAATCTTATTACCATCCTAAGATCATTCAATAAACTAATGTTGAGCCAACACTTAAATTGGAATTTTTTGGAATTTTTTATGGGTGAATGGATCATTTAGGGTTTAGATTTAGCAATTATTTTTATGTTGGGGTTTAATTTTTTTTTGCCTAAGTTAGTCTCTAAATTTGGCAATTGTTTCCATTTTGAGGCTAAATATTTTTCTTATCTAAGTTAGTTCTTAAACTTGGTAATTGTTCTTGAATCGGGGTCTAAATTTCTTTCGGGTCCAAGTTATTATGCCATATAAGGGCATGGGTTCGAACCCTACCAAGATCAAAATTTCACATTTCCTTCGTTGGTGAGGTGCTCCTACTCCGTAAAACCATCGAGGGCTTTTCGTAGAGTCGAAAGACAAAACTTGGGGATAAAATCGAGCATAGACACTCCAAGAAGTGGGTACAATATCTCCGCCATTGAGGGGTTCGCCTAGTGGTGTCATTTTTACCCACTAATGCCATTTAAAGGTATATGTTCGAACCTTGTCAAGGTCAGATGCTCACATTTTCTTGGTGAGTGAAACTCTCTATTGAGTAAAAACATTCTGGACACAATACCTCCATCGTTGAGAGATCTATTGACTCCTTGAACAACACTTTGAAGACTTTTTTCTGAATGAGTTTAACTTCCTCTCAACAGTTATTTAAAAAAAAAAAGAAAGTTTTAACTTAGTAAAGATGAATTTTGAGGAAACTACCCGCTAGTATGTCTTGATCCAAAGGCTACCCATATTTTATTTTTGGTTTGCAAAGTAGTCTGACATGGCGGGCTAGTTTGTATATATTTAGTTGCATCATTAATATTTGATAGATGGCCTAATTGGTTTTGTTCATATAAATAATCCCCCTAAGTTTGATGCTAGTTATGAAGTGATTTGACAAAAACTAATATGAGCAGATTATATTGTTAAATGAGCACTTGTGGACGGAGAGCGTAGGCATAAAATTGCATCCCTTGAAGAATGTTAAACAATTTAAGATCAATACGTAAGCAAATAAATACATAATTGGAAGATTTGAAAGTGAATATCCAAGTTCGAATTATGGAGCCATCATTATTCGAAGAGTTTTATCTAAATATCACTTTTGGTATTGTTCTTAGATCATAAAATTGATGAAGATGTTTGTAATTGAAAAAAATTATAACTTCAATAGTATAGGGATGTAATTGAAACGTTTTAAACTTTAAGGTATTTTGGTGCAATTAACTATTAAATAATTTAAAATGTATAATAGTTTTTAATCATTAATTATACCTATTAATTTAATGTCTTCTTTTATACTTTGTTACGTAGTTTTAAGTGTGGTCCACTAGTCCAAAAGCACCCACAAAAGACAGCCCATTTACATTTAAGAACCCATCAATGATTACTAATATAATTCATTTATTTATATTTATAAATGAACGAAGAAGATTTAGTTGTAAATAATTATTGAGTTAGCTTTTTTTTAATTTTAATGAAAAAAGAAGAAGCAATAGACCCTTAAACCAGCCAACTTTATGGAAGTTCCAATATATTACTAAAAATTGAGTTGGTTCCAAAAGTAACTGTGATTAAAAATTAGACAAAGATGTTTATAATTAAAGACATTTCTTTTCTTATATTTTTGGGTTTATGATAGTTATTTAATTGGATTTGGACTGTTATTTTTCTATTCATGGATATATATAGCCTTAGACTTTGACATTGAAATTGACATGCATTACATTATATGCTTAGTCCACATGGGAAAGAAACACTTCTGTTTTGTGTTTCTATAAAATTGTGTTAGTATGCTGGTTTTGATTATTTATGTTTTTTATATATATATTTTTATGTTTATTTTACTGTTTATAATCGGGTTCATGGTTGTCCCTCTCAATAATATTATTTTTAAAGTTTGAACATGAGTTTTCTTATTGGGAGTGTAATGTACCTTATCATTACACTCAACCATTTATTAGTGATTTTATTATTTATGTTTAAGTTTATACCAGTTCCTTCTAGTAATAAATTTTATTTACTTTTAATAAAAATAACTTTAACATAAAAGTTATTATTTTGATCCTCCTCCTCTTTAAAAACTATTTTTTTTGTTGATACATTAAAAAAAAAGGTTATCATCAGCCTCAAATCTTTTATTATGTTCATTTAAAGAGAATATTAGGTGCTTAATAGAATATGAATTTTTATTAAAATAAAACATGTTTATTTTTTGAAAGCTTCGACTTAAAAATTATTATTTAATTCCCTTTCTTTAAGTTCAGTACTTTAAATTTTTTTATTTTACTTTCAACATTTAAATAAATAATTAATTAAATTCTATTTATTTAAATTTAATCAAACCTGAAATTTTAAGAATCAGATTAATATTATATCAATTGAACGAATACTCAATCACTTATTTATATTTTAGTTCAAATCTAACTAAACTTTATTTACCATAATAAAGATAAATTTAAAGATTAAATGTTGTTTGTTAAAAAATACATTAAAACATTGAAATTTGATTCATTTCACATCCATAGTATAAAAAATATTTTACAATTAAATTAATATATGATAAATTTTATGCATCATTGATAAATAATAAGAAAACACATCATTAATATAAAATAATAAATAATAAAATAAATATTTTATTTTTAATTTTTTATTGGATTTAGGGTTTTTGGTGTATTATTTAATTTTCTTTTTAATAATTTACATTCTCTCGGTCTCTCTCATAGCAAGCAAAGTCACCAGAAAAAAAAAACGAAACGAAAAAGAAAAAAGGCCACCGAATTTTCTTCTTCTCCCTCCCTCTCTCTCCCTCACAGTCTCCTTCATAATTAAGAAACCACTGTAGCTGAGCTATTGTAAGAGATACTGAGTGAATCGGTGAGTCAGCCAGTGAGCAAACGAGCGAGCGAGTGAGTGAGTGAGTGAGGGAGGGAGGGAGGGAGGGAAGGAAGGAAGAAAAAAAATGCCACCTACAAACATGAATCCAAACCATAATCAATCCCAAGCCACAGAAACGCGTTCATCCACCGCTAACGGTGACCACCACCACCACCCCAACGGCCACTCCATCACCGCTCAACCACTCCAGCGCGACCATACTTACTACCCTCGTTCTTCCTCTTCCTCCGCCTCGTTTAAAGGCTGTTGTTGTTGCCTTTTCCTCCTTTTTTCCTTCTTAGCACTTCTTGTACTAGCCATCGTCCTCATCATTGTCCTCGCCGTTAAACCCAAAAAACCCCAATTCGATCTCCAACAAGTAGCGGTTCAATACATGGGCATTTCAACATCTACTCCATCTTCTTTCGACGGTACCGCAACCACCGTCGCTACCACCCCAACCACCGCTTCTTTATCTTTAACCATCCGTATGCTTTTCACAGCGGTAAATCCTAACAAAGTGGGGATCAAATACGGCGAATCTAGATTCACCGTTATGTACCGTGGGATCCCTTTGGGTAAAGCTTCGGTTCCTGGGTTTTATCAAGAAGCTCATAGTACTCGTAACGTGGAAGCAACCATCGCCGTTGATCGAGCTAACTTAATGCAAGCTGACGCCGCCGATTTAATCAGAGACGCCTCCATTTATGACCGTGTTCAGCTCCGAGTTCTCGGTGACGTCGGCGCCAAGATCCGTGTATTAGACTTCGATTCTCCTGGCGTCCAGGTCACCTCATTCTCTTCCATTATTATTCTCCTTTGCTTTCAAATTATAAGCTTACGTTATTGATTATGTTAAACCCAGTTTTCTTTTCATACTTAAAAAACCCGCTTTAAAAGGTGGCGCGTAGTCCGTCTGTTGGCCGTAGCTTCCACCATTGCTTTCAAATTATAAGCTTATGTTATTAACCATGTTAAACCCAGTTTTCTTTTCTAAAACCCGCCGTAAAAGGTGGCGCGTAGTCGGTGGCTGCTTTTAGCCACCGCCATCCCCACCACTTACTGTCCCATTCAACTTTTTTTGGGCTTTGTTTGTTTCTTACTAACATGCACCATTCTTTCTTGGATACTTTTGTTTTTGTCCATTTTTTTACTTTTATTTTACCCATCCAATAATAATTCTCTGAATTATCTCCATTGTTTTTTGGGATAAAAAATGTCATTTAGTAGTTTCATTGTCATAGAGGAATGTACTTAGTTTTTGCTGCAATTTTTACAGTAGTATTTGACTATTTGTTGTCTGAACACAGAAAAATAAGGCACACATATTAAAAGAAGATTAAAGCTATGTTTAACTTTTTAATTAACGCTAATAATAATTAGCTTGCTTCCCACGCGCTTTACCCACACACACACACCAATGGCATATGGCTATCGTGCGCCTAGCCTCTCTCTTTTTTTCGTTTTTTTTTCCTCCATGCAATAATACTTTGAAAAATAAACATTACACTACATTATTTTAGGATTTTTTTTGGGTAATTGTAAGAGCATGAATATAAATAAGGTTAAATTATGATGTAGATTTCTTGTAATTTTTATAAATTTGAAATTTAATTTTTATATGTTTAATTTTAAGAATTTAATCATTTTATTTTCAGATTTCAAAATTTAGGTCCGATTGTTAACATAAATTTTTTATTAAATTGGTTGATGTGCTATTTTGAAATAATAAAAATACTCACTTGGTAACATTATAATTAAAAGAATGATATAATGAACCTAAATTTATGAAATAACTTTAACAGTGTTAATAATTGGAATTAAAATTTAAAATTTTTAAAATAACGGACTAAATTCTAAAATTATCAAGAGTATATGAATTTATGATATATTTTAACCTATAAATAAATAAATTGGGTTATAATAGTATGTCAGTTTTATTTATTTATGGGGTAGAAATGAAAAATGTTTTTGTTTTGTTTGTGGTTTTTCTCACCATGTGATTTTTCGTAAATGGTGGGCTATCACTTGGTCCCATTTTACTTCCTATCTCTCTAAAATGTGGGATCCACCTCCCATGAAATTTTCTTCTTCTTGTGTGATCCACAAGGTTTTTAACCTCAACCCTCCTTCAAAATTTACTTGTACTGGAAAATTCCTTTGTCCTATTGTATCTGTGGTGCTTGACATTAAGTTGTATATTCTATACGGGCAATTTTTAGTTTTTGTTTAAAATTATTTCATATGAGAGAAGATTAAGGATTTTCTTCTCCTTCGAAATAAGTGTTTTCTGTCGAAAATTGGCGGGTTTGTTTATAAGTTCAGCATTGTCCTTGGTTGAGAGTTTATCTTCTAACATCGTCGAATGCTCGAATTCTTGAGGACAAAGTGGGAGTCCTTTGTTAGGTGTATAGTCATGAGTGTTGTATATAGTTGAACTTAAACTTGTATCCTATAGCATAGCTATAAAGAGTGAACAAAGTAATACTCTCACCCAAAGGTGTCCTATATGCTATAAGGCATAGGTTTAATAGTTTATCTTACTACACATTCCACGAGATGCTCCCACTTTGTCTTTAGGCATTTAAATTTTCAACTCTAAATGGACGATATTAACAATATTCATATTCAAATACGTGTACCATTTTTTTTTAAAATGTGTCAGTAGATATGGGTAACACAAGTCTCCATTGCCCATGTTTAAGGCTTTAATATTTCTTTTAAGAAAATGGGGTTAAAAGTAAAGTATTATGGAGCTTCTTGTTAACATCTCACACGTCATTTCTTAGTCATGAAGCAGCCTTAACAATGTAATAAAAATAGGTTTAAAACCACATATATATTATAGGGACCCATTTTCATTGACCTTAATCCTCACTTTCATTATCATCATGTGATCTCTCCACATGCTTTGAAAACTTAAAACGATTCCCTTATCAGTGATGTGTAGAAACATGACAATTTTGACATTCAATCATTTACATGATCATATTGTGATTTTTCATTTTGCTTTAATTATTATTGTTCTTTATCTTGGAATTAACAAAGTGGAGGATTGTATTGGGTTTTGGCAGGTATCAGTGGATTGTGCAATAGTGATTAGTCCAAGGAAGCAATCACTTACATACAAGCAATGTGGATTTGAAGGATTGAATGTTTAAAAGGAAAAAAAAAAAAAACTCCTAACTTCTTATAATTCATATCGGTTTTTTTTTTTTAAAAAAAGGTATGTAATTCTCTTTTCATTGTTCAATGTTCTCTATCCACAAATGGATTGAGAAAAGAATTGAAAAAGAAAAAAAAAGGGGGGGGGGGGGGAGGAAGGCTAGAATTCAGGACAACATTGCACGTGGTTTTGAGTATTACAAAGGAAAAAAAAGGTAAAGCTTAGGCAAAGATGATGATGATGAGAAGATTCTAAATGGGAATTTCAATTTTTTGTTGCTACCCTTTAGCCCATCCCCTGTTCCCAACCTAACATTTTGCTGATTTTTGTATTGGTTTCTTCGGTTTGAAGGAAGGGAAAAAAAGGAAGTTCTAATTGCCATTGTAAAGTTGCATGTGCATCTCTGTTCTTAATCTTAAATCCAACTGGCAAGTTTCTTTCTCTCATCCTATTTCTCTTTGTCCAGTGGTGTATATGCCATGCTATTAAATGCTGTCTAATTTTAATTATAATTTTAATCTTAATCTTAATTTTAATTTGTTTCATTTTTTACATTGATATGATTTGATCTTTCTTAAGTTTAAATAACTCCATATTTCTTTTAAAAAAAACCTTCAAACAATACGTAAATTTCATGTTTAATATTGTTTGTTAAATATGATTAAAATTTTCAAATAATAAAAAAATCATGTTATTACTTCAACAATATCATCAATTTAGATCTACTAATAAAATATCAAATCATAAATCATGCCAAATTAAAGAAAAATAAATCCCAAACATAAAGCATAACCAGTAAGTCCACAGAATGAACCTAGTTTCTTATTTCAACTAAGCAAAATCTGTCCTTAAAACATAAATAAATAACAAAATCTCAGCTTAGTATCACTCATTAAGATAATATTAATAAGAAAAATATATTGTTTCATAAAAATTAAATTAGATTTTTGTAGTGCAAAACACGTTTATCGGCTCTTATAATATATATATATATATATATAAATATTTACACATTAAAGAAAAAAAAAAGAAAAAAATTATTACTGACAAAAGTATATTTTAAGCGGGGACTAACCAAACAAGTGGTCAACAAGAGACGGTAGAGGAATCGACGTGACAAATTTTAAGTGGATAATGTTATTAACATTCCTTCCCCTAAGAAACCCATCTATAGCTCTTAGTAAAATAAGATGATTTAGATTGCCAACCAAGCAATGAAAGCAAAGAACCAAAATAAAAGGGTTTCTGATTAGAATTCTAGATGGTGAATAAAGCATGCATAAAAGCTTACCTATTGTGATAGTTGTGTTTAGTCATCATCATATCCTCCTACATCTCCATCTCCATAATCATTGTCTTCCACCGGAGCTTGATCAGCATCTCCGGCCATATTATAGGCTGCTACATTATCATTATCAAGGTCATCCATATCTTCCATCATTTGTGCATCCATGTTAATAACCTTCATCGATTCTAGATATTCATCATTCAAGAATGATGTATAAGGCTTCCCTACCTGCACCAAGGAAATTTCTTAGCAATATATATCTCAATGCATGCATTTCAAACTAGGCATTTGGTTCAAGGTAGAAGAGAGCAATTGATCAGTTCGGTTAAAAAACCGATCAGCTTACACTATGTTTGGGTTGATAATTATAAAGGAAAAGAAAGTAAAGAAAATAAAAGGAAAGGATTATATGTTATTTTGTTTGGATTGTTAAAATTAATACTGTAAAGGAAATTACAATAAATTTAACCATTTTTGTTTGGTTAATCGGTGGAAAGGAAAGAAAATAATTAAATATATTGATTGTTTACAATCATAACCTTTTCTATAATATAATTATGTAAAAAGTAGAGAGGGTAAAATGATATTTTACATATTTAAAATCATAACCTACCATAACTGACTTAATCCAAGAGTTCCAATCCCCCTTCCCCAAAATTTTCATTTCAAAAAAGAAAAAATCGTTTCATATGTAACATTTGGTTAACACGTTATATCCTGTATATAGACAGTACGAATTTTCAAATGATTTAGTAAAAAGAACACCACCTTAAATAAGCATCCTCGCTCCTCAGCACTTTCTACTAGGTTGTTCCAATGCTCGTCCCTCTTCAGCGTTGATGCTGAACCAACCACCTGTAGAAACAGTGAAAAAGGTTATAAAGTATATGATTTAGCGGAACTTTGAATTCGACTAGGCTTAGTATATATCGTAGTACCAGTACAGAAGACTTTGCTCGGGTGATTCCGACATTCATTCGCCGAAAATCAGACACAAAGCCTATGCCTCTATCTTTGCTAGCCCTCACACAAGAAAATATTACAACATCTTTTTCCCGTCCCTGAAAGGGAAAACAGAGAATGTGTTAGTCTTATAGATCTATTATGCATAAAAGTTATTAGATACTATATGCTATTAGATGTATCCTGTCAGATGAAATAGTTCGGGACATGATTGCCATTGATCAAGCTTACTCTTCGGAACTTTCACATTGCTACGTGTCAATTAAATTCATAGGAGTAAAGAAAGATAAAATTAACCAGATATCAAGAATATAGATTTTACAAACTACATACTATATCCATCCGTGTCTACGTAAAATTATCAACAACTCACTTGGCTGCGCCTAAGAAAAAAAAACACATAACTTCATGAAAGCAGGGCACAAGGAGATTACCTGGAAACCGTCAATGGTACCAATATCCACAACCCTTTTGGACTCCACCCCAAAAGTTTCCTGAAATCTCTCTTGTAAAAGCTTGACTTGATGTCTGTAAGGGCTTATAATAGCAAATTGAGAGCTCGACTTAAGCTCTGGGTGCATTGTTATCAATTTATTGTACAAGGCAAGGACAAACTCGATCTCATCAGTATTTACCCAGGACCCACTTCCTGAGGGTTGTGACTCTTTCCCTTCATGTATATCGAAAAAGCAAAATGGTCCGAAGCAGCGGTATTTGTGCCATTCACGAGTAGTTTGATCTTCGACATCTGATCCATCTTCTAATGCCTCATCATAGAACTCCTTTGAAGGAAAGCTTCTTATCTGCTCAACAAATAGATTAGATCCACTCAAAGAACTATCAACCATCGATTATCATGTGGATACTTTAGAGAATATAAAGCTTCAGCATAATTTTTTTTAATTTGGATAAGTGATATCAATGTTCATTTATTATCTTACCTCGGGATGCATTCGATACTGAGTCTTAAGCATCTTTACAGGATAACCGGCCCTCTGAAATCTCTTGAACAAACTCGTGGCATAGCTTCAAATGTAAGATATGTATGAGATAGAAAGATATAGGAATAAAGATAAATAAGGTCACCTTTCGCACATGATTAAGTGTTTTACCCAAATTTCTCAGCAACGGGTGAAATTACAGTAGCGGGTAATTGAACTGGATCACCTATCTAAGGAAAATTACTAAATTAATGAACTGCACTAATAACATTGCCCAAGAAAATACGATAATAGATAATGTAAATATCAAACAGTTGGTACGTGAGCAGTGAAGCTTTTCTAGACATTGTAGAATGAAGATCTTTACAAAAGAATTTCAGAGGCGAGATTCACAAGTTTCAAAGGTCAATTTTCTTTATTCTAGAAAAATCAAATTTGCATAATGAGTGCAAACTAGAAATGTATCTTGCAAGTTGAAAATCAATGTAGAATCTGTCATTCAGAAATAATCCGCTTTTCTCCGTCAATGTTTTCCTATCATGTTCAATTCCTATATGATCATCACAATCACAAAATATTGCCATTATGAAGAACAGGAGAACCTACAGCAGCAGCACCATCTATATTACCGTCAGCAGCAGCACTACTATTTTAATGATTTTAATTCACCATTTCCACTGTAACATCAACTCAACCACCTTACTAATTTCATTGCTTTTTCAATATGGTTATTTATAATGATGATAAATTACAAATTTCAGGTTATAATTACTTAATACCTATGTCCTATAAGGAACTGATAGATGAAGAAAATATTACTAGTATTTGTAGCATCTTTGAGAAATACAGCAATCATTTTCAACGATTTAGAAACAGGAAGGTAGAGACTAGAGAATAAAAAAACCACATGGGAAAAAGCATTGGTATTATACCAGAAATACTTGTTTGCAGCCACTGGACAAAGGAAGAAGAGTGGCAGGTTCCACCTGTACAAGAACATGTAATTAGATAATGATGGCAGCACAAGATGGGGATAAAGGAGGAGAATTGCACCATCTAAATCACTAGCAAATGTATTCCTAGGGACACAATTTGTTAGTTATGAGTACTAGTGACTGCCTAGCAAAAGTTTTTTTGATAAAGGCTCCTCCTATGCCTTTGAAGAACAGATAAACAATGTCCAATGTCTGTGAAAAAATCCTGAGAACTGAAGAACAGATAAACAATGTCCAATGTCCGTGAAAAAATCCTGAGAACTGAAGAACAGTTCCACTCTGTCCAAAATTTGAAAAACTAGCATACAACAGATTAAGGATTAACTGATGCAGCTTATTCAAGATCACACTCACATAAAAACAAACATTCATGATCAAAAAGAATAAAAGTGATTTTAGAGTCTTACAGCTTGGGCAGCTTCATCAATTATAACAACATCGAAACCAGAACTCAGTTTAGAAAGCAATGCTGAACCACTGAAGCTGAGTGTGGAGCAGACCTACCAAGTGTACAAAGAGACAATTAAGTTTTTAACCATATATATTGGACTTAGACATCAGGACAAATCAGATTAACATACAATGACAGCCTCATCTAAAATTGCAGCACGAAGACTGTCTATATCCTTTGCTGTGGAAGATTGTTTCGGCTTATCACCAGCCAACTCCCGCTTTTGATTAACCTGCAAAGGAAATTTCTCTTTCAAGATGCCTTTCAGGAATTCTTCTTCCTCGGCCAACTAATTCATCATGTCAGTTCTGAAAGAATTGATAGTTTTCTATGCTTTGATGATTTTAACAGTGCTTGCCTAATGATTATAAAAGTTCCACTTGAAAGAACTTCAACCTAACACTTATGCACAGTGACCATGCTCGTTACCAGTAATAAATTAAGCTCTGAAGGTTACTAAACACATACAAGGTAATCAATGGAGACTGCCTCAGTATTATGTGGTTTAAGACCAAGGTGAACAATTTTAGGAGTATTCTCATCATAACAATAATAAATGAAGTTCCATAGGTTAAACTGAATACATACAAGGTAATCCAGGGAGACTGCCTCGACAGAATGATGTGGTTTAAGACCAATGCGAACAACTTTAGGAGTATATGCGCGAACATTTTCATCACGAACACCTGTAGAAGATAGAAAAATATAATGTATAACTATATCAAGAATGATAGCCAGATGATAAGCTCATGCACTTGAAAACATTTCAGACAACTTTCAAACCAACAATAATCCCACCCTCCAAAATAATTTACAACATTAAATACCTAGTCAAGCACTTCCAGGATTTTACGATGATATGAATACCTACCTCAAGCAATCTACCTTATTCTAACAGCAAGCCAACTTAACTGGTTTCATTTACTCTTTTCAAATGAATACCTAGCTTCTTTGGTCTATCACCTTTTCATTTTAGTTTTTGAAAAACTGGATACAGAGCAAAAGATTGAATAAATTTGTAATATATATTACATCAAGTTTACTAGAGAGACACAAATCAAGTTAAATGCTGGGTTAAGTTTTTAAAGAACAACAGTGATCAAACTAAATAACCTTCTGGTTTCCATGTTTCAAGAACAACAATATGCTTTAAACTACAATATTTTATGAATCTAGTCTGCAGTAACCATTTCACATAAGCTTGATGATTCAGCTCGGTACAATAGAATAGAAAAAAGGAACCAGTGAAGAATGTTGGAAAATGGTTTTTTAGTACTACCTATATACCTGCTATTTTTCTCTAGAGAAGTACAAGAGAGCGGTAACAATCATACCAGTTTTTAAAAGGCGTAACACAATCTCATCAAGAGCAGAATTTGATGGTGCACATACCAGCACCCTTAGGCGATATTTCCGTCTGGAATTAACAACTTCTGGCTTCTGCAGAGCAATTAAAGTTAGAAGATGATAAATGATCACATTGTCAGAAGCTAACAAACCAATATCAAGACTTCAGCCCACCATCTCGTTTCCAGAGGTAGGAAAGAAACCATCATCACCATCAATAGGCATGATAATATCCCTGGGATTAGCATTCATTAACCATGGAGAAGCTCGTCCCCAATGCTTGTATCTGCATAATGCAGAACCATTAGAGTCTGATAGGTCAGCAGAAAATGGGCATGTCAGACTCGATCATGTAATGCAATTTCAGGCACAAAAGCACTAGCAAGGGTTCTCTTGAAATCCACCACTCTATGTAAAGAAAAATGTAAAACTTAAGTCCGCATATCACCTGACCTATTTATATTGACTTAGAGAGCAGGAAAACTTTTAAAATCATGTCTTTGACAAAAGGATAACTTCTAAAATCTCATTTAACTTAGGAGAAAATATGAGTGAAGCTTTCAGGTGCATGGTCATTTGAAGATCAATCCCCATTTGAGGATAACATAAAATCTTTCTACACAAAACCCAACTGAACATGCATGGAAGATAATAAAATAATTCAAGACATCCATGGTCAACTAAATTAGGAGCAGGCATAGAAAGATGGATTCAGAACATACTTTTCTTCAATGGGTAGTTCTGGTCCAAGATTTAGCTCAAGCAATACACCCCTGTAATAAGAAGATAGGTATGAGCACAAATACGTGCAGTTGTTGGTTTATTCCTAAAAGTGACACATTGCCCTAGATCTAAGAAAATAAAGAAAGCAAAATTTATACTTCGAATGAACTCTTGCTGGAGTTGCATGCAAAATAGCACTTAGAAGTCCAAGGATGGTCTGTGTCTTCCCTGTTCCAGGTGGCCCCTAGAAAAAGGCACATGGTCAGCTAACCAAAATTAAGGCACCTACAACATAACTCAATGTATGTGGCTGTAACAAAGAGTGATAATGCTTTCCAACAAGATATATTATAAGTCCATAACTGAGCCGGAGAAATGGCTTTACAAGTCAACTTCAATCCCCAATTCTAATACAGGATTTTTTGCAGCTCTTGACCTCAAGAAAATGCATGCAATTAAAAATGATTCATTTAAATAATCAAAATACAGTCTTCTGTCTACACCTCCATTCAATGTGCAGCACTTACATTAGAAAGATAATACATTAAAACTTCACCTCCTATTTTCTTTCATCGACTCACCAATTCTGTGCAGGTCTGTAATATGGCATGGACATATCTGTTATTTTCACATCCACTTATTCAATTCAGTGCTTATAAGAATGACCGCATCATTTTGATTTTAAAAAATTGGAATGGTACAGAATAGTGCCAAAAGAGAACGAAAGAGTTCTCCTCCTCCATTTTTTTTGTTCTTTCTTTTGAAAAAATAGCCAACAGACAAAAAGAAGAAACTAAGTGAGATGCTAAACCTGTATCAGGACAAAGGGTTTACGAGACAGACCAGCCTGCAACAGAGAGAATGAAATATCTTTGGTTATGAGAAGAAAAATAATAAGGTAGAACCAAACAAGTAGTTGTTTAAGCTAAAACTGCATGGACTAATCAGAAAAATAAAGGATAGAACTACCATGTAAATACCAAGCATAATAAATTAACCAAAGACTTACATGTATAGCTTCCTGTTGAGATTTGTTAAGATTCTCCATAAAATAATCTTTTAGGGATCCAGAAATTTTCCAGGCTTGGTCTTCAGAACCAGGATCTCTTTCTGCTGCTTTAAGTATTAAATCCTTGAAAGGAAGAGAACCAACTGAACGCAGAGCTATATATTCACGCGATATAGTTGATAAACTACAAACCTGCAGGACAAATGCATTAACCATATCTCTCTGCAGATATAGGATTCACTGGCACCTCCATCTATCAACATGTTGTATTCGATGCATAAAGGAATGTGGGCAGAAGTAAAACTTTAGCATGGTCAAAGCAGGAAAGGCATGGTTATCTTATTACCTTTATACTGAACAATCGTTTGTCCACTGCATTAGCAGTAGAAGTGATAAGGGCTTGCATACGTGCCAGCCTTGCAGAACTCTTTTCAACATCAGGATTTACTTGTGTGAACTCGCCAGCTAAGTACATTCTGAGTCTAAGCTGATTCTTTTGTCTATGTTCCACCAATGCAAATGCATATGTTGTTGGGAGTTTCTTACTACCCTCTTTAAACTGCAAGAGCAAAAGCCTAATCAAGACTCTTAACAATTTCATCTCACTCAACGTTTTTCCCTTATTACAGAAAATAAAAATCCCCTTCAGTCAACAAATAGCTGGAAAAGATCATGAATACCAATGACATGGCTAAGATTACCAACGATATTCTCTACCATTATTAGACCAGATTAGTTGAATTAATATAAGTCAAGAATGCACTTATGAAAACAGATAGAAACTTTATAAGTAAAAAAGGTGCCAATATAAGTATATAGCATAACAACGGAAGCAGATCCTTCTTGATTATTTCTTTTGAAAATTGAATGATTTTGAGAAAAGAAAACGCATGTTTTACTTTTACAAAGAACAATTACTAGCTAATTTGTTCAATTTTATAAAAAATAATCTCAGTTTCCATCAATTGCTTTAGCATTTTAGGAACTTTTTAGTAAGCAAATAGCAAAAACAAGGATCAAATGAAGCATTAATTACGTCCTCTTTTGAAAGCAGCAAAAGGTCATTCTGTGATATCGATTCTTCCTCCTCAGCTTCATAAGTAATCGCAGGTAAGTAAAATCCATCAGCCTCATTGCATTCCATAACCAGCCTTAGCTTCCAATCAGCCACTGCAATGCTTAATAACAAAACATGAGAAAGAAACTAGAAGGATTGTTTATGCAAAATCTTCTCACGAACTAAACAGAGACTTAAAAAACACACTACCTTCCTCCTCATCTTTTCTCTGAACAATCTGAGCTTTGACTTCCTCAAACAAAAGCGGCTCGAAAGTAGCCAAATAATCATCAACGTCTTTGTAGCTATCCTTCACTTCTTTTAAAGCCGACGTCGCCTCATCTTTGTTATTTTTCTGATTCCAATTCCAAAAACAATTCAAAAAACAAAAAACACACACATTGAAATTTTGATGCGGAAAATCAGAGAGAAACGTACTTTAGATAATTTGAGGAGGCGAAAATAGTCCCAGCCAAGAATAATTTTACAAAAACGAACAATGGAAGCTTCTTCTTGAAGCTTATCTTTGTCCACAGCCATGGCTTTTTTCCCCCTCCTCTTCGGTTGTGGAGAGTAGAAAGAGACTGCGAAGGAAATATGTGGGTTTAACAAAGGGAAGGTTTAAGCGACGATCACTGCATTCGGAGCTTTGGAGCTCGGCTCTTGCGCACCAAATTTGGGTTAGGTTTGGGTTACGGTTTTCTGTTTCTTTTGGGTTTTGAGATGATTTGGGTTGGCCGGCTAATGGGCTTTTCAATTTTTAAATAAATCTTGGTGATTTCGATTTATTATTAGGGCTGAACTAACTTTTAGTCTTTGAATTTGTTACTTTTTCAATTTTGTCCTTAAATTTTTTTATCATATTAGTCTCTTAATTTGACAATTTATCTCGTAATGTCTTCAAGTAATAAACATTACATTCAATGCCAAGGTATCAACATTCAATTTAATAATAAATCTATTCATTTACTTTTGTTGATACAAGTAATCAACAGGGAGGAGAAGGTGGTGGAAAGAAGTGTTAATTTACCTGCGACAAATGGAGTGTCGTTGTAAGGAGAAAGGAGGAGGAGAATACTTTAGGATTGCTATGTAAGGTTGCTAGGGAGAAAAGTTGATCATTGGTTCCTCATGTACACTTATATAAGGGGTTACTCATTCGTTCTATAGTATTACATTGTCTATGGTACAGTGCATTATATGGTTAGTGTCATTGCAGGTCAATTGTGGCCATGGAGTATACTGTATGGTCCTATATTGACATTATTGTCCTTAAGGTCATATGAGGTGGTTGTGCCTTGGTGGTTCCAACGAAGAGTGTATAGAGAATCGTCTATAGGTTAACTTAAATAAGATTCACGGAAAGTTGCCTATGGATCGTTCAACGCGAATGATTACTTCCAGACCATTCTTTACGAATGGTCATTCGTGAATTACCTAACAACTTGTCACATGTTGTTCTCTGATAAAAGTATAATACACTTATATTTAATCTTCATATATTTGATTACTAAAAGTTTTTATAATTTTTTTTTAAATTTTCATAAGCATAACATGACACATCAATTTAATAATCCACGTGATGCATCTTGTTTCAATATGTTAGCATTTTTGTTTTTCATGCCATCATATGTTAAATCAACGAGTGAGTTTGATTGATTTAATTTTAATCATTGATGACTCGACTAGAAATAATTTTTTAAATTACTTTTTTTATTTTTTACTAAATATTTTTTTAGATCCTTTTACCTAAATAAATAAAAAAAGATACAGATGTAAAGTGTGCTGGTGAATAAAGGAACCGTGCGTGAGACGACATTGAAGATTGTACACGTAAAGTGCTAAAAGTGAAGAACTAATAAGTCGTAAAGAATGAAGAAAAGATTCATCAATTCTTTTTGACTATTTTGCCATTTGCAACAAACTTGAAATTACATGTTTCTCCTCAATTAATGCATATGTAAA
This sequence comes from Gossypium raimondii, assembly GCF_025698545.1. NCBI lineage: Eukaryota > Viridiplantae > Streptophyta > Magnoliopsida > Malvales > Malvaceae > Gossypium > Gossypium raimondii. Next base: position 62,465,623 of record NC_068567.1, on the reverse strand, counting down.
AAAAAACAAATGGGCTAATATACAGAATTGTTACTATACTTTAAATGGAAATTCAATTTTACCATTATACTTCACTTTAATTAATATTTATCATTTAATCTTATTAATTAGAGATAAATTTATCATTATTAGAGGTGATCATGGGTTGGGTGGTCTGGCCCGGCCCGATGACCCGCCTAAAAATAGGAGGGTTTGGGAATATGGGTTTGGGTAAAAAAATGAGGCTCGTTTAGAAAACGGGCCGGGCTCAGTAAAACTTTTTTGGCACGGGCTCGGCCTGGCCCGGCCCAGCCCGAATCATATATTAAATATATGTAGTTTTTTTTATTTTTAATCAAATATACTTTTTAATTAAATATATATTAAATATATACTTTTTGTGTTGTAAAATTTAATATGGGTCGAGCCAGGCTCGGGCTTAGCAATTTTCTTTTGGGCCGGGTTGGATAATTTTTTAGGCCCATTTTTTGGGCCGGGCCTAGGCCTAGAAAATGGGCCTAAAATTTTGTTCGGGCCCAACCTAAACCCGGCCCGACCCGGTCCATGATCACCTCTAATCATTATACTTTAAATTTATATTAAATTTTGTGATTTTATTTTATTTTATTGAATTTTACTTAAAATTTTTATTAAATTTAATTTAAAATAATTTAAAATAACAATAATAAGTTAATTAATGTCTTAATATCTTTAATTTGATATGTATCTGTTTTTCTGCCCTTTTTTCAGTAACTTTTTATTCACCAAATTGCCGGAGGCCTATGCTTTTTTGAATCCAATGGTAGATTTTATGCCAGTAATACGTGTTCTCTTTTTTCTCTTAGCCTTTGTTTGGCAAACTGCTGTAAGTTTTCCATGAGATCCTTAATACTGTCCTAAAAAAATTCATGAGTGATTCAAGAAAAAAATTTCTAACAATTGAAAATATCAGATAAGTCTTACACTATGAACGAACCCTCAATTCAAAGATTGAAATTCTTGGATAGCCCTGATAAATCTAAATTATCCCATTTTCTCATTCTGATCCTTTTCGCCAAAGAACCTTACTTAAATTAGAGTCCGCCACAATATATAATTGTTGGTATGAAAGAATTTTTTTTGTAATGAAAAACTCAACTCTTATTACAAGTGAATTTCTGAAAATTCTTTTCGATTTCTAGAAATTCTAGAAATCACTTTATTTCTTGGTGTCAAAATCAAAACAAAATAGGATATATGGTATAAAAACGGGGAATCTATTCTCTTCTTTTTCCAATAAAATGCTCTTGGATATTAATAATTATAAATAACTCAAAGAGATTTTTTATTGGATTGTTCCAAGGTGAAACTGTATCGTCTCGGGATGGCAGAATTCAACTATAAAAACGGCAATCCAGCCTTTTTGCCTTTTTTGGCGCACGCTCTTCCTCCAACGTGTGGCTTTTTTTATTTTGAAAGTTTGTAGTGCGTGTTTTCAAATGCTCCCTCTCTGAAAACATAAAGGTCAAATTTTGATTTTGATCCTCTTACTATTCTCAAACTTATAATTTAGTTTTTTAAAGGATAATTTAGTTATTTATTTTAGTGTTGCATAAGTTTATATCTCTATTTATTTTAACTTTCAAACCAACCCTTGGGCGAGTCCCAAATTGTAAATATGATTGTTATCATATTTGTTCTTTTGATACCATACTTAGAATTATCCATAGTCTCACTCAAACTCTTAAATAGGAGGATAATACACTTCAGCACACTCGAACCCACATTCTCCTGTACTGGCAACAATACTGATGCCAATCGAACTAAGACTCAATCAGTAATTTGAGTTAATTGTAGGCATTTCAATATTACATTTAAAATTTATAATATTTTACTTGATTAATATTATAATTTATTTTTTTCCATGAGTTGGGCATAAATTGTAACAACCCGTTTTCAGTGAAATCGAAACAGTAGTTTCGAGACCACAAATTCGAGTCAAAAAGAAAATTATTTTAATATCAGTGCATGGTCTGCATCATGATAGGAGTAATGTATGAAAATTTCATTAAGAAAATTTTACCAATCACATGTCTAATTTAATAAAGGACCAAATTGCATAAAATGTAAAAGTTGAGTTCTAGTAGCTATAAGTATCCAATAGCTATGGAATTCAAAATTTGAGGTCTTTATATGGCAATTAGACCATTAAGTGGAGTTAGTAGATAAGTATGATGATTCATCCATGGTAATTTAATTAAAGAAAATGATGAATTGGAAAGTAAAATATGAAAAGATGATAAAATAATAAAATAAGAAAATATCATCATTTTCATCATCTTTCCTAAATAGAAAAACATGGAAACCCTAGCTAAGAGAAAAGAGCTCAAGCAAGCTTAATTAGGTAAGTAATATTGTTCCGCTTTTAGTCATTTTTATATTTTCAAGATCGTAGCTATTTCGGGGATTAATTTGTAAAGTTATCAAAGTATTAGGGTTTTTACATGGATGAATATGCATGAATTATGAAGTTTTATGGTAGAAATGGAAAGTTATTGATAGATAAACAGTTTTTGTAAAGGAAATTTTCATGAAATTGTGATTTAGGGACTACATTGAAAAGATGTAAAATTCATGAAAAATTTCTGATTTTTGTGAAATATATGGGCCGTAAATGTTCTATGTAAAAATCGGCTAGGCTTGGAATAAGGATTAAATTGCAAGAATTTCATTTTTCGAGCATAGGGATGAAATCGTTACTTGTATATATATATATATATATATATATATATATATATATATATGAAATACATGGAACTTGACTTTTAATGAGCTCATCCTTATTCTTAATATTCACATGAAATAAATAACTAACATGTTTGGTGAGATTATGTGCTTAGGCTTTTGGCCAAGTTGTTTGGAATGTGTTTGTATGCTTATCATAAATGTAAATGAATGGTAAAATAATTTTCGTTATACGAACTTACTAAGCATTAATTAATTACTCTATTTTATAGTACACAAAGGCTCGTAAAGGTTGGAAGTTGGTCGGAGCTACATCACACTATCCTACAGCTCGTTGCGGCATAAATAACAAAAATTTCTTTTAAGTATAATGACATGTATAGGCTAAAGTGGTCAAGGATGACATATATGTGTTTGGTTGGGATTAGCCATTGATATGGCTTGTAAATGGTATGTTTTGATATATAAAATGGTCGCTTAATGTGTGTTTGAAATGGATGATTAATGAAAATCATATAGGCATATTGATTATGATAGTAAGATTGATAGAACATGCCTATATGTACATATGGTATTTTGGTAAGTATAGATACTTGAACATATGTGTTGATATGTCTTACATAAAAAATATTTTGGCTTGATTTGAATGATTTATATTGGATTGAGAATGTGTTTAAATGTTAATGTAGGTGGAAGACAAGTTTGGGTGAGAAATAAGGCTTGGAAATGGCCTTATTTTGTCCACATGGGCAGAGACACGGGCGTGTGTCTCAGCTGTGTGTGACACACGGCCATGTGTCCCCTGTATCTTTAAAACTACAAAACAAAATGCTCAGGTATTTTCACACGGGCAGAGACATGGACGTGTGTCTCAGCCGTGTGTGGCATACGGATGTATGACTTGTCCGTGTGACCCCTGCACCTAATTAATATAAATTAAAATGTTCACACGGCCTAGCACACGGGTGTATGGCTTGGCGTTGTGGCTCAAGTCAGTAACCACCCTAATTTTGACACGGGCTGGGCACGGTCGTGTGTTCCTATTTCGAATGTCCACACGGCTTAAGACACAGGCGTGTCTCTTGATCGTGTGAGACACACGACCTGGCCACACGAGCGTGTGCCCCTTACACTTTGGAAAATTTTTGAGATTTTTTGAAAAATTCTCTAAGTTCCCGGTTTAGTCCCGACCTGTTTTAAATGCATATTTTGGGCCTCAAGGGCCCATCTAAAGGATAATATGATTGATTTCGGATATGAATAGTAAATGATATGAATTAACTGTATTTGTTCTATAAACTCTGGTAATGCTCCGTAACCCTATTTCGGCGACGAATATGGATTAGGGGTGTTTCGTAAATTGTTTAAAGATCAAATATAAAATCAACGTGAACTGAAAACTTAAGGGATAAATATCAACATTATATATGAACTTTGATATAATGTGTATTATTATATACGAATTTTGGTTTTGTATGATTTTATACATGAAACTCTACTTTGATTAAAACTTTATATCACTAACGACATTATCAAATTAGCACCATTCTATGTTGATATATTGCATACACAAATATAAATCTAATATGAAAATAAATGTACGTATTCATTTATTTAGATGTGTATGATTGAATCAAAATCAAAGTTTTATGTATACATATGAACTACAATTCAAATTCGTGTGTATAATTGCCTTGAGTCAAAGTTCATATATCAAAATACACATTAGACCAATGTTCATGCATAATTTTAATATTTATCTCATATCGCAAACATATATATTTTATCACTCCACTTATAATTCCACCCACACAATAAAATTTTCATTTTACAAGTAATTATATCGATTCAAATTCAACTACATAAAATAAAAATGCTATTGTCATTAGGATTTAGGAATCTAAAATTTAGCAATTGTTTCAAAGATGGTCCCTAAACTTTTTCTTATCTATGTTAGTTTTGAAGCTTGATAAATTTATTCAATTTGATCCTTGAACTTGGATTAAAATATGACAATGTTACACCACGAAATTGTGCTATGTTATCACCTAAAAATTTAAAAGATTATAAAGAAATTATAAATATATTTTAAAAAAATTCAAGTGGTGATATGGCATAATTTTAGAGTGTCACATCATGATACCTTAATGGAATTCAGGTTCAAGGATTACATTGGAACAAGTTTCCAAGTTTCGAAACTAATGTGAACATACAAAAGTTTAAGGACTAATGTGAATAAAGTTGTTAAGTTTAATGACTAAATGCTACTCTATCCCATAAAACTAAGGGTAAACTACATAGTAATCCTACTATTAGTAAATTTCTTTTTGGTCATCCAACTATGAAAAAATACAAAATGATCATTCAACTATTAGTAAATTTCTTTTTTGGTCATCAAACTATGAAAAATTACAAAATAATCACTCAACTATTTAATTTGTCTTTTTTGGTCACACGGCTAACGGTGACAACTTTTAAAATTGGTATAGTAACAACTTTAACCTTCAACATTTATATATCATGTCAATTTAGATTAGATTATTAAAAAATTATTAGTTAATTTTGATTGAAAATATATAAAAAGGAACATCCTAAAATCCAAGATTTTATATTTTCTCATTCTTTTGAAATTAACCTTCAATGTCACAAAAAAATTGTAAAAGAAAATTAAACAATTGGTAAATAGTAAGGATTATTATTTAAATCAAGACTTTTTGAAGGATTATTACTGTAGTTTCCCTAAAATAATAAAACGAAATGACGTCACTAACCCTGCATTTTACTGTGGGCGCGACTAATGACTAATGACTATATACTATAACCGCGAGTAGGTGTTATCCTATCTATTGCAGCGCGCAGGTTCCTCTTTTCTTTCCTTTTCTGTTGCTTGCTTCTTCTCTAGTCTCTTCTCATCCCCCTTTGCTTTGCTTTTGCTATTTGCTTATTAGAGTTTCTCAAATAAGATTCTCTCTCAGTTTCAATTTTCCTCTCATCCAATCAGCCGAAAGAAAATAAAAATAAAAAGAAGAAAGATCCCCAAAACAAACGACAGTTAATAGCAACGAAGTGAAAAAAGAACAACACTGAAAATTCGGGGGGCGTCATGGCGTCTTCTAAGGTGATCACGACCACGTCACAGACGAATCCCGATGTGACACGTCAGCCTTCTCTGTGTTCTTCGCTCTCCACTCTCTTCGCTGATCTCCAAAACCAACAAAACAACAATGAAAACCGATCTCAGAACTGCTTTGGTTCCATGAGTATGGACGATCTATTGAAAAACATATACCCGTCGACACCGCCTCCTCCGCCGTCTACGACGGGGAATACTGGTTCCGACGCTCACCACGCGCAGTTCCTCGGTGGTTCCATCTCGCGCGAAGGTAGCTTCTCGCTTCCGAAGGATGTGGCTAGCAAGTCCGTTGACGAGGTTTGGAAGGAGATCGTGGCTGGCGGAGGCGATCAAAGGCAGGAAGGTCAACTTGAAGAGATGACTTTGGAGGATTTTTTGACAAAAGCTGGTGCGGTTAGGGAAGAGGACGTGAGCAGGGGAGTTGTTAATCAGGTGAGTGCAGGTGTTTTTCACGTGGAGCCTGCCGTTATCAACGGCGGTGGAAGTCAGTTTTCGACGTTTGGAAACAACGGTGGCGTTGATCATCAGAGGTTGGTGGTGGTGCCAGCTGGTGGAGGCGGGAGAGGTAAACGACGCGCCGTGGAGGAACCTCCTTTGGATAAAGCGACACAGCAGAAACAGAAGAGGATGATCAAGAACAGAGAATCCGCTGCTAGGTCTAGAGAACGCAAACAGGTCAGGTTCTCATTTCTCGAAATTCCGTTTGGTTGCCCAGAAAATGCAGATAAATAGTACTTTTTTTCATCTCATTGTTGAAGCTAGTTCTCTGTGTTTACATTTTAGGCATATACTGTTGAATTGGAATCTATGGTAACACATCTGGAAGAAGAGAATGCTCGGTTGCGAAGAGAAGAGGTATATAGGCTGTGCTATGCTATATGATATTTCAAATTATATTGAAGAATTTCAGTTGTAGCCCAATGCCCAGTTTAATAAACTATTTCATGATCTAAATGTTTGATTAATATTAGGTGTGTTTCAAAATGAAGCATTAGCATGCATAGATTTTAATCTGGTTTTTCTGTCAAGTAGTATCCAGACACGGTTAATGAGTGTATGAATCTTTATCATGAACATTTTCCTTCCATATTGATTTCTCAGTGTACTTTGCAGGCTGAGCTAAACAAGGAGAGGTTTAAGCAGGTATGTCTCTGTGTTTAATCTTTGAATTCTATAATATTATGTTCTTCAATGAGATTTCTTGAGCTGTTTTATGAATTCATTACTTCTTAGATATCCCATCATTGATGTGGTGATAAATGTTGGGAGATGTTCTTATTTGTTAGCAAAATAACATTCACATGAAGCTCAACAGGCTTGCCATATACATTTCCACTTTGGAGTTAATTCTTTTCACATCATACATCATAATGAGCTAAGAGCTTATCAGCTTACTGCTGAATAATTATGAACTATGGTGACATAATTTATTGCTATATTGTAATGGTTCCTATTCGAGAATGTGCTGTGTATGGCTGAAACATAACAATGATTGTCTTTTTTGCTTGAAAGATGATGATGGTTGGTACCAATTTTGACACCTTGTTGTTATCTTCCAAATACAGTTGATGGAGAAATTGGTCCCCGTCGACGAGAAGCAAAGACCGCGTCGTGTTATCAGACGAGCTCGTTCTATGGAATGGTAAATGTTCAGCAAGCAGGTCGTCTTTTTTTCTTTGTCAATGCTGTGTCCATTATTGAAGCTATAGGAAAATAACTGCAAGAACCAAACTGAAACTGAAGTGGGTTATGAAAGGCGAAAACAAAGTTTTGGTTTTCAAGTTTGATCAATATTTATCCATGTGGAAGATCTTTTGAGAGTAGTTGGGAATTGGGGACTTTCTTTTTGCATAGGAAGTCCAATGCAAGACTGAAGTTTTAAGGTGTTGAAGAAGAAGAGATGCATTTTGCCTAGGCTAGGTATTGTGAATAAAAATGAAAGAAAAAAAAGGAATCTGATCGTCAGTTGTGTAAATCATGTCAGAAGGAGAAGATGGTAGGGCAGGCTTTGAGAGAACTGATTTTAATACAAAATTATTTAGTACAAAAATATTCATGAGAATATTCGAGTGGAAATACTCTGGCCTTCCTTTCTAATCATTCTTGTTATTATATATCTATAGCTTCATGATAAAAGCTCAACGTGGTGCCATTAAGTTGTTGCTGATGTAAAAATGTAGACAAGACATCAATTTAACTTTTAATATTTTGCTTCTATATGAAAAATGAATAAATTAATTTTTATATGTTAAATCAAAGAGCAAGTTGATCCTTCTGAAAAATATTTATTTATTTCTACTAGTAAAAACTAATCTCTATACGTTAAAATGAGATACGCGTAACACTATATCTCATAATACTTCTACCCACCAATTTATGAAGAATTATAACTTGCAGCAATGATCTGATGAACTTGCACTGTCTTCCACCATCATCTTAACATTCATCACTGTTATTTCCATGCCAAGTTTTGCGTCATTTTCCTCGCAATTTCCCTTTGTTCTTACCTTATTTTCTTCCACATTTCAATGGACATTGTACTCATTAAGTCTTCAAGTTAACATTCTTTTCAGTTAAAGACAAGGAGAAACAAGCACCTTGATTAATCATTCATGAATTAAAGAGGATTTAGGGTTTACTATGATGCAAGCCTGTGTCATTCAGGTGATAGCATCAAAGATACAAATTAGCTTACAAATAACACAAACAGTATCAATTTCTCATCCTACCAATGGTCACCCTAAAAGAGAAGCGGCAAAAGAAATAAAAAAGGGAAGAAAATTGAAGTCTGTGATTAATCTTTTGTTTTGTTTTTTTTTTTTTTTTGGTTTTAGTGGGACCACCAATTACCATGTTCTATCATAATATTCTCTATTCACAAGCCAATTTGGTGTCAAAGCTGCTAAGGCAGATTGCAAAAGCCTGAAATGCAGATAGCGGGTAACGGTAATCCATGGTGAACATATCTTTGCCAACTTTACCAAACTGTAGGATTATCTTATCGGTATCAGGTGGGGCGGGTTGAGATGATGGGGTGGGTGCACCAGCAGCTGGTTGTGTGGCAGCAATCAATTGGAAGTTCTTAACTGAAGCAACTGTTACCCGACCTCGGAAATTCAAGCACCAACACTGTAACTGCTCGTGCCATCTTGGGGGCTTGTTTTTGAGGATCAACGGTTTCATTTTCCCGTCCTCATCGTCATAAGACGTGCCAATTTCGGAAAACCGAGAGCTGCTGAACTCGACAGACTGATCAAGAGATTTAGAGAAGGAAATGCTTCTGAATGAGTCCTCTAATGGATGACGGAGAAGCTCGGGCTGGCCAGGGACAACACCGCCGGCGTCAAGAGCCGAAGCAGGGATAGAGTGCATCATGCAATGCATCCTTCGTGGACCCCGAGTACCAAGAACATTTAGTTCGTAAGTAATCTGAGCTATGTTGTAGCTGCCAGTAGGGACTTTAGGGGAAACTTTCTTGGAGTAAAATCTTCGACTTGTCCGGCCTGGTGGAGGGACATGAGCCGAGGTATAGGCAGGTTGGGTGTCATATATTATGAACTTTGTGCCGAGGAAGTTTGACCTGGAACCAGAAAAAGAAATAGTTTTACATTCCATAAACATGAAAATTTAAACGAGTCATGAATAATCTTTCCAAAAGCTAATGATTTTAGAATTCCATATCGCAATCATACCTCAGTTTTCCAATGTAACTGCTGCTTGATCGTGAAATGTTATCAGCATTCATAGAAATGATATACTCCGTAGAAGTAGTCCTACGTGTCCTTTTTGCAGAAAGAAGGAATTTCCCGTTCTCAACTAGCAGGGCTGCGAAAACATAAAAACAAATAGACAATACATGTCAGTAAGCTTAGAAGGAACAACAGAGAGAATGCGAAGACAAATATAAGATGCTTAAACAACTGCAGTTCAAAATGCATATTTCAAAACGCACATAAACAGCTTATCTTTATAATGGTGGTTCCAAATGATATCAAAGAATTAAAGTTAATGATACAGAACCCGATTGGTGATTCATAGACACATGAAACAAATTAAGTCATCTTAAATTATAGCACGCCATCCCTTGTGTAAAGATATGCATTACCATAATAAGAGCCATAATTAGATCATCTATACATTTAACGAAGGCAACTTAATGCAACAAACAGTAGTCGAGAATCACACTTACCGGGGCTAAGACAAAGAAAGAGGCGATAGGTTAATTTAGATTTATCCCTTTTAATGAAACACTGGATGGTTCCATCGCGTGGCCCAGGCTGAAAAGTCAAACAAGAGAGTTAGAGAAACAATCTCGAGCTCTTGATTTATAGTAAGAACTGATTACGTCTCGACATAATGTCCATGTAGGAGCAACTCGAATCAGAATAAAGACATTTTGGATGAACTGATCCAGTGATCCTACCTGTTTCAGAGACACGGGGAAAGTAAGCTTCCCACAGAATTCAGGACTCTTAACAATTTCTTTGCAGATGAATCTCCACGACCGACAAACTGATGCACATGCAACGACATTCTTTCGAGTAGGCCATGTGCTCTCACTCTCCTCCAACCTCTTGATCACATCGACAAGCAGCTCAGGGGGTAGGTTAGCCCACCGGCTGCTCTGAACTACAACAGGCTCATCGTGCAAATCGTGTAACGAACCATGGGATTTTCCCCTATGATGCCCCATCAACCTAACATCAAAACTTCGCCTAGACAAGCTCCCAAAACTATCCCTCACATCACGAACTATGCTACGGAAGGACATTTTTTTTGTCAAAGCAGAAAGCTAAGCCAGCTCAATTAGAATGCCTTTTTCTGAAAATTTCAGATAAAAGTACGATTACGAGTCTGCAGCTGCTCATAAAGAACGAAAACAACTCAGTTCCGACCACAAGGGAAAACAAAAAGACAGCACGAAAAAAAAAAACCCCAGCAGTCCTAATGGATGCAAAACTTTAAACATTTAACAAGGAAAAACACATTTTCACTAACCCAAATAGCAAAGAATCCACCTAGTATGCAATTTATAAGCTTTCAAGTGTATGCATACAAACATACATGCATACATACATACATATATATGAATAAAAAACATTATTGTTCATGAAACTGGACTAAGCAGCAAAACCCCATTTAAATCAAGCATTGTTGCTAAAGTCAGAGTACATATTTAGTGAAAAAAAATATTTTCCAATCAAATTTTCCAAACTTTCTCCATAAGTGGAAATGATTTTCAGCTAAGATTATAGAATTAACCCACACCCAGAAGACTAAGTGCAAAAAATAATTTCCAAAAAAAAAAAAAACCTTATAATCTGAAAGCCTGAATCTGATCAAACCGCCATAGCTTTTAAGCTTCAAAACCCACTAAAGATCTGCAACAAAAAAAAAAACCCATATCATATTCAAATCTTAAAAGTTAAAAACAAGGTAATTTTAACTACAAATTAGAAAAAAAAAAAGATTTAAAGTGAGGTCCATGTTTATATACCTGAAACATGCAGCAAATCCAAAGGCAAGATCTAGAACAAAAAAAAAAAAAAAACCCAGAAAACCTTATTGAAATAACATCTGGGTTTTTGGAAATGGATCAAAAGTAAAAACTATTCAACTAAAAACAGTCCCTTTTTTTGTTTTTTTGGTTCTTTAAAGTGTTGTTTGTTGAAGCTTTGTATTCTATGATTTCTTTTTTTATCTTAATCCGGACTCCAGACCCACATTCAATTCAGCTCACGGGTTTACCCTTAGAAAATAAAAAATTGGACAAAAAAAAGGCCACTCTATAATTTTCTTTTTTCTTTAATATGGTTTCTTTGGAGTTGATGATGTTTTTTTTTTTTTTGGGGGGGATTTTTATAATGGAGCGTGGAGCTACAGAGCTGAAAAGCAGGCTTATAAAACCAACCAAAGACTAAATTGCCCTGTTTGACTTTTCCGTTTGCATTATCTGACTCAGGGAAACGGCATAAAGTTTTGGTAAATCTTTATTTTAGCCCCTACACTATACTGAATTTGAAGAGTTGATCCTTTTACTTTAATTTAAGGAAACCCAACTATGGTTTATTTTCTTTCTTGGTCACCTACCTATGAAAAGTTATAACATAGTCATCCAACTATTCAATTTTTTTTTCACCAGCTGGCTAATGTAAAAATGGTAACACTGAAGAATCCAAGATAGTTGAGTGAACATTTTGTAAGTCTTCACAGTTGGGTGGCTAAAAAATGAATTTACTAATAGTTGAGTGACTATTTTATAACTTTTCATAGTTGTGTGACTAAAAAAGAAAATCAAATCATAGTTGGGTGACTACTAATGTAGTTTACCCTTAATCTAATCTATTAAAATATGCTTCAAGTCCTTGCACTCTTTGTATATTTGAAATTTAATTCTCTTACATTTATTTCAATGAAGTCAGCACATTTAATTTTCAAATTTGAAAATAGTACAATTTTAACATCATAAAAGTTTTTCTTGAAATTCAGGTTCATCGTAGCATTTTGTTTTTGTTACGTGCCTACCAACTAAGTATTTTTCTTTTATTATTTCAAAATGTAACATCATCGAATTTAACAAAAATGTATTTCAACATTGTTATAACAACTGAACTTGGATTTTTAAATCTAAAAAGTAAATGGACCAAATTCTTTAAAATAAAAACAGAGAGGTTAGATTTTAAAAATACAAAAATATAGAAACTTAGAGTATATTTTAGCATAATGTTATCTATATGCTTAAACTGATGAAATATTTTTTTCAAATAAGTAATAAGCATTCGATTGATTTGTAAATTTATTATTATTTGAAGTAAAAAACTCACATCTACATTTTAAAGCATCAATTAATTATATTATCAATTTAAATATGCTAAAAATATCGTAAAAATAAAAATCAAATTACGTCAAAGTAACATAAAGAAATTAAATCCTAAATTTTGACATAATAGAAGGACTAAAGTTAAATTAAACTTTTTTTTTCATTTTCTTGGAAACTAAACATTATAAATTATCTCGGAATTTAAGGTCCATCTCATTTTGTTTTTTTCTTTGTCCTTTAGACAAAAAAAAAAAAAAAAACCCCACCTTCCCACCTTTGAATTGAAATTCGCCATTATTTATTTAGGGTGAGTTTAAATAGGCGGTGTGTTTATCTGCAGTTAGTGTAAAAATAGCAGTAATAATGAAATTAGATACTGTAGCGATACTGTAGCATGAAACAAAAAGTAAACTAAACGCACCGCACCGCACCCAATCGTCCATCCAAATCCACCCTTAATCCGAGAAAATTGATTGAATATATGAAAATAGTAACCTTTTTGAATGTGTTCTTTTTCCCACTCGAATCCAATCATAACATTTATGAAAAATAAATTCCATTTAATGAAAGTTGCAATAGCCTTTATAATGGGCGTACTGTTTAAATGTTCGTACTGAAAACACAAATATTATTTTTAATTTATAAAAAAACTCTAATATTATTAATATTAAGGCTTAATGACAAATTTGGGCCTAGCATTTACATTTTTGCCAAAATGGTCCTAATTTTTGCCATCAACTTTTGTTCTTTTTCAAATTACTTTTTAACATATTTGATGAAATTGTTGTAGAAAAAGTTAACAGGATGATGTGAAATTTCATATCTAGAATATTTTTAATGAGATGTAATTTATTACTTATATAACTCAATAAATAAACGTGTGCATTCATTTTGAAATATTTTTAGATAATTACGTTTATTTTCTTTAAATTAAGAGTTTTTTTAATTTCATGTATGATTTATTTATTTTATTATTTTTCACATGTAATTATCTTATCGGGTAACATAAATAAAAATTACATATCATTAAAAATATTCTACATCATCCATGTTAATTTTTTAATGGTATTTCCATCAAAACTGTTAGAAAAAGCAATTTTTAAAAAAAACACACACACACACACAAATGTTGATGGTAAAAAAGGCTCAAAATTACAATTAGGACCATTTTGACAAAACATGTAAACTTTAGTGGCCAAATTTATCATTAAACCAAATATTAATAGACTTTATTAAATACTTATCACCTTTAACCATATTAGATTCCATGAATGTCTGCTAATTTTTTTTAAATAATTTGAATTATTGGTCTAATGACAAATTTAGTCATTAATGTTTATACCATTTGTCTATTTGACCTTTATTATTTTAGTTAAATTTGGCCTCAATTAAAAAAGTCAAATTTGACTATCAACCTTTAAAAGAATTAAAATGTTTTTAACGAAATATTGATTAAAACGTTAAATTTTAAACATAATAGCTCACATGACAATCCACATATATTTCATGCTATTTTTGAAATTTTATGAACTTTTTATATTTTTGAATATTTATTATTTTTAAATTATTTCTTGACGTGATACATACGATAATAATGCTCTAACTCGTGTCAATATCACTAAAAATAATATTTTAATTAATTTTTATTAAAATAAAAATATATTGAGAGTTAAATTTATTATTTGAACTGAGTTGGAGTAAACTCAATCTCAAGGTTTTGACATTCCTTTATTTTCTAACATAAAATTAATATTATTTAATACCAATTATAATATATTTCACCAAATTGAATATATAATAATAATTAAAATAAAGTACAAAAGGACAAGCGAAATAAACCAAAATTTTAAACTTTTTTTTATAAATATTTAAATTAATTTGTTGGCTGACTTTTGGTGTGCCTCAAATGGTATCCTTTCCCGAAGCTTTCATGAAAGCAACCTTATAAATTATAAATAATAAAATTGGAATTTAAGAAAATTAAAAAAGAATAATGGAGTAATTATAGGGTGTACGTGAATGTATGCTAGTAAGCTAAATAGGATTTGACTAGATCCGGTCTTTGCCTCTCTTTTCCTCGACGCACTGCTTTAATAATGTCGATCACCACCACCAATTTTATTTTTAAATCGTTTAAATTATTTTAGATTGAATAATTGTTGTGAGCTCCAATAACGGGAAATTTCAGTTTATATGATTTTTCTACTCGATTAATTTTATTTATTTATTTTTATATTTAAATTAAAATATATTCATAATTAAGCTTGTAAAAATGTAATTTTATAATACACAAATATACTAAAAAGAAAAAAAATTGATTAGGCTTGCAAGCCATTTAAATTGAGTATTACAATGCCCAAATTCAACTCGATCAATAACTTGAGTTGCTGGAGCTCAACTCGATAATTACTGAATCAAAATCGAGATTTTCGAATCGAATTTCAAATAACTTGTAAGCACTGATGTATCATTTATATCCCTATTTCGGATCTTTAGAGATTCAAATTGTTTCAAATTTGAATTATTTTATGTTTAGGTCATTTGAATTTGTAAGTTTAAATGTTCCCGTATAATCATCTCAAATAATTTGATTTATTTATTTAGATCATTCGTATTCTAATATTTGTTTTGTATAATTAAATTAGTTCAAATCAAAATTTTCAGAATCAATACAATCGATTTGATCATTCGATTTAACTAATCAATAAGTTCAATATCTTTCTCTAAATTAATACTCGAACTTATTTTTAATCGAATTGAACCGATTCAATTGGAACAGTCTTGGTTGGATAAGATTAGGATTAATCGAATCCAAATTAAAATTGGTTTTGACTTTACCCTAAAACTTGCCATGTCACATCTTACACCTTTCGGCGTAGCGTAGAGATTCAGTCATGTCGCCGCAAATTATGGCAAAGCCACGTTAGACGCTACCATGATTAAGCTGCTGGTAAAACCTGAAATGACCACAATGCCCTCACTTTTCTACTATGGGATCCAATATTAAGCCTAGCCCATTATAGGACAAAAGAGAGCAAAACTCCTACTTTTCTAATGGGCTAAACTGTCAATTGGATAATTGAGGTACGTCCAAAATAAATAAATAAATAAAACAAAATATTCCACATACAAAAGAAATATGCGAATGTCATTACCTGTTGAATCAATCCGTACATATCATTTCGATTTTAAGTTAATATCGAAGTGTTTCGATCAAAATTTCGATGTGTTTCGATCATTTTAATGTGTTTAATATCAATATTATTATTTTGACAAATTATTTTTGTAAATGAAAAAAATTTAACAGGAGCAAGAGGGATCACAACGGTTTCAAAAATATATACTACTGTAAAATAAAATAATTAACACTCGACAAGATTAGTAAATTAAGCGTAAATAAATAAAATAATCACTATACGATGGAATAACAATGATCTTAGAAACAAATCCATCCTGATTAGTATAGTTGTGTAGTAGATGTTCTTCGAGATTAACATAATATTTCAATATTTGTACACGTAAATAAAAAAGTGGAACATAATTGGTATTACTCTTCTCAAAAGTATTCAAAAAATAAACCGAAAACCAAAATTAAAAATTTGGTCAAAATTTCATCGGAATAACAAAGCGGTGACCTAAGAAAGACAATTTTTTAATACTAATAAAGAATTAAACCTATCTCGAAACCTGTATATATTTTTATAATTTATTTTTAGTACCTCATATTTAAAAGGTTCATATACATGTATTTATAATTTAGTCCATATGTTTGGCTTGAACTGCTTAAACAGATTGCTAAGTTGATTGAAGTAGATCAATGCAATAGTAAATTGAAGTTTATGAGATTAACCCTTAATTAGATTTATTTATTTCACAATTGAAGAAATTTGCATCAAAACATGGACGAAGACAATTGCCTTCCCCCCCCTACCCCCCAAAAAAGGCAATTTTGTCATTTAACCCCTTAAACTTTTATGAAATTACATGTTAGTATAATGATAAATTTGCACTTTGCCCCTAATAATTTATGATTCATCTTTAGTCCCCCTAAAACAATTTTCCAACTCTGTCCCAACATCAAAATATTACACTCTTTGAGATAATACTCTTTATTCATATCCAAGGAAATCGATACAAATATTTTGCCAACAAAATTAGGAAGGACATAACTACAAACAATAGAGACAAAAAGAGAAATAACAAAACTTTACTCAAAAGCAATTTTCCTCTCTTTTTTTTCTCTCTACCAAACACTACATATATATATATATATATATTCTCTATATTATTCTTCATATTTTTTCTCTCTAAAAAAGCCCTATTTATTTGATGGAATTTTACTTGCTACATTGATGCTATTATTATCATTGTTACTAACAGTAGAAGTGGCATCATTAGAAGTGACAATAACTTGGATAGCTCTATTGCTGGTAACACTTTTAATTGATGAAACTAATTCATTCATCTTTCTCATTTCCATCTCTTTGCCTTTTCCCCATAGCACAATGTAGAGTCCCATCACAATAAGCACTGCTCCCATTATACTGTCATTTAAATCAAATTAAAAAAATTTTTGAATAGAATTATACATTAATAATGCGATGAATTGTTAAGTAGTTACCTTCCCAGATAGAGGTTTTCTTCGAGGAAAAATGAGCCTGCAAAGGCAACTAATACAAGCAACAAAGGGTTAAAAACAGATGCGTAAAGCGGACCTTTCAAGCGCACGCACCAAGCGACCAAGCTAAACATCAACCCTGACCCTAAAATTCCCTGCCAAACACACAAAGGTGTGACTATATTTATGAAAGGTTAAAGTGTAATTCTACAATATATTAAATTTAAATTATATTATTTTATACGAAGACTAAAAGATATTATTATTTTTCATTTGGGGGCAAGGCCCTTGTCTATCCTTTCTGGCAAGGGCGGAGGAAGGGAGCAAGTAGTGGCCTTGGCCTCCTAAAAATAAAATTTTTTCGTATAACCTCTTTAATTTTAAGAAATTATAAGTTAATATAATGGTAAAATTGTACTTATTCCCAAAAAAAACTTTATTCATTTTTGGCCCCCTAAAACAATATTTTGGTTTCACCTCTGTAGATTTTCCTTGGTATCTGGTATTATTTCCAATAGGGTGGGGTTTGCCCGTCGACTCTGTCTGGAACCTAAGTGTTAGGAGAGACGACTTGAAGAGAGAACAAGTTCACAAAGCGAGAGCACCTTGTCAAGTGCTTGAGAAGGCAAACCATGTAGGGCATTATTGGGTAAGAATGCTGCCATATAGGGCATCGGTTTGAGTCTCAAGTACTCAATGAGATTCTCCCGCTTTGTGAACCCATCACTTATTCAACCGTTTTAGCTCTCGACAAAGACAAGAGAAAGACCTTCACCAAAAACATTATCAAACTTATTGAGGGTCCTACCCAGAATCCGATCCTCAACATTTACAAATAATATATATTGTATCTAACTAGCATAAAAAATTACATTAACATACCGCAAAGGCAACGGTGAGAAGCCTAACATTCCAGCCTAATTTCCATTGACTCCAATCATTTTCCAAGCAAAGTGCAAAAACAGTTGATTGTATGGCTGCCATAATGCATGTCAATGCTGTGCTTGAGTAATAACATGGATATTTCTCACCCATCTTAGCCTTATAAAAAACAAAAAAAAAAATTCACAACTTTTGTGGTTTGGGAAATGTAAGCATAAGAAAACAAAATTATTGCAAAGGTCAAATTATGATTTTGGTCCCTATTTTGTGTTCACATTTGTGATTTAGTCCTATACTTAAATCTGGCGTAATTTGGTCTCTTTATTTTTTTTATATCATGCATAATTAATTAATCTAAATAACTAACAACTTAATTTTCCCGATTAAAAAGCTAACATGATTTTTTTCTTATAAACGTCTTTTTTGAACGTCTTTTTTGACTCACCATATCAGTAGAGGCGGATCTTCATGGGAGCCAAAAGGGGTCCCCGGACCCCAAAATTTTGGAAAATTGTTGTTATGCCTTTAAAATTTATGAAAATTTTAATCAGGCCTCTCCAATATTTTGTAAATTCTCGATAAGCCTCTTAAATTTTTTGAAAGTTTTAACTAGGCCTTTCAATTTTTTAGAATTTCTTATTAAGCCCCTCAAAAAATTAAAAAATTTTAATCACCCCCAATTTTTTTGAAATTTCTTATTAAGCCCTCTACAAGTTTTGAAAATTTTAATTAAACCTTTAATTTTGTTTTTGAAAATTTTATTTAGACCTCCTGAAACTTAACACTAAGATCCTCCACTGCATATCAACATTTATTTATTTTTTTCTGTTAGGTGGGGTGTCTAGATCAATTAATGAAGTTATAAAAGTATAATGATAAAATTATGCCAGATTAAAATATAGAGGCTAAATTTCAAATTCGAGCATAGTAAAAAGACCCAAAACCCGTAATTTAACCCATTTGCAAATGAAATTAAAAATACCTGAACATTTAACCATAGAGCATATGAAATACAGCTACCAAGAGCCAACAAAGCACCCCATAAATGATGTGCAGAGCTTGGATGTGAGCTATAAGAAGAAGCAGCACCATGATGTTGATGATGTACAAGGTCTAGATGGACCGATCCTGTATTAATTTGGACTCCTTTGTAAAAAGTAAGCAACATTGCTCCACCTATTCCAATTAATGTACCCAACACCTTTGCCTTCCCTGCCATTGTTCCAAATCCTACCTTTTCCAATCTGCATATGCCATGAAATTTGAGTTTTCAGCTCATTAATGGATAGGGTAAACTACACCCAAAGTCACTAAATTATTAGTAAGTTTACATTTTGGTCACTTAATTTCAAAAACTACAAAAAAGAAGAAGATATCATTAAAGTATTCGAAACTTTTCATTTAAGTTGATGACTATTCGAGAGTTTTTTTTATTTAAGTTATTGGGTTGCTAAATATTTTTTTCAAAAAATTTGACTAACGAGCTTAAAGCAACAATTCGATGATCGGTACAATGGATCTACAGTGGTGAAGCTAAAAATTGTTTCATGAGGTGTCAAAAATGAATTTTTTTAGGAGGCAAAGTGTAATTGTACCATTATACTAATATGCGATTTCCTAAAAACTAAAGGGACTATATAAGCAATTTTTTTATTTTTAGGGGAGGCAAGGCCACAACATGTTCCCTCCCTTTGTCCCTATGGATCAATACCCATTGACAAGTAGAAGAAAATGCCTTAGATCAAAGTGGATCTGATGGTCAATGTCAAATATTAGAGAAGAAAGTTGTTTGGATTTTGGTTTGTAGATTCGTGGTGTTCAAAGTTGTGTCATGAACTATAAAAGAGAAGGGGAAGAAGAGTTTTCAATTGATGTAGGTGGTGTGAACAAAGAAAGCCACATAACCACGATTTTAACAGTGGATTAATAACTTAAATGAAAACTTTCGAATAGTTCAACGACCATTTTGTAACTTTTTGAAATTAAGTGACCAAAATATAAAATTACTAATAATTTCGTGACATTAAATGTAATTTACCTTAATGGATAACATGCAAAAATAAACCATTAAATAATTTGTTTAGTAAAATATATATACCCAATAGTGACGGCCACAATGAAAGTTATGCCAGGAATTAAATTAGTCATGGCGGAAACAAATGTTGCGGACGTTAAGGTCATGCTCACTATGTACAAATTTTGAGATAGTGAACCCCTGGAAATAAGAAAGGTTTATGTTTGTTAATTATTTGCAAGAAAAAAATAATGGTAAAAACACCGATCCCTTTCGATTTTGAAATTGAGTAAATTGATCGCTTTAAAAAGTGAAGCAATTTAGTCCTCTTTAATTTTGAAAATGAGTAACTAAAGACATTATTCACGGTGTTAATGTTTTCCGTCAATTGTATTTATTTTGAAACTTAGCCCTCGATGTTATATATTCTATGTAAATAAAATTTGTAAATGTTGTTGGCTAAATTTGTTAAGTCAAGATCAAATTGATAGAATGTGTAAACTTTGAGGGCTAAATTTATTATTATACCAAAAAAATATGCATAGTTGACGAAAAACATTAACTTTGTGATTAACTGTTTTTAATTGCTCATTTTCGAAATTGAGAAAGATTAATCAGTATGATTTTTTTCGAGAGAAACTAATTTACTCAACTTCTAAATTAAGAGGTACCAAAAAGGGATTTTTACCAGAAATAATTAGTTGATTAGAAATTAAGTTCTAACACGTTTAATTGTGAGAAAAATGGAACATGAATGTAGACATGGATTTAATTAATTAATGATTAATCAACTTAAAAATGGCAAGTAAGCTTACCCAAGTAACCCACAAAAAAATGCTTGAAGTAGCACAGTCCAAGTCAGTTTTGGCCTCTTCCTGCGGAAACAAACAAGAATTTGCAAGAAAAATAAAAGCAAGGGTTAATTACCATAATTATATAAAAATTTATTTCAATCCTTCAAGCAAGTTTGAGAAAATTTGCAATTTAGTCCCTTCTTCTTCTTCTTCTTCTTCGAAAAAAAAAGCATTGCAATATTTTCATAACATTTTATTCCTTTTCTTTTTTTGGTAAAACTAGGTGAACGATATGATCGAACGTGATTGAAGACAGAAGAGAGCTTGGCCTCAAATTTAAAATTTTCAATTGAACCTTCCAAAAGTTAAAAGAAAATCGATTAGACCCTTCAAATTTTGTGAGAGTTCTAATTAAACCTCCTGAAATTTTCAAAAGTTTTAAGTAGGCCTCCTCAAATCTTAATGGCGTGTTCCGCCGCTGAGTTGATGATGAAAAAAAATCAACTTCATTCATGCATGGAATGAAGAAACAAGGATGAAGTTAAGAACTTTGTGTCAAAATAACTCTTTAATTTTTAATAAAAAGGCCATAAAAATGTATTATTTTTCCATTTAATCAAGAAGCTAAAAAGGGATTAAATTGATATAATAACTTGAAGAAGAGCTAAAAAGATGATATTGTACCATTTAAATAAAGAAAGCAAAAAAAAAAAAAAAAGTTCTGAAAGAAAACCTTTCAACGACGAGAGCAAGAGGGATCATAACAGCAGAGGCAAATATGAAACGATAAGCGACCATAACCTTGGAGCTCATCCCATCATTTTCTGCCAATTTATACAACACATTAACACCTGCAAACACTACTTGAACCACAACCATTAACATTGCTGGCTTTAACCCATGCAGTATACTTAAAAGCTGCTCCATTTTTTTATAATTTTTCTTTTTGAAATATCACCAAAAAACACCCAAGATGAAAAGAAAAAAGCTTGAAGCAAAGCTTTATGCGTCGTCGTTCTTGTTGATTTCTGTTTCTATATGGTGAGAGCAGAGATATTGAGAAAAAAACCCTAGAGAGAGAGAGAGCAGGTTTTAAAAGGTGACGATGGTTGAAAGAAAATGGTAACTGAAGGTCCTTGCTATATATAACATTCGGACAAAAAAGAAATCACTGTCTTTCTTTCTTTTTTGGGTACACAAAATCACTGTCTTCAAATATAATACAAAGAGGCTGTGGTGTTTTAACCACGTCACCATGTACGTATATCCACTCCGCACGTGCTCGGCTTCCCTCTTTAATCGTTTGGTTTTTTATGGTTAAATTTTGTAATTAGTCCTTACTCCTTATATTATGCGTTACATTTCAAATTTTGAAATTTTAGTCATGGCTGAAAGGTTGTTTTCACGGACGAGGGGGTGGGGAGCTGGCCCCCATAATTGAAAGATTCTTTTTAGACCCTCTAAATTTTATAAATTTATAAGTTAATACGTGGTAAAATTCTTCCAAAAATAATAAAATTTCGATTTAATCTTTCTAAAAATTGTAAATATAAGCCAATACAATGGTGAAATTGTATTTTATCTCCCATAAATATATATAAGATAATATCAATCCTCTAGAAAAAATTTCTAGCTTCGCCCTTGGACTAGTTGTTAAATTTCATTAAATTAAGTTTTGTCATGCACAAAATATTATATGGGACATATATTATCACATGTATAAACGTCAGTTTGTTATTTTCACGTGTTACTCTCAAAAAAGGCTGATTGATGGATTTAACGGATGTCGTTAGTGTCAATATTGAAATTTCAAACCTTGAGAAAGTGTAGAGATCGAGAATGATTAATCCAAATAACATGGACTAAATTTTTAACTTTAAACATACTACAAGACTACCAACATAATTTAACCAAATTGATTTAATCTGAAATGTAGAACTAAACTTGATCGACTCGAAAAGTATAAGACTAAAATTAATCAAACTAAAATGTAAGTTCTAAATTTATAACTTATACATAATACAAGGACTAATTACAAAATTTTATACATGTTTTTTTTGCTTTTGCTTTTAACCTTTTGCACATTGGTGCCCTTTTAGACAAGACGCCATGCCTAAATTACCTTTCTTTTTTAATAGTCAAGCTTGGGATACCACACGTGCCAATATTTTTCTTTTCTTAATCAAATAAAATCCAACTAGAGAAGAAATTACATAATTATATGTATTGAAATTCAAGTTTATTTTGGATTAGACGAAGGGATTTACAAATTAAATCGAAATTCAATACGTTTGGTTGGATACCATTGTTATATATTATATTTAATAGGGTTAATTATATCAAATACCGCTTAATTATAGTTCATATTCTAAATTGGTCCCTAATTTTTAAAAAGTTCTCATTAAGTACTCGGTATATCAGTATTCAATATTGCATCAATCATGTGCTTTTGTCATCCTACCCTTCAAAGGCAAATTGAATTTTAAAATTTAAAAAGATCAAAAGACAGTTTTGTTATTGCTACCAAGTGCTGGGTGTAGTCAACGATGAATTTAGAAAAAAAATTAGGAGGGGCCAAAAATGAATTTTAAATTTTTGAGAGGTTAAAATATAATTTTATCATATATTAGTTCATGATTACATCATTTTTGAAAAAGATTAAACATATATATATTTTATTTATGGAGAGCCAAAGTGCAATTTTACTATATATAAATTTAAAATTAAATATTTATAAGGAGATAAAATTGCAACCATACATTTGGGAGGCCAAGGCCCCGCTTGCCCGTGGGTGCGGTGGTAAGCCATTGTACTCTAAAAGGAGAACAGAAGTTCGAATATGAGAGATTACATTGATGAAAGTGATAGCCCCAAACTCCAAACATGATTGGAAATGGACATGAAAAATACTAAAAAAAATGACAATTTTATCATTAGATTAACATAAAATTTTATAATTTTTAAAAGAACTAAAATAATAATTTTTCATTTTGGTGGCGGATTATCCACGGCCCCGCCTGTGGCCTCCCCTTGCGCCGTCGCTGTGTGTGTATGACGGTCCTCACACCTGGCGTAGGCAGGCACACGCATGACGACATATCAATAGCCTTCCTTCTCTTTGTCTGTGTTATATCACGTGGATATATAATGCATGGCATGGGTCACTGACTCCACGTTACTACTGCTTTTGGGTTTTGCTTTTTACAGTTCCTTTCTTGGCGGCTATTTTAATTTTCTTCTCTTTTCTTTTCCATTGGAAAATCCAAGGAGTGTTTGGCATGTTAGAAAATGAAATGAAACCTTGTAGCGTGTGTTTGGTACGCGAGAAAATGAAAGGAAAAAAAAGGTATATAGAAAATTAAACGTCTAATAGTTTATGTTTATCCATAATTATGAAGTTTATAGGGGTTAAGGGTCTGAACTTGGCAACAACCCTCATATTAGGGTCTGATTTTTTCTGTTCAAATTAGTCCTTAAACTTGATAATTATTCTCATATTAAAACTCGAATTAAGAAATTGTTCTCACACCAAAACTTAAACTTTAAAATTTTCAAAAAAATACCAATGACTAACTTGAACGAAAAAATTTTAAACCCTACGTAAAAATGTTTATCCAAAGTTGATAATTATTGATGGCAAAGATATGGATTGATTAGGCATAAAATTATAGTCACAATTCTTTTGTAATAAATGTCATGTTTGATCATGTTTAAAGCATTTTAAGTATAAGTTTAATTAGCTACACGTGAAAGGTATAATTGGATTGTTTTTCTTTTCTTTTGGGTTAATGATGATATTGGGTTGCTAATGAAACAAACCTTTCCCATAAAAGATGCAATAAAGTTGGTAAAAGGAAAACTTTTGATAGAGTTTTTTCCATGCTAAAGACGGAAAAACTTATAATTTCTTCTTGATGCTTTATTCAGGATAAATATCAATATTATACATAAATTTTGATTTTTACGCGATTTTATATATAAAATTTTGATTTTATTTTTCGCAATTTTGTGTTGATTTATCATATACACAAACAATAATATTTATTCGATATGAAAATAAATGTATACATAAGAACCACAATTCAAGTTTCATCTGTATAATTACACCAAATAAAAGTTCATGTCTCAATTTGTACATTAAATCAAGGTTCATATATAAATTTGATATTTATCTTTTTTTTAATAACATATTTAAAGATAAATTACTAGTAAAATTATTTAATATACTGTCACATGAAAGTTTTACACCCACACAGTGGCAAAACTAGGGGGCTGGTAAGGCCTGAATCCCCCGAATGAAATTTTTTCATATGATCCCTTTAAAATTTTAAATTAGTAAAAGTAAAATTACACTTTCGCCCACCTTAAAAATATAAAATTTTGATTTAATACTTTAAAAATTATAAAGATATAGTATATTAAAATGGTGAAATTACATCTTTCCTATCATATAAATTACAATTTAATTTTAGCCCCTAAAAGAATTTTCTGATTTCGCCCCTCACCCACGATAAAATTTTTTAAAAGTGACACATATGTTGTTTATGATGTAATAAAAAATATAAACTTATTTGAATCCTAAATTTAGAAAAAAAAATAGTGTGGAATATAAACACTCAACCTTATGAAAAGGGTTTCCACAACGTGGAAAAAATATTTGAGTTGGAGGAAACAGAAATAAAGCTAGCTTTTAAGGAACTGTCAGCACCAACTTTACTTTAGTTGGCTAAGATTTTTGACTAATTTGGTAAATGGACTAACAATATATTCTTCCTACTTTTTTTTTTCTTTTTATTAAAGAAAGACAACTAGTGAAAAATAATTTTAATCAATTGTAAATACTAAGAGCACGTTTGGTTGGCTGGCATTACCGTTCCATTACAGCTTAATTTTACGAGTCCACCATCAAATCATTGTTTGGTTCAGTGAAATGTCCTATTACGGCTCGTGTTGAATACGAGCTTATGCAGAGAATATGATATATTTCTATTCCATGTCATCCCCACTGAATTGCTGGTTTGGTGCCCAAGAATTCCATTTTACCCTTCCCACTTTCTCACCTCAGAAACACTCTTACTCAGTCTAACAGCCACTCTCAATCCCAGACTCCCTTGCTTCCTTTGTCTCTGGACACTAGCACTCCTCCCCTTTATCGTAGCCTCCTTTAGGTAAACCCTCTCTCTTTCGTTGTTCCTTTTTTTTTGTTACCCAACAATAAAAAAAATTTATTTTACGAACCAACTATATATGTAACCAAATTTGAATACATTGCATATTTGTTTGTTTCATTTATAAGGAAGAAGGTTGAGATTAAATTATATGTTTTTATGAATGCTAAAACATAAATTTACTATTGTAGACGTATATCTTTATAATTTTTAAAAGATTAAATCAATTTTTTTCATTTTAGAGAACAAATTATAATTTTATCATTTATTTACTTAAAATTTTGTAAATTTTTAGTTTCTTCCTTGGCAATCAAACAAGCAAGAAACCATGTTCTCCCTACTTAATAATGATGGTGTTTCTTTTTACAATAACCTCAATATATACAAATTGAAAATAAAAATTCTAAAGATTTACTTTTTATATATTAATATTGTATTTATAATTTTATAAAGAGTCAATAAACTACATAATGATACATAATTTAAACTGAAAGTAAATGGATTTAATTTTAAATATTTTAAATAATGTGTTATTATTTGATTCATTGATAATTCAATTTAATTTTGTATTTTGATGGTCACATTTTAAATTTTTGAGTTAATATTGTACGAACATCCCAAAATTATGACCTTCATTCTTTATTGGTCCTTAAAATTTAAAGCATTATAATCACATTTTAAGCATCGATGTTATATCAATAACGCCTTCTAATATTAAAATTGTTAATTTAACCATTAAATGATATGTCATATTTTATGTCATATAATTTAAAATGAAGATTAATATAGTAAAAATAGATGTAAAAATCTTAATTTTGAGGTTCTCTATTTTTTTTTGTTTTTTTATTTTTAATTTTAAAAATTGATAAATAATTCAGTTCTTAGCTTTCGACCCCCTCAATCACTACATACGCCCCCGATCAATGTAATGGGATGTGTCTATTTATCTATCTTTTGACTTGAAATGGGAGCAGATTTGAAAAATGATCTTAGAGGGGTTGGGCCAAGAGGGTCTCTTAAAGCCCTCTCTTTTTTTCTCCTATCAGAGTTATTTCTTATTTCACAAATACTTGCCATGGTAAGGAAGAAGGGGGGAACAAACACACTTGGACTTGTATGTTGCGTTCGGGAAGGATGAATCGCTCGCGAAAAACTATGTAGCAAAGTTTTACTTTTCTTTTTTAATTTTCATTTAAAATTATGTCATATGAGATTTAACGTTTCATTTAATAGTTAAATTAGTAGTTTTAATAATAGAATGATTTAATTAATATAATGTTAATAATTTAAAGATGTAATTAGAATATTTTAAAACTCCAAAATTTAAAATAAGGGTCTTGATTTGTAAATATTTGATGTAATTAAGTCTATCTTTTTTGGAAGGATTTATAATATATTTTTATTTTTCTATCTTAGATTCTAAATGGGGAAGGAGTCTTGAGACACAGAAGAGGTGTGAATTGAACTGAAAATATAGAGAGAGAAGCGTATATATTGAAATCCCCATGAGATACGGAGGTGTCATCTTCATGCAGTTTATTTTTCATATAAAAATATAAAGATTTAATAATAAATTTACCTCTCGATGTTTATATCTTTTATCAATTTGGTCCTTATTATTCTTTTTTTTTTCTTCAAATTGCTTTCTTTTAACGAAAATAATGACTAAAACACTGTTTTTAATGATATTAGCACGACAACCCGCGTGACAGTCCAAATGTGGTTCATGTTTTATGTCAACAAATAATAAAAAAATTATAAAAATACAAAATATAGTATGAAGTACAGGCGAATTGTCGTACAGGCCGTCATATTTAAAAATTTAATGTTTTAGTCAGTATTTTCGTTAAAAAAACAAATTGACTCTTTTGACATTTTAATGATTAAATTCGATTTTTAAAGATTGAATGACAAATTTAATTAAAAAAATAAAACCAAATTAACAAAAGATATAACCATTAAAAGCCAAATTTATTATTACGAAAATATTGTAGAAACATTTTTTTCACATAAATATGGAATTAAACCATTAATTCAATTAATTAATTGATTGAAAATAACAAAAACTTTGTGATTTAAGATTTCGATCTATCCTTTCAACTAATGCTTTTATTTTTATTTCTTCTTTTAGTTCTTCAAATTGAAAAATAACAAAGCAGTTTGTTTGTTTACTTGCTTTAAGAAAAATGAAGGGCGAAGAAGGGAAAATTTTTTGGTTTAATTTGTTAACTAAGGAGGAGCTGGCATGCACTTAAAGAAGAGCAATTTGATTAAGTAATTGAGAATTAAATTCGTGGCTATTTTTTTTAAGCGAGTATTCAATCGAGTCGAGTTTAATTAAGTGAAAAATATTAAATTAATTAATTTGATTAGTTCGATGTGAAATATGACGCGTGAGTTTTGGTTGTGATTTATATGTAGATTTGAAACTTTGATTTTAATTCAATTGTACACATTTAAAGAAATAGATATGTCTGTTTATTTTCATATTAGATTAATATACGTAAAAGGATGCTAATTCGATAGTGTTGTTAGTGAGTTGATAAAAATTGAATCAAAATCAAAGTTTCATGTACAAAGTCGCACAAAATTAAAGTTTATGTATGGCATTGCACATTGGATCAAAATTCATGTGTAGTTTTGATATTTATCGGTAATATAACACTATTTTTAGACAGATTAAATCATGTTATTAGTCTATATACTCAGTGTTCTTATATTTTAATTACGTCAATTTGAGTCATTGTACTTTTCAAATTGATCAATTTTAGTCCCTATGATTTTCGAATTTTGAAATTTCAATATTGACCCAAAAGGATAGTAATTAAATACGTTTGGTTAAACTTTATTATTGGTCTTGTACTGTGCGTAGAATTGTAAATTTAGTTCATGTTATCTAATTAGATTATAATGGCAAAATGTATTAGATTAAAATTTTAGTCTCAGTGCAAATGATAGTCTATAATCCATTAACTGATTTTTTGTTGAGTAATACGTAGAAAGAGTAAACTTACGAGGATGACGCCAAGGGGGGATAGTTTGGCCTTTTAAGTTTTTTTTAATATTTTAATTTAGTAAATGATAAAATTATATTTTGACCTCAAAAAAAATAAAATTTTGATTTAATCCTTTAAAATTGTAAAGATATAAGTTATTAAAATTGTGAAATTGCATATTAACTTTCATAAAATATATAACTTAATTCAAGCTCCTAAAAAAATTATGGCTTCACCCTTGCTAACACGGCACTAAAATGTGCAGATTTTTGAAATAGTAAAACTTAATGAATTTAAGAATAATTATTTGGTCAAGGTTGAGATTTTACTATTCAAGAAGTACTTGAACTAAAAATGATAAAATTGAAGTATAATGACTAAATTCACAATATATACATATTATAAGGACTAACAACAAAATTTAACCTTTTAGTTATCATAATGAGTACATAACTCTAGAGTTCACAAAGTTATAGATTGAAAAGCTATGCAGATTAGATGATTAATTTGACTATTCAAAATAATAATTTATGTGTTTTCTAGCAATTATAAAAGGAATCAATCCAATTGGATCACAAATAACCTTCTAAAATTGTGTATAACAAAGCGAATTATTCGAGTTATTCAAATAATTTGATTTATACAATATTAAGCTCGAAATATTTAATTTTAAAATTGAGATAAATATCAAAATTATATATGAATTTTGATTTTGTGTAATTTTATAACATGAAATTTTGACTTGATTCAATTTTCACAAAACCATTGACAACATGATCGAATTAGCAACATTTTATGTTGATATATTACATACACAAACGATTTTATTAATTTGATATGAAAATAAATATATGTATTCATTTCTTTAAAATGTGTACAATTTAATCAAAATTAAATATTTCATGTATACATATGAACCACGTCCAAGTTTCATTAGTATAATTACACCAAATCAAAGTTCATGTATCAAATTGCAAATTAGATCAACGTTTATGTATAAATTTGATATTTATTCCTTAAAAAATTTAAGGGCGAACTACAACCAATGTTACTAAACTATTAATAAGTTCATATTTTGGTCATTCAACTTCAGAAAGTTACAAAATAGTGATTGAACTATTTAAAAGTTTTCATTGAAGTCACTGGATTGTTAAAATCGATGTTGTATAACCTTCTCTGTTTGCACCACCTTCACCAATTGAAAACTCATATTCTTTTTTTTCTTCTACAATTCAATTTTTTTTATGAAATAATTTTGAACGTCACGAATTCATGAAGTAAAATCTAAACAACTTTCTTTCTCCAATCTTTGACACTAACCGTCAGATTGACTTGTATCTAAGGTATGTTATTTTACTCGTCGAAAGGTATTGATTCACTGTACTAATTGTCGAATTATTGATTGGATCATGCTAGCTAGACTTAAATGACATTGAGTGTAGTTTAACGGAAAATTTATCCAAATTTTCAAAATCCGATTTGGATTTTGCTAGTTAAGCATTTCTAGGTCGGATCCGACCGACCTAAATTCAATTGGGCTGTAACTATGAATTATAAGCCCATTCTAAAACCTTTCTTCCTTGACAAAACCCTAAATGTTTTCTGCCATCGTCACTGAGCTCTGATTTTGTTGATCGATTGAATATCGGTTTAAAAGGCTTTGCTCTGGAAAGTCCATTACTTTAATGATGGATCCTTTAATTGAGAAAACAGGTCAACATAAACCGGAATCGGCGCTAGAAACGCCGTTACCTCTTCAACGGAACGCCGTCAACAGCTCAAAGCCGGCCCCGAAGCGGTTCGTCAAGAACCAAATCCCTGACTCGATCCTCAACGACGCCTCCCTTAACGCTGCCATTTTGGTCCTTCCTTCCAATTACAATTTCGAAATCCACAAATGCGTTTGGCGCGTTCGTTCCACTGGCGCCAAGCGCGTCGCACTCCAGTTCCCTGAAGGTCTCCTGATGTACTCCCTTGTTATCTCGGATATCCTCACTTCTTTCGCTGACGTCACTCACTGCTTTATCCTCGGCGACGTCACTTACGGCGCGTGCTGCGTCGACGACTTATCCGCCGTCGCACTTGGCGCTGATTTGTTGATTCACTATGGCCATAGTTGCTTGGTTCCTATTGATGCAACTAAAATTCCTTGCCTTTACGTCTTCGTTGAGATTAAAATCAACGTCGACGGTCTCGTTAACACGATCAAACACAACCTTGGTTCTTCCAAAGAATCAATTGTCCTCGCTGGGACGATTCAGTTTTCCTCGGCGATTAGATCGGCAAAGCCAGAGCTGGAAAAACGAGGATTTAGGGTTTTAATTCCTCAGTCAAAACCATTATCAGCTGGTGAGGTTTTGGGTTGCACCGCTCCCAAAATCGGTTCCATTGCAAATGCTAATGAATCCGTGGCAGTTTTTGTGGCGGACGGGAGGTTTCATTTAGAGGCGTTTATGATTGCGAATCCAGGGATCAAGGCATTTCGATACGATCCTTATTTAGGGAAGTTGTTTTTGGAGGAATACGATCATAAAGGAATGAGGGAAACACGAAGGAGAGCGATAGAGAAGGCGAAGAGCGCTAAAAGTTGGGGGATCGTGTTGGGTACATTGGGGAGGCAAGGCAATCCGAAGGTTTTAGAGAGGTTAGAAGGGAAAATGAAGGAGAAAGGATATGATTATACTGTCATTTTGATGTCGGAAATTAGTCCGGTTCGGATTGCTTTGTTTGAAGATGCGGTGGATGCTTGGGTTCAAATTGCTTGTCCTCGGCTTTCCATTGATTGGGGTGATGCATTTTTAAAGCCTTTGCTGACTACATTTGAGGCAGAGATTGCTCTTGGGGAGATACCTGGGTGGTGGGAGAAAGACGGTTGTGGTTCTTGTGGAAATGGATTGAGTTGCAGCGAGAGTAAATCATGTTGTGGTGATGGCAATGGAATGAAGGATTTTCATGGTGATTATCCCATGGATTATTATGCACAAAATGGTGGGGAATGGAATTCATCTTATGTGAAAAAGTCAGTTCGTCTGATGAGGAGAAACATTGCGCCTTCCTCCGGCAACGGTGCTGCCATTTAGTAGCTGCTGCTTGGGGAGGTTTAAAGCTCTGCATTCATGTCAGCATTGCTAACTCTACTTAATGCCATTTCTCTGTCTAATTTACATGTAATTTACATGAGTTTTGATCTGTAGTTGTTATTCTTTTTTCATGTTTACACCTTGAAGTACAATATCATAGAACGTGCTATACTGCAATACAGATAGATCAGTTGAAGTTATGTGTTTGTTGCTGTTTCTTTATGTGTAGAAAGCAAGCATTTCACTAATATTGGATGGACTATTCCATTTTAGACCATGTTTGGATATATCCTTCATTATTTACATTTTTATCCTGTGTAGCATGTCCCCAAATGGTTTACAAAATACGTACAATATTTCTGTTCCATACTATGATTCCGAACAGGCCACATTTCTAGTAATCATGCCAATAATTTGTCCTTTAAATTCCTTTGAGTTTAGGAGGCCATATTGTGGTAAACCATTGATGGTTATGCATTAGTCTTAGAGGCCATGATGTGATTTACATTCTTTTAATTTTGATATTTAATCCTACAAAGTAAAAAGATTCTCATTTTAGGATTTAATGATTTACATTTTACATTCTTTTGATTTTGATATTTAATCCTACAAAGTAAAAAGATTCTCATTTTAGGATTTACATTCTTTTAATTTGGGTCAGATAGATGATAACAAAGAAACCCTTCAATTAGGCATTGGAGACTTCAACCACCATGCCCTGGGTATCTTGTCTCAACCACTATGCCTTGGTTCAACAAGATGTGATACTTCTGTCATCATGTAAATGTCATCTTCTGCCATTTGTACATAAAAGGGAAAGCACAGCAATCCCTATGAAAATTTTGTTTGTTAGCTAGTATACTATTAAGCATTGAGAACAATAAATACGAAGGCATTAGGCATTGGACAAATAGACCATCTTTCACCAATTTCTACCGTTACTAAAAATGCAAGCTTCAGCTCTAGTATTCAGTAATGCTCTGGTGATTCTTCTAATTTTTAGTTCTTGCACTTCAGTTCATTCAGATGATAACGTGCATGTGAGCATCAAGAACAGATTAGGCAATGGAAAGAACTTAACCTTACATTGCCAATCAAAAGATACCGATCTCGGAGAGCAAAATGTTGCCGATGGGAGCGAATATGGATGGGATTTCACCCCCAATGTATGGGGAACTACATTGTATTACTGTGGTATGGGATGGGAAGAGGTGCAGCAGTATAATTATGATGCATATTCCTTTCAAAGGGACTTTGTTCGTTGCGTTAGCCAATGTTCTTGGCTGATTTCGGCTGAAGGCATTTACGGGTTGAACGGAAACACAGGGTTCTGGGAATTTGCTTACAACTGGTCAAGTTGAATGCTTTGTATCATTTCTCAAGAAAAATAATACATATTGGTTTTCAAAGATAAAGCTCTTGAATCGTGACATGTGTGTGATTTTGTAATCGCTTATGAATCCTCTTTTTAGAAGTCTAATCAAATTGCATCTTACTCTCGCTACTTAAAAAATAAATAAACTAGTTATCTTTGAATGTTAATTCAAAGAATATATTAATTTTTATTAAAATTTCATCTACTTATATTGTTAAATCTAGCATGACAATGATACATAGTATGTCAACGTGTACATTATATTGATATACATAAATCAATTTTAATGGATGGAAATTTTAGTAGGAGTAGTTTGCTTTTTAGTTTAATGCACTGAGATTAATTTATTCATTTTTTGAGTAAAGGGGTAAAATACAATCTAATTCCTAATAGACTATTTTTATGGTACTGTTATCATCTATATTTATATTCCTCAGCATTGATTTCATCATGAATGCTTAATGACTTGCTTTCAAAATAAATTTATGGCAGATGATCTGAGAAACAATACCAAAAGAAAAGTACTTGACCTATAACAAAATCCATAGGCAAACTACCTAGTTCCATGCAAAATACAGTACAAGCCACTTGAAAACAACTGAAATTTCGGCATCTAAAAATCGGAAATCTAACCATGGAGAGCACCCGAAGCATCAACTATACGTATCAGCTACGTCAATGTGGACTTCGGTTTAGAATCGTCTAAATCAGAAGCACTTTCGGTGAACAATTGCAGGGCCCGATTCATCATACTCACCCTTGGAAATCCACATCTGCAGCGTAAGAAAACAGAAAATAAGCAACAGAAACTCAATTAAGTACACCTAATTATACTTAAAAGCACAAATGTTACCTGCTGGAAGGTGCTAAGAGATGCTAAAATGGATCCTCCGATCCAGACACTGTATTTTCTTTCTGGAGGTGCGACCACTTTGATCTTCATGCTGCTAGGGGCAAGAGCTGTGATTTCCTTGCTCATCCTATCGGCAATACCAGGGAACATGGTTGATCCACCGCTAAGCACGATGTTTCCGTATAGATCCTTCCTGATATCAACGTCACACTTCATGATGGAGTTGTATGTAGTTTCATGGATTCCGGCTGCTTCCATACCAATCAGAGATGGTTGGAAGAGTACTTCGGGGCAACGGAACCTCTCTGCTCCAATTGTGATTACTTGTCCATCAGGCAATTCGTAACTCTTTTCAATAGCAGAACTACTCTTGGCAGTCTCCAATTCTTGCTCAAAATCGAGAGCAACATAAGCAAGTTTTTCTTTCATGTCACGAACAATTTCTCGTTCGGCAGTTGTTGTGAAAGAGTAGCCTCTCTCGGTTAAGATCTTCATCAAGGAATCCGTAAGATCACGACCAGCAAGATCTAACCGGAGAATAGCATGGGGAAGGGCATAGCCTTCATAAATTGGCACTGTGTGGCTCACACCATCACCGGAATCCAAGACAATACCTATTCAAATATACGAGAACAAAGTTAATACTAGATAAAGGGAAAAGAAAAGTATCATAGAGGCCCCTATACTAGAAGTTAAATCACATTTCACCCACTCCACTCCAAAAATGGGCAAATTGATCTTTCCTATTAAAATTTCCATCCATTTGTACTATTAAAAAACAATAAAACCAGTTATCATAGCTATCGATAGATACCTGTTGTACGACCACTGGCATAAAGTGAAAGAACGGCCTGAATAGCAACATACATAGCCGGCACATTGAATGTTTCAAACATAATTTGGGTCATCTTCTCCCTATTAGCCTTAGGGTTTAGTGGTGCTTCTGTAAGAAGTACCGGATGTTCTTCAGGGGCAACACGCAGCTCATTGTAGAAAGTATGGTGCCAAATCTTCTCCATATCATCCCAGTTACTAACAATGCCATGTTCGATAGGGTATTTTAAGGTAAGGATGCCTCTCTTTGATTGTGCTTCATCACCTACATAAGCATCCTTTTGACCCATCCCAACCATGACACCCGTGTGCCGTGGGCGACCAACAATACTAGGGAACACAGCCCTAGGGGCATCATCACCAGCAAAACCAGCCTGCAAATACAAGAACATATCCGGCATCGGCATTGTTAAATCAGCCATTAAGCGAAGTTCGTATTCACAGTTCAATAGATTTCACCGTAAGAATATAAATTCGACCTATGAGCATCAGAAAGATAATTCACCAACCTTAACCATTCCAGTTCCATTGTCACAGACAAGAGGTTGAATATCCTCATCCGCCATCTCGTATTAACCTGAACAAGGAATCGGGATTAACGGACCAAATACGAATCATTTATTAGAGAATACTTCAATTATAGACAACTCTTAAGATAAACACACTCCAAATATCGGACCAAATACAAATCATTTGTTGTACTTCATATTCGTTATCCCTTTTACAGTTTACGGATACTAATCATTTCAAAGTTGATGGCTGTCTCCCAACAATATAACGAGAGACAATAAGATTCGAACCTATTAAATGGAACCCGATTTCTGATTAACATGAATCATCCATTATAAAAGCATGAAATTGGAATTGAACATGTATTGCACCGTATTATATCACTGAGCATATAGCAAATTCCATGGGATTTGAATTTTTTCAAGCAAAATACAAATCCCAAAGTTTCACAAAGATTTAAATGAACTGCGAAGAGCTATCAACTCTAAACATGATGAAACCACAAACTTCATATTTTGAAAGCATAAAACAGTATAGATTAATAGAGCCGAAACTTTAGGCAGATCTAAAATCACCAAAACACATAAACTTGACAATTTGACACTCAAACCAGTTCAAATGCAAGACAAAGATATGCTTAGATCCCCAGAAATATTTAGACATAAATAAGCAAAGAAAACGAAGTTATATAGATCAAATGAAATCATTTTACCTTTGTTTAAGCAAAAAAAAAAACCGCTTAGCTTCTGTGCTTTTTGAAATGAGAGGATATGAAAAAGAAAATTTTGACTGAGAATTTGAAAATACAGAGAAGGGTAAATGTTAGCACTTAGCAGCGGTTTTTATATATAAATCAGAGTGAAATGCAAATGAAATTCAACCCAAATTCAGTTTAAGCCTTGTTTGGCTGCTGAGAAAAAGATAAATTATTCTGAAAAAGGTGCAGCGTGGAAAAGAAAAGAAAACGAGTTGGAAAAAATGTAAAAGAAGAGGAATTTAGGTGTTTTTGTTGGATTTTTCAGTATCCAAAGTCCAAATAAAGGCGCTATTTTGCCGTCCAAATTTCAATTTCAAATGGTGCATCGATTTTAGTCATGTGATGATGTAGTCACAAGATTTTATCCAGGGTAAAAGTACCATGAAGAGCCTTCCATACTTAAAAAATGACAAATTAGTCCTTTTAACATTAAATCAAATAGAAAAATAAGGTAAATTACACTCAAGGTCACTAAATTATTTGTAAGTTTATATTTTAGTCACTCAATTTTAAAAAATTATAAAACTATCACTAAACTATTCAAAAGTTTTCATTTAAGCCACTAAACTATTTAGATTTTTTTTATTTAAATCACTAGATTGTTAAATTCTTTTTTAAAGTTCGATAAGCGACGATTTGAAGATCGGTACGGTAGATCAATACCCATCAACTAGTTGAAGAACATACCTTAGATCTAAGCCAATCTGACAAATAATGTAAGAGATCAGAGAAGAAAATTATTTGGATTTTCGTGAAAAAAATTGAATCGTAGAAGAAAAGGAAAAAAATTGGTGTAGGAGGTGCAAACGGAGAAGGCCAATATGAGCAATTTTAACTGCACCGGCAAATAATAGAGAGGCACATAAAGTAAATAAAAAATGAACCTTATTATTATAAATCAAGTTATTAAATATTTCGAGCAAATCTTGAAATTCAAAACTTTCCGTAAACCACCTATCCGATTAGTTAAGAAATGAAAACTTTTGAATAGTTCAATAACTATTTTGTAACTTTTAAAGTTAAGTAGTCATAACGTAAACATACTAATAATTTAATGACATTAGACATAGTTTAACTTGGTTTTAAATAATAAAACGAGTTGTGCGAAGTGAATTTTATTAATAGTATCGATATTAATATAATGATAAAATTATACTTTAATCCCCTTAAAAATATATAATTTAATCTTGATACTCCTAAAATAAATTTCTGGTTTTATCCCTATTTACAGTAACCTAAAATACACACATATGGCATCAACTGTTATTCTCAAACCTCTCATTGTCATTCCATAGTTCCATCAATCGGACTACGGCTCCGATTCGGTCATAACACGGCACTTTGAAGAGGCGAAAGCCGCTTAGCTTGTTTGAAAACGAAGCATAAACGTTTGTTCGTAACACTAATACGGAAAATATACATCGAATTACTTACGATGGAAGCTGATCCTGGTCTTATAATGGGTCACTATAACCGAATGAGCTTCCTAGATTCAGATTCGAAGCTTGATGAAGGGAGATTTTGATGGTGTGAGTTTGAGATGATTTGTATATATCGATACACTCCTCGAGGTCGGCATCGCACGTCAAAAGAACCCATTCATTGTCGTCGTCCAAGTACTTGAGATTGATTCTGTCGACATCTTCGATATTGAAATGCTTCGCGATCTCTCGTTGCAAGTCTATAAAGCCCCAATTCGGTTGCAAACCGAACAGTAACTTGACTTGTCCGAACATAGCTTTTACTCTCAAGTCACCCCCGGTTTGATGTTGAAGTAGCTTCATCTCGTGTTGATTTGAGGCGTGCAATTTGGCATCGCCGATAACACTCTTTAGCGGTCCACCAGGATCTTCCATGCCACCTAAGGCATTGATTCTAGTACTTTGCTGTTTCGCTCCGCTGGAACAACATGTACTTGAACCGGAGCTTTGGCTGGATGAAGAAAGTGGAGATTTCGAAGCAGTGGCTTCTTGGCTAAACATGGCGGTCTCAAGTCGAGGTTCTGAAGACATAGAGTGGTTACTGAGCTTCAATGTCGAAGAAGGAACGTTGTTAGAAAAGTTTGGTGAGCTTAGTTCAGGGAAGCTCGAATAGAATGACCCGATTTGAATGGCTCCCTCTGCACCTTGAACCGATTCGATCACGACTTGGAGCTTTCTTAAAGAATGGCCTACCTTCTTAATTTTTCGAGACGGCCATCGAGTGATCCCGTGTTGCCTGCATATCCTTTTCAGGGTAGTCGGGCACACTGCAAAATGCATCATTGTTTTCCGGTCATTTAAATTACTCAAAAAAAAACTAGTTAACTTGTTCGTCAAGTTAACTAGAAATTGAGACAAGAATATGAAGGCATCTAACTATAATGAAATATTTTCGCACCACCAATACTCTTAGCAGCATCTTTAAGACTCCCTGCAAAGTGCCGCCGAAGATCCTGCAAGCCGATTGTTTTCTCGGTCTTCTTTCGTTTCTTCTCGCCTGCTTTTTTTCCGTCTAAAACCTGATGCCCACTGTCAACTCTATTGGTTCGAGCATGTTGGTGAACCTGTCTGAAATCCAATTCTTTTTTATATTCCCACGAGGACGATATGCCTTTACCCTTTTCTTGCGCCTCCATCATGTGAGCAATCCATGATGACGATTCCACCGGAGAGTCCTCTTTTGATGAAAAAATCCTGACTTCAGTTTCTTTTTTATTGGATTTGAACATTTCCTTAACCGGCAATATAACTTCTTCCTCAAGCTCCTTATCCACGATTACTTGCAAGCTACGGCAAGCCTGCTGCATAAAACCGGACAATGAGTTTATCATACGCTTTTGTGCTTCGCTGTCATGACAATCCTTCGGTAAGAACAGCTCCAAAACAAACACAACTGATCCCGTAAAAGCACTTTGTAGCGGGATAGCTACGGCAGCTCGTAACCCGAACATCCTAGCATGGTGAGAAAGAGGATAATTTGTCTTACTGAAGGCCGTTATATCAGTTGCGAAACATTGTTTGTTCGTCGTAAACGCTCTACCAACAATACCTTGGCCTCGAAACAACTGGTGTTCGGAACACGCTTCTAGGAATCCCGTAAGGCCTTCATCAGCCACGAAACAAAAGGAACCCGAGGTCGAAACGCAACAATAAAAGTTCTTATCGGAATGCTGGGATGGTGCCCATGTTAGAGCCAAAGGCAGTTCATATCTCTTGCAGATGGATCTTAGAACCTCGGTTATCTCAGGCAATGCGACTCGATATAACTCGTTATAACCCTGTGAATAAGGAGAAACTCGGTTTTTGTCTCGGAAATGAAATGATAAAAACTATGAAAAATCCAAACTATGCTATTCCTTTAACCTTAACATTAGGGGGAGTAAAGCAATGTGAGCTCCTTAGATCAACAGCCTGCAAACAAATATGCTTTATTTAAACAAGAATATGAGTAATATAATAAACAAATATACATGACCATTGGCTCTTCTGAAAGGTTTTCTTTATTTATTTTTTTTAATTTACTTTTCTAGAAAATGAAAAGTCAATTACTATGTAAGGCATATAACAAATTTGTTATTATTAAAATAGAAAAATGAGAAAAAAGTTTAGGAACCGTCGTTGCGATCGAGTGTAAAGAACCCGTAACGGACGTCTATGAAGTATGCCACCAGTATGAAACATCACATACAGAATCCAAAACATGTCCTAAAATTCAATATGCAGATTGCAGGCTGTAATGTTACTATGATTCATGATGTTCTTTACTATTGTTTCGGTTCTGTTCGAGGACTTTTGTGGATAAAAAGATGTCCTAAATTCAATATGCAGATTGCAGAGTGCATGCTTCGATTTTACGATGAATCATGCAGTTTATTCCGATTGTTTCCTTTCGGTTCCAGGCCTTCTATCAATAAAATCATGTCCTAAAATTCAATATGCAGAGTGCATACTATAATGTTACAATGTCTCATATGGTAAATGAAAGGAACACAGGTAAAAAAAGGAGACCTCGAGAGCTTTGCAGACATGTTCGAGTTCGGGCCGATAATTGATCTTTTGAGTACACGAGACGATCTCGACAACGCCCAAACAAGTTCCACTCCCTTGTTCGAAAAAAGGAAGAGCAAACGATCCACCAACATTGTACTTTTGCGCCAACCCGACACGCCGATATTCGTCTCTTCTAAAGAAACGAACATCAGG
The DNA here is from genome assembly GCF_025698545.1 of Gossypium raimondii. Taxonomy (NCBI): domain Eukaryota; kingdom Viridiplantae; phylum Streptophyta; class Magnoliopsida; order Malvales; family Malvaceae; genus Gossypium; species Gossypium raimondii. The sequence continues at coordinate 62,424,902 of NC_068567.1, read as the reverse complement.
TGTCCATTCAGGCAACTTCCCCAAAAAAACACGACCAGGCAACCCAATCGGTCCCTCCGAATCCTCCTCGGCCGGGAAGCTGTATGATTCTGAAACATCTCGAAAGATTTCGAGACTCTTACAATTCGTATTCAACGAGTAAGGCTGGCCTTGGGTTGTAAGAACATGCTTGTCTCCTTTTTTAACAGGCACCCAAATTTGTATAAGCACACCATCTCTACCTTTTGTTGATTCCTTCAAATACAAAACAGCCTGCATTAGTCGAGACATAGATGTAACTGCTCGGTTTTCAGATCGACAAAGGTCCAGACTAGCCTGTCCTCGATCCGAATTTATGTTGAAACCTTCAAATAAGAGTTCATCAATGAAATCCATATCCATGGCAGCATCATCATAAAATCCAACATCACCTTCCATGTTCTTAAAAACCATCTAACATCATGAACAAAAATTAAAACACTTTGTAAAAAGAACAAAACCCCATTGTTTAAAACTCTTTGTTTCTTACAAATTCCAGACTTTTACTAATAATTGACACACAAACAAAAGCAGTTTGGTTCATTGAGTGAAAAGCAGTGATTTTATCATTAGTTTTTTTTTTTTGTATCAATGGTGGTGGTGACTATGGAAAAAGCATAAAGACCCCACATTGAAGAATATATCAGATTTCTTTTCCTTTTTCTATAGTGGTTTAAGATTATTTACGAATTCTACACCATAAAAAGACACTGTTGCAAAGCAGAGAATTAAAATGAAAAAAAAAAGAGGAGAAAAAAATCTGGGTTCTTTTTTTTTTGTTTGTTTATCTTTCTATAAAGTAGGTTGCTTGAAGGAGATTCCTGACTGTGAGTTTGCATAGGCGGTGCGTTTATCTGTGGTTAGTGTAAAAATGACGGTGAGATTAAATACTGTAACAATACTGTAGTGTGAGACAAAAAGTAAGCTAAATGCATTGCATCGCATCTAAATCCACCTAAGTTGGTTTTGTTTTGTCGCTTCACAATCCATTTTCCTTCTCTTTCTATAATTAGTAAAAGTGTAATTCCAAAATTAGTTACTTATGTTTGTGTACATTTATGTTTTGGTTATTCAATTTTAAAAATTATTATTAGGTCATTACATTATGAATGTATTATCTAAATAAATTTTCTGATTTTTTTATAAATTAAATTCATTAATTCATTTAATGAATGAAACCATGCAATTTAGAAAAAAAAAAAAGCGAACACTCATCGTAGATGGTGAAAGACAAGTTCCATAAATACAACAAAGGCTTTAGCCTCAGTATCAATAGAACATTACGAAACGTGGAAAATTGGTTTTGTCACAACTCAAGCACGACATATGTGAAGTGATTGTAAGCACTTAATACGATAAGGAAATCAGCCTCAAATGGTCCAAAGCGGTGAGCAAAAATCGACAAAAGTATCGAGTATTCACCAAACTAAAGATTACATGCATAAACAAGGCTAAAAAACATGCTACAAGAGCAGACTTCTCTGAATTTTAATTTTAGGTTAAACTGCACGATTAATCTCTATACTATTTTTTCAATTAATTCTTTTTTGATTAGCCTCTTTTAAAATAAAAAGGGAAAAGACATGAGAGCACAATTGTTTTATTGGAAAGGAAAAGGAAAATAAATTAAAGAACTAATTGGAGAAAGTACAAGGACTAGCTATATAAATTTCCCTAAAATATAGATAAATTTACATAAATATAAGTGACCAATTCTGTAATTTACCCTTAATAAAAACGAATCTCAAGCCCAAAGTGATTATATAAGAGAAGGGTCATCAATTGAATTTTTATGCAGAAAATGGTTCAAACACACTGTACAAATGGCTCTCAAGATCTATGGGAGGCCACGGCTGAGCTCTCTTGTACCTGTTTCTTTTTTTTGCTCGAGTCGCCACGTCCGAGAGCAATTAATGTATTAGCCATTGGTTAACAGTTTCATAATCATTAATTAATGCTTGATTAAAGCAAATTAATTATGTGTTTAGGGTTTCAACGTGGAAACCTCCAGCTGAGTCATGTACTGTTTTGATTAATTAAAAGTTTAGCAGAAAACTAGAAATAATAATAAATTGAGAGTTCCTTGCATCTGATTGCTTGAGCAAAACAAGGCAGGCCAAACACTTGTTGCTTTATTGGAAACAATTAACAAATTTACCTACCATAAATTTTTTTTTTTATCAAATCTTAAACTAACATATATGCCCATTGATGACTTCATATACTTCATGTAAAATCTCTTACCATGTACTTCTATATATATATATATAATTGTGAGATGTGACATGCTCATCATTCATTTCGTCCCTTGATTATGTGATCGGGGTAGGGGCGAAATTAATTTATTTAGGAGAGGGAATTAAATTGTATATTTTTACGAGAGCTAAAATGTAATTTTATCATTTTAATAGCTTATATATTTACATTTTTAAAGGACTAAATCAAAATTTTATCATTTTTTGATGGGTCGAAATATTATTTATTTATTTATTAACTTAGAAATTTATAAAATTTAAAGGGTAAAAAGTTGAATTTCACATTTCAGAGGGGGCGAGCCCTTGCCAGCCACCCCAAGGCCCTTGGTTGAGGGTTTGATCCCCACTAGCGAGAATGTTGTGCATTTCGTGACTAATCGTTTATCTCTTTAGAGAATACCTGGGTAAAAAAATTAGTCATTACAGTAAAAGATGAATACTTTGATTTTGACCAATATATATCATATGATATAAATATGAATAATTTACGAATGTCTATTAGGTCAAGTAATAAAAAGTTTGATGTCTCTTAGAAAATGTATCAAGTTCAAATCTTGTGAAATAAAAAAACAATATCGAGAGGATTTTGACCTGGCATTTAAGAGTTCAATTCGACTCAACTTTTAATTTAGCTGAGCACAAAATAATTATCGAGAGAATTTTTATATGTGTATATATATGAATTATTTGTGGAAATGATGTTATATTATTTAATGACTCTGATTAGTCATTGAAAGAGAAAGAAAGTGTTAAATATATAACCAACCTACGACTTCATCTATAAGTACTAAATGCTGATTTCATTCACAAAAATTGCATTTTGGGTTCATAATTTATAGGTTAAATTGAGGTTTTGGTCCTTTTAATATGTTTAAAGTTTAAATTTAATTGTTTTATTTTTTACTTTTATAATGTCATCAGTTAATCTAAATAGTTAGACGGTTAATTATTGATGTCATTAGTTGATACAAAAGAAAATTCATGTTTGCATGATTAGTTAGGACTGATGCTTTAAAAGAAAAGGCCGAACATTTTAAATTGATGATCAAATCATGTCAAAATTAAAATCTAATAACTAAACCCAAAATTTAAAAATAAAAAGGGACCAAATTTAAAATTTAACCTATCAATTATAAATTAAACACACAAAACACCATTAAATATGGTGTGATAAAATATACAAACCCTAATTACCCTAAATTATTGTTTATTGTTTTAGTTTAATGAGATGAGTTTGAGAAGGCTAACCTCATCCACATGTTTCCTCCTTAAACATTATTATATTTTTATAACTTTATCACAAGATTAAAAGAAAATCAATATCTTTAATTAATGGAATATAATTCATGATCAGTCATTTATTTATTGAAGAACACGATTAGTAATTGCTATCGACGAAGAACACCTTGATTTTGGAAAAACATTAATATTTTAATTCATTCATATAATTATCGTTTATATGTATATAAGCAAGCAAGAGGTATTGAAACTTGAAAAAGTCAACTTTGGGTAATTACAGATGTATACTTGAAACTTTAATTTTAATTTAATCATACACATTTAAAGAAATAGATACATCAATTTATTTTAATATTGGATAAATATCATTATTTATGTATGCAATATATAAACATAAAATGATGTTATATGAATAATTATGTTAATAATTTACAAGAATTGGATCAAATCAAAATTTCATGTATAAAATAACACAAATTCATATATACAATTACACGTTAAATTATAATTTATGTATAATTTTAAAATTTATCCATTGAATCAATGCAAGATACTAAATGGGATTCATTTTGATATTATATATAGATTCTTATTCATTTTTATATATAGTTTACTAATTTTCGCTGACGTCAATTATCAAATAATTAATTTATATAAACATTTCAATATTTTTATTTTTATTTTATTTATAGTTGAAATGGAGTTCCATAAGAGGGAATTTTTAATTTGTTTTCTAATGTTAATGATTATATATAATAAAAAAAATCCACATGCATATTATGGTTTCATATATGATGTGGGATTGAGTTGGAGATGAAGATGCATAATCCATTAGAATTATTTAATTTAAGGGTAAATTGTTAAAATAGTGACTTTTGTTCGTCTTAGGTTACATTTTAGTCACTTACGTTATCGTTTTGTTACGAAATAGTTACTCTGCTGTTAAGATTTGTTACTTCCCAAACGACAGTTCGACGTGAAAGTTTAAATGGGTTTTAAATGCCAACATGGATGTCCAATTGAAATGAGAATTTTTTTTTATAAAAATAGAATACAAAATTTTACCCTAAAACCTGATTTTCTCCAGTTTTAAAGAAGCAACAGTTGAGTTTTTTTTTTTGTTACCATCAGAGATGAGAAGAGCAGAACGACAGAGAAGAAGAAGAAGAAGATGGATGCACCAACCTTTATACCTGCTTGCAATTGTGGTTGCCCATAATACACAAATAAACAAAGATGAAGTATGTCCTTTTTGTCTATCACATATATGGAAAAACATAAAAATATAAATCACCTTTTTTGCAAAAAAAAAAACCATAATATCTAAATCCAAAACCCAGACAAAGGAACAAAAAAACCTATTACTTACTGTAATTCATGTCTGAACCCTTCATTGAATTTATCATTTGTTCTTCCTTTTTGAATAAAAAATCCAAACGATTGAGGGAGCATTTAATTTAATTTCTACTGTTTCAATTCAATAAAGATGACTATAAAAATGAATGGTTTTTTTAGTCAAAATGGAAACGAAAACTAAAAGAAAGAGGAGACCAAGGATTCTTTTTTTCCGGTTCAAGGATTAATCTAATACATTTGTTTTGATTATTTCGGGAAACCAAAATAACATTTCCTTTAATTGAAAATTCAATTAATTAAATTTATTTAATTAAAAAATAAATTAATTTACTTGGCTGGACATCCTTGTTGGCATTTAAAACTCATTTTAACTGTCACGTCGGACTGTCATTTGAGAGGTAATAGATTTTAACGGCAAAGTGACCATTTTGTAACAAAACAATAATGTAGGTGACTAAAACGTAACCAGTTGAGACAAACAAAAGTGACTGTTTTGATAGTTTACCCTTAAATTAATTAAGTTTTACAAATACAATATATCAATTAATTAATAATTATCTTATACATAATTATTTTTAATTTATTTGTGGTTGGAAATGGAGTTTCATCTGCTTATATAAGAGGGAAGTTTTAAATTTTTTTTAATGTTAATGATTATATAAAAAATCCGCATGCATATTACGATTTCATATATGATGTGGGATTGAGTTGGAGATGAAGCTGAATAACCCGTTTGGATTATTTTATTTAATTTAATTAAGTTTTACAAATATAATATATCAAATATATATTTTATTATATAAGAGGGAGTTTTATTTTTATTTTTAATTTTAATGATAATATATAAAAGAATCCCCATGAATATTAAGGGTTCATATATGATGTGGGATAGAGTTGGAGATGAAGATGAATAATCCATTACAATTATTTAATTTAATTTAATTTAATTAAGCAGACGAGCTTAAGTCATTATAGTTGTTAGATGACTGGTTGAATTATTCAATTTATAATTTATTAATCTCTTAATTAACATTTTAAACTCAATTAATTGATTTTATTTTATTTTTCATATCATGCTTAATGTTTTTTTTCATTTTTTTTTCTAAGCCATTTGCTTATTTTTTGTTTTGCCCAGTGACGGTGTTAGTCTTTGGGTTGACTATCGTTCGTCTTTTTTTTTTCCCTCCCACTAATAATTTCTTTCTTTCTTCTTCTCATTCACTCTACCTGTCTTATCTCTTTCCAATTTGTAGATTTATTTTGTGGGTATCTTTGTTGTCTTCACAAGTTGTGATGAATAGATGATAGCGCATGTCGTTCACTAAAACTCCACCAGCCACTAGTAGTTTTTCTTAGAAAGTGAGTGGCTTTTCATTGGCTTTTTAATCTGATTCTGTTTTGAGAGTATTTCAAAATAATAAATGATTTCACGAGTTGATTTGGACCCGTGTTGTCTTAAGTTTTATATGTTTTTTTGTTTGCTTTTTCATTGTTTAATAAGTTTTCAGTTTTAAAAATCTTTGCCTGCTCTTGTGGGACGTTTTTTTAGTCTTACTTATACATGTAAACCTTAGTTTTACAGGTAATTTTAGGGATGATTTTGTTGCCGTCCTCTCTAGTTTGGTAAATGCTCGACTCTTTTGTCAATTTTTGCTTGCCACTTTGGACCATCCGGGGCTGATTTCTTTACCGTATTAAGTGCTTGCAATCACTCCAGATATGTCGTGCTTGAGTTGTGGTCAAGCCAATTGTCAACGTGTCATTATGTTTTGTTGATGTTGATGCTAAAGTCTTTATTGTATTGATGGTGCTTGTCCTTCACTATTTACAACGAGTGTTTGTTTTTTTTTCTCCTGAATTGTACGATTCCATTCATTGAATAAATTAATAAATTTATTTTTTTATAAACCAAATTGACTAAAAAAAAAGCTTGGCCTTAAGCTTCGAGCTCAATCTACCCAAATGACTTGTTTTAATTATTAAAAATAATAAAAAATTATTTTATATAAATTTAATTTATAAAATATTTTATATAATTTATTATTTTAAAATAAAAATGAATCCAACAATTTAAAAATAAAAATAAAAATAAGTTAAAAAGAAAAGAGCATCCCAGATTCCCAATAATGCAATGAAAGGACATATTCTACTTCCACCTTACAAACAAAATATAAGGTTCTGGCTTCAATTTTAGATATCACCTTTAAAGATTCATACATGATCATGCCAATATAAGTAACTGTTTCAAGTGATATTTATCAAATCATTCACATAGTTGGATTCTTTGAGCCTTGATTTGGTGATGATGAAGTATAAGAATTTTATTTTAATGTGGAATTCGATATATGAAATTTGAATTATGATTCATATGTATAAATGTTTGTGTATGTAACATTTAATGTAAAATTGTGTTAATTCGATAATGTTAGTAATATTTAATAAAATTATACAAAATCAAAATTTACATGTGACATTACACGTTAAATCAAAGTTCATGCATAGTTTTGATATTTATCTCGGACTAAACTATAATATTTCTATTTTTGGAAGTTGCCCATGCTTTTGAGGTCTTGTCTTTTTTTGTTCAATATAGAAGATTCCTTTAAAAGAAGACTAATTGAAGTATAAAGAGACAAAGCCTCCAAAAAGAACATACAACAAAGGCCAAGGTATGGCCCAACCAAAAATGAGACCCTAGTTGCTGCTCGCCATTGCCGATGTCACAGCCCGAGGAAGAGAGGGAAAGGGCTTTGGGAGAGAGTGAGAGGTTATTGCAATTGGCCCAATCGCAAGCGTGCCTCTAGTGAAGCCTATAAAAGACGTTGAAACCGTCATATTGTTGGGAAGGAGAACAAATGGAGGAGAGACAGCCGAAAACATTGGCAATGTAGCCACTAGAAGCGATGACACCAAGGATTGTCGAGATGTGAGACTAGTGAGGGGCCTTGGGGAGGGACCGGCGTCGAACCACCATGAGAAAAGAGGCTTCATTGAAAACAAAGACAAAAGATCGAGGAAACTCCTAGTCGAAAATGGAGAGACTAGCTTCAAGGAATCGTGGAAGACCACGAAGAAGCCGGAAGCAATGCCTCTCGCCATTCTGATCATAAGGAAATGGCGCAAAAAGAAAAGAGGGATCAGCCGCACCGACGAAGGTGAAAAGAAAAACCCTTTTAAAGGGTTCATTCCATTTATCCACATAATAATGGTTTTATAAGTTTAGTACGTGATGTTTCCAAGCTTGATGCTGATAAAAGTAAACAAAATTCGAACTTGAACTGGCTTTACTCAAAAAATTCAAACAACTTAAACTCATAAAAATTAACTCGATCGAAAACCAGATTAATCCAAGCTTATAATCATCTTTCGAGTATCTTATGTTTGCCATGGAGCTCAAAACTGTAACATATTCAAATTTACGTGAATTCAATCAACTTAAGAATTAAACAAAATAAAATCAAAACTATTATTCAACAATTAAATTTGGGATATATATATATATATATATATATATATATATATAAACTAAATACACTGTCAAATATCAGTATACAGAAATAATTCTAAACCCTACATTCAACAATAGTGTAAACTCTCATAAACTTAAACTCAAATCCAAAGCCATGCAAGAAGAATATGAAGAAGATGAAGCATTTTCAAGTTCAACAGGTGGTGTTGGAGCAGGCAAGTTCAAGTCCAGACAACCACCTTGTCTTGGTTCAAAATGGTTCAATGACGGTTCATCATTTTTGTCCCAATGGCACCTTTTATGCCCACCCAAAGCTTGTCCACTTGAGAATACCCTTAAGCAAATGCTACATTTATGTCCCAAAAACATCACCGTTTTGTCATCGACCTCGTAGCCGCCATCAGTTCTAGTTATTGCGAAACAACCTTTTACGTTCTTGTGGCTAGCCCTATGACCACCTAATGCTTGGTGTGACCCGAATACCTTCTTACAACTCGAACATTCGAATCGGAAAGTGTCGGTTTCTTGAACCATGTTGGGTTCAGTCTCGCTGGTAGTACCATTAGCCAACATCAACAAGGACGCTGCGATAACATGGTCCTCTTCGGTCATCGAAGACTCTATATCATTCATTTCCTTGACAGGGGAAACGGGACGGCGATATTTCGGAGGAGGATTAATCCCACGCCATTGTCGTTCAGGGTGACATCGCATGTGTCCGAAAAGTGCTTTCCATGACCAAAACTTCTTCCCGCATTCACTACAAGGCGGTGTGATCTTCGGCGCGGAAGGGTCGGGTTTTTTAGTATATTTAGGCCTGGAAACAGGACTAGAACTGTTCGGGAACCCAGTGGTATCGACCTTCATCGATTTGGACCGTTTCTTCTTGTGATTCTGATCACATTTCACCAACGCGATGTCATGTTGCGAAACAGAAGAAGGGAATCGAAACCCGGAATCGGAGCCAACGTTTTCATTCATTTCGAAACAATGAAAAGAAGAAAAAAGAGTGTAATATGGTGGATGAATGGATTATGTAAGGAAGTGTTGGTGTCGGCAGTTAATAAAGGAGTAAGGGACAAGAGGGGAAGTGTTTTGAAATTGGGCGGTTATTTTGTGATTCAGTTAGATGTTGGAAACATGGGGTTAGTTACCTTTTGGCCTTAGCCAATTACCGTGGGTTATGCTTCACTGCATTTACCCTGTAAATCCTAGAGTTGTTTTGTTTCACCAAAAAAATATATATATATTAAAAGTTATATTTATTATCAAAAAATAACATACTAAGTCCCTAAATTAAGCCCAAACTTTCAGTTTGATACTAAAACTTTTTTTTTTGTTTAACTTTGATATTTAAAGTATTATTGTCGTTCTAGTTTACTTCAAAAAAGAAAACTTGCAATAAAAATATAATACGTGACACATTTTTATTGTACATTGGTCAAATATATATATATATATATATATATATATATAAAATCGGTGTAAATGATAATTCAATTATCAAATTGGAATAAAAAATTAAGTGCAAAGTAATAAAAAAAAAAGTATAGTTTAATAATTACACATGTGAATTGGATAAATTAGAATGGTTTAGGATTGTGTCAAATTGGGTCTTTATATTTTTGAGTCATTTCGAGCTTGTTTAAATTTGTTATCATTTCGAATTATTTTGGCGATGTTTTTGAAATTATTTCGATGGTCAAATCAATTGACCAATTCAACTAGTCTTATCAAACCAGTCTTACCAGTTCAAAACTAACAAACTCTTTAAAATTTCAAAAAAATAAAAAATTATAAAAACCGATTCAACCGCCAATCCAGTTAGTTTTTAACTCAGTTCAACCAATCTGGACCAGTTCATAAGTCAATTGATTTTCTACCCCTTACTAGACCGGTACATCGGCCGGTTCTTGATCTAACTAGCTGATCCGGTCCGATTTAGAAGTTTTAGGGTTAGTCATTTTAATTTGACACTTGAGTTTAGGTAATTTCGAGTTACTTATTCAAATTATTTAAAATTCGGATATTTTAAGCTTATATCATTTCGAATTGAAATCATTTCAAACTAATGCAAGAATTGACATTAAAGGTATGCTTGAACTTGACCCTGAAATAGATGAAACCCAAATTTAACAGTGCAAACTAGGCTTAATACAAGCAACTTAAAGGATCATTTTCAACAGCTAAAGAAGAAAGAAACTTAAAAAAGGATCATTTCAGAACACATATGACAATACAGTTTTAAGTGTACTGTCCGTACCTTTTCGCTATGAAAATACACGGAATTTTCGAGATAAAACTACAGTAAATACCGCATTAGCCAGCAACTGCAGAACAACTACAAAGAACGAAGATCAGAACAAGTGCGCACGTTTGTGCACCGGTTTTTCTATTACAACTTACAACATTGGTTACCTTGTGATACTTTTTATTTGTACGATTGATCCGGTTGATTCGAGGGTGCTTTAGCTATCTTCATGGTTTTTCCCAGGACATTTAAAACGGCAACACGCTGCAACTCTTTCGCTGTAACGACGGGGAAGAACAATAAAGCACAAAGAACAATATGAATGCTACTAATTGCGATAATTACCGACTGATTATGATGATGGAATGTTATAATTTATAAACACAGTATATCTATACATTCATACAGATAATTGTACGAAAAAGTAATACACGATGCACACGTAAATTACCTTCTTCCAGTGAGAGCTGAATCGATCTTTTTTCGAGTTCTATAGCATGTTTACTGAGTTCAACTGCAGAAAGTGATTGAAGCACTGACAACATAACACGAAATGACTTTGTAACATAAGATTTTTACGATTGGGAGAGTAGATACAGTAAGATTGGTAAAGCACCATGAAGGCCTATGTAAAGAGTCGGATTGCATTTGGCCCTCTCTACTAAAAAAATGGACAAATTAATCCCTGTATGTTACATCAAAGAGCAAATTCATCCTTCTGTTAAAAATTTCATCTATTTTTACTATTAAAAAATGGGCAAATTAGTCTCTATATGTATAGGGACCAGTTTTTAGCAGAACAAATTGATGAAATTTTTAACAGGGGACTAATTTGTTCTTTGATCTAACATATAGAGACTAAATTGCTCATTTCATGAGTAGAGGGAGCAAAATGCAACCGACTCCTAGTACAGGGGCTTCCATGGTATTTTTACCGGTAAGATTTGATTCATTGAAAATACGGACATACTCTGGGTATAATCCTCTAGATCGGACTGGTCCAACTTTTTCAATAGCATCTGCAAATGATAATACCGCTCTTCCCAGTGAAGCTTCTTAAATCCATTCGGACTATCCAATGCAGAGGCTGAGGAATCGAGCGTATGTTGATTGGATTCCAAGGGTGGTGCTAATCTCGTAGCAGATTTTCCGAGAGGTATAGGCACTGAAGGTTTGGCAGATGAACTTGTCAAGGGCGCCATCGGAAGTGGTGCAAATGCTGGAAAACAAGAAACTTTAGGCTCCTTTATTTGGGGCTTTTGTTGGTTAATTTCCTCCACTTGACCACCTGCAGGCCTCGGCTGTTGGCAATTACTTGTGCTGCTACAGTCCAAAGCACAGTTTTTCGCTAATTCTGCTTCGGGTTTTCTACGCACATAAACAAGATGCCCGTTTATAGCACTACTGCTCGGAGATTGGCAGCGTGAAGGACTCACAGGACATTCAGGGGCTGGTCTCTTATTTCCAGAAACCTTAGCAGGATCGATAACAGGTCCTCTATCTTTAGAAAATGAAGAGCTTCCCGTAGAGTACGGCACAGTTCTGTTTTCGTTCTGCAGATCTCTTAATGGTGTCTTCTTTGTACCAACCAGAGGTTGCTTATCACAAGTCGGCAAGTTACTTTCAGGATTCCGCAGCCCGTATTCACTAACTTTAGAGTCTATTGTTTGTTGACCCATCTGGTGATTTTTTTTTTTCTGATCAAGGTAATAAATTGACCATGGTCATATAACTGAAATCAAATCAAAACTGAAGATGCGGTTCTTAAACTAAAAACGGATAATTTTTCCGACCTGAATGACCAGATATAGCTTTTCTTTTTGGAATTTAATGCATACTGCTTTTCCATAATTGACAAGCACAAGCCCAGACAAACAAACATATCAGTGTTAGCTTTTGGCTTAAACCGAAAATAACGTAAAATTTGATCAGATTCATAAAAACCAAGCAGATCATGGCATAAATAATAGCAAAAATAGTAACGAAACTATACTAACAGGCCATTTTTTTTTAGTAACATAAAATGAAATTCACACAAATGTAAGACAATCCCTTGAAATTTTATGATTGTGATATCACATTTTGTTTTATCATGTATAACGTTTACCACTTGAACCTTCTCTTCATGTTCGGGGTCATGTCTGAGAACAATAATACAAAACAACCTATTCAAAACACTTTAAAAGAACAAAGTATCTGACTGATTTTCACAAGACAAAGGAGTTTTTTCATGCAACGAGTTTGGCCTTAGCCGGACATGTCTCGAGGGAAGTGAATGATCTATGGTTTGGAATCTCTTCTAGTTAGTAACTACGGATGAATATCGAGGCAATTCGATATTAAGGATCAAGGAAAACTACCTATGTTTTGCTAACAATAGCAAGGTACACTGCCCTCGGCTCTGTCAAAATTGAAATAGTTTTACCTGATCCATTAACAATCACCATAGATGGTGAAGCTATTGCTAAGGTCGGGATTTCTAACCAAATTAATGTATCAAAACCGGAACTCAAAACATTTGGGAATAAAGTTCATACTTAAATGCATTTACAAATGGATCCTCAAGTTTGGAATCAATAATTTTTTCAATTCCAAACAAAGAAAACTACAGATTTCAAATAAGCTCCATAAAATTTTATATGGAATTCATTAAACAATATTTAGAATGCATTTTAAGTTTGAATTTCTCTTAAATAGAAACAAGATACAAACTTGGGCAAATACAAAATATAACAAATTAGGTCATTTTTCACTCAAATCAAACAAAGAACATTTTAACCCAACAAAAGTCAGAATTGAAGATTATTTCAATTGAAGATTATATCAATCAAAGATACAAATACATCACATATTGCAAAAAATACAAAAGACCCAGTACCCAGGGTGTTTTCTTAAACACAAATTAATCAACTTTTCAAGACATAGGTTCTTCAAAATGCATTAAAGGAACAATACCCATTGAATCAAAATGCAAAAATCAGCACAAAAATGGGAATATTTATGCAATTATATTGAAGTTGATCATATTCAAAACATTCACAATTACCCAACGAATAAGAACATAAATAGGAGACGAATAAAGCAAATGAAGTGCTGCAAGAGGAAAATATATAGAAAATATTGAATTAAAACAAAGATAGAGAAGACATTTTACCTTAGCTCATTTAAAACGCAGAAATAGAGAAAATAGAGAGAGAAAGATCGGTTTTTTCAGTAGGCAAGGAACTTTTGCCTCTAACGAAGTAGTTTAATTTACCGTTTAGACCTTTGAACTTTTTAATTTTTAGTTTCGAGGGGAATATTACATCATGACACCCTAGTTTTTGGAGTATTTCTATAATTCCTCCCCCAACATTTGGAAAATTAGATATTATGCTATATTGGCATTAACATGTTTTTTAAATTAAACCCACTGCTCAATGAAAAACTTGCATGAATTTCAAAGTTCCCTTTGTAAAATAATTGCTTTTGTATAATAGGGTAAATTGTATTAGTAGTAGTCCAATTATGAAAAGTTATAAAAAGATCACAACTGTTCGACTTTTTCTTTTTTGAACACAAGTCGAATGATAATTTGGCAGCTTTTAAAATTAACATAATAGTAACTTTAGCACTCAATATTTATACATTGTGTCAATTTGGTATTGATTCTAAAAGATTAACCCTAATATTTACAAATTGCATAATTTGATTGTCTTTTTTAGATTTGCCCTTGTGACATTGAGAGTTTATATTAAAAGAATGAAAAAATTAAAATTATTATCTTGGATTTCTGAGTGTTTCCATTTTGATATATTTTCAATCAAATTTAACTAATAAAGTTGATTTTTGGCTTTTCAGTTGAAACAAAACTGCAAAAAGATAAAACTATATAATGTGTAAATGTTGCGAGATAAACTTTTAAGAATCAAAATTAAATTGAGATAGTGTATAAATGTTGAGAACTAAAGATAGAATTATACCAATTTTAACCCATGTCATTTTTCCATTAACCATTTAATGACTAGCGACTAAAAAAGAAAAAATCAGATAGTTTCATGACCATTTTTAAAACTTTTCATAATTAGGTGACTAACAAAGAAGATCACCAATACTTGGAAACTAATAACAGAATTTAACCTTTCAAACTTTATATGAGAGAACAAGCAAGTTCACCTCAATACTGGGGCTAGAAGAAACTTATATCAATGAATGAAAAAGGACTAATCTTTGGATCAAAATGAAAGCTTCGAATAGCTAATTCGCACAGTTCATTTGCATTTGCATCGGGGGGATTCAATGCATGAATAAAATTTTCCCAGTAAGATTCCATTGAAAATCCAAAAGCAATGGAGAACAAAAATCACAATGACATAAGCAGCCTCTTTTTTTATGTTCTTATAACAAAGAAAAAACAATAATCCGATGTGTATGTACATATGCAAGTACTTGAATGATCCAATCCAAGTTACGCACAAAGCCTATTGATATAAAGTTCTCGGGATCATCGTCATCAATGTGTTTTACTTGCTTACCAAACACGCACGAACAAGGGGATCAGCAGGCATGTCGATAATC
Source organism: Gossypium raimondii (assembly GCF_025698545.1). Lineage (NCBI taxonomy): Eukaryota > Viridiplantae > Streptophyta > Magnoliopsida > Malvales > Malvaceae > Gossypium > Gossypium raimondii. The sequence continues at coordinate 62,409,757 of NC_068567.1, read as the reverse complement.
TGTGGTTGGCTATGGCAAACAAGCCAAATGAACTAATCTTACAAGAATATTTCGAGGCATTACTGCCCAGGATTTCCGAGAAGTCTCTCAACTGCAGCGTGGACGTTTCCAGAAGTAGCACGAAGTGCTCTAATGTTCTCTTCAGTGTCGTAGAAACCCATTTCTCGGAGTTGTGATAATTGTGTAGCATACAGTTCTTCTGGGGGAACTGGAAAAGACAACGAAGATGGTATTAGTAGTGTAGCAAATTTAATGAAAGTGAAGTTTTCATATAATATGAAAAGATATAATGATGCTAACCATTGGGTTGGTTGGGAACACTAAGGCTACCGGCACCGAGACCACCGAACATATTCATCAACAAGTCCAGACTAGGAGTACCAGGTGCTCCTGGAAATGCAATAAAACAAAATGAAGTGTAAAATATAGTCGAAATAAGAGCTTGTTAAGAGAAGGTGGCAACACAAGCTAGAGAGTTCGATGTTTAACAGAGCCCTTTCAGGCACTTTATCGAAAAAATCTGTAACTACAGTTTGGACTTGTTCGTATTTTGTACCTCTAGTTGTACTGCTCTGCGTTGAATCCCTGTAAGAATGCTAGCTACGGTTAGAAAAGTGATGATAATCATCAAGGTAAGTTCCCACATAAAAAATATTAAGAACAGAAAAAGAATTTGATTCTATTTTTATTAAATCCTTCAGATGGCCAAATCTAAAACAACAATTTAGAAATTATTATGGTAGGTGTACAAGAAATCTAAGTCCAATCAAGAAACAGACACTAATTCACTATAGAAATCGGCGTAATGATAAATTTAACCCTCAACGTCTACATCTTTTACCAATTTGGCCCTTATTCTATTTTTAATTAAATTTGGCCATTAAGTAAAAAAAGAGTCAAATCACTTTTTTTAACGGAAATGCTGACTAAAACATTAATTTTTTAACAATGTTGACATGGCAATCCATGTGTACTTTATGTTGACATGACATTATTTGTCTTATATGTCACATTAACAAATAATTTAAAAATGATAAAAATTCAAAAATTCAAAATTCAAAATTCAAAATTCAAAAAAATAGCATGAAGTATAGGTGGGTTGCCATGCGGGCTTCTATGTTTAAAAATTTAAAGTTTTAGTCAGTATTTCCGATAAAAAACAATTTGACTCTTTTTGGAAGGTGATGGTAAAATTCTACTTTTTTTAAAAAGTAAAAGGCTAAATTTAGCTCAAAAAAAGAATGGCTAAATTGACAAAAGATTTAAATGTTATATTTATCATTATACGTCATTTGTAACAGCAGCAAGAACAAGTCTTAGGACAACCTTAAAAACAAGAATAGCACAAAGCAATCCGGGTTTTAGTTACCAATGGAACATAGGTACTATTACTTACTGAGTAGACTGCTGCCGATTGAGCTGAGACAGAAGCGACTGTTGTAAAGTTAGCATTTGCTGCAAGAGACAAAAAAAAAAGGCAAAGGAAAGGTGAACAGGGTGAGTTTACTGCCAAAACAAAACTAGGGTAAAAATATCATAGAGGTCCTTGTACTAGGCGTCATATTGCATTCTGTCCTCTCTACTCAAAAAATGGGCAAATTAATCCCTTCACATTAGATTAAAGAGCAAGCTGGCCATTTCTGTTAAAAATTTCATCCATATCTACCATTAAAAAATGGCATGACTAACAAAATAATCAAATAGTGACAAGTGGTGTGCCACATGTACCTTATGCTGACATATAGGGACCAGTTTTTAACAATAGAAGTGAATGAAACAGAAGAACCAATTTACTCCTTGATCTAACAACAGAGACTAATTTGCCAATTTTTTAAGTTGAGGGGGCAAAATGCAATTGGAATCTGGCTCCTAGTACAAAGGCCTCTATGATACTTTTACCACAAAACTTGGTAATAAAATAATCTTGATATTATCCACTGGGGTAGCCTTAAAATGCCTAAAAGACCGTATCAGCTAAGGTGAGATTACATAAAGAACAAAAGATTCAAAACCATAGAATCATGTAATAATCATTTATCACGTACTCAAAGAGAAATCAGAGATGCAAGCGGCATAGGATATACCTGCATTGTCTCAGGGGAAAACATCTGACGAAGTACTTCAGGGTTTTGCATCATTTCTCTCAATTGAGGGTTCGAGTCAAACATTCCATGTAGTTGGGGGTTGAGATTCATAATCTAAAAAAGTACACAAATTCTTAACATAACGAAAACGAACAGATAACAAGCTCTCGATTGAAGTGATTCTTCAAAGTACCTGATTCATATACTGGGGATTAGATGCTACACTACGCATCATCTCTGATATAGCTGGGTTTTGCAACAATTGTGTCAACTGAGAAGCATCTGGCATTCCATTCAGCATGGGCGGCATGTCTGGTAGCCCAAGCCCTCCTAGACCACCAATACCGGGTGTCCTAGCATCCGTAGCAGGATTTGACCTTGCAGCAGTATTGGTCTGGGCTGCCCCTGACAATTTGCAGCACACAGATATGAAACAATAGTTGGCATCTAAAGAAAAAAAGGTTTAGATAATTCTAGTTCGCCGTATATTAACTTTTCATACTAAAACTGCAGTAACATAGTGTAGAACATATTGTATTGAAAAACGCCATCGCTTTAGTAATTCATGATCATGAAAAACTAAACATGGCAACAAGCAGTCTCAGACAAAATATTGTAAAAGCCGTCGCTCTACTTCACCATGCAAAATTTCTAAATAAGAACAAATTCTTCACTCAATGGCTAAAAAGAAAGAATCCCTCATTCATATTGCAAAATGTCAAAAGAAAATATATAATTACTAATCACGCAATATTAAACACGGGCAGCAACCTATACTTAAATTAATTCTTAATCAAAACATTCATCACACAACTGAATAAGCTCAGTATACTGTCATTATAGTTTAAGCATTGATCAATATTCAAGTGCATGTTATCGAAATTACTTAAGACCGACAGCTTTTGGGATCATGCTTCAATGAAGTAAAGAAGGCTGAACCTTACCACCACCAGCATTGTTGCTCCAAGGGTTAGGAAGAGGATTCGTATTTGGGGTAGTTTCGGAATCAGTAGTAGAAGTGTTGTTTGGTGAATCTCGAGCTTGAGAATTACCTTGATTGCCCAATAGGGCTGCGAAAGGGTTCAAACCTGGACTATCTACATTACTTCCAGCCATATTCGTAGCATTCAAAAACGGCTCCTGAACGTTTTCATACATACGCCTAAGCATGTTAAATCCCTCAGGAGAGGATTCAATATTACTCATGGCCCTATCAGTATTTCGCATCATTTCACGCATGAGTTCAGGATTCCTTGCAGTTTCCAACGTTTGCCGAAGAGTGCTAGGATCGTTAAGTATATGCCCAAGTTCAGGGTTCCGATCAATTATTTCACGCATTTGGGGATTGCTCATAATCAAAGTGCGCATTAACTCCGGGTTATTCATCAAACTTTGAATAGCAGGTGTATTCATTATTTCCCTCATCGCTTGAGGATTTTGAGTTAGCTGTTGCTGTACTTGTTCAAATTCAGGAAGTCCGGATTCAAACAAACCGAAACCTCCATTGCTACCGAGTGGATTGAGTCCAGTGAATAACGATGCTCCCAGGCCAGCATTGTCGTTAGAACCAACACCAAGCGTGACCCCAGGTGTTGTATTAGGAGTTGCAACATTTGTGGTAGCTGCAGAAGGAGGTGTAGACGAAGACGGGGCGGAACCACGGACCATGTGGACCGTATGATCAGCTTGCAAACCTTCAATAAGGATTAAAAAAAGTGAAATACTTCAGCATAAATTTAGGTTCACATATTACAAATTTACTTAACCCTCCCATGGGTAAAAGCACCATAAAGGCCTTTGTACTAAAAGTCAAATTGCATTTTGCCCCCTTTACTTAAAAAATAAGCAAATTAGTAATTGTAAATTAAACCAAAGAGCAAACTAATCCTTTCAGTTAAAATTTTCATCAATTTCTACTGAATAACCGGAGTTACACTTGGTGTGCCAATTTTTAACAGTAAAAATGGATGAAATTTTTAACAAAAAGACTATTTTGCTCTTTGATTGAACCTACAAGGACTAATAAGAAAAATATAATCAGACTCTTAGTACAGGAGACGCTGTGGTACTTTTACCCCCTCCTATGAAATAGATTTATCTTCTAAAGTAAGCATCACATACATAACATTTATATCCAAATGCCTTAATCAAAAACAGTCTAATTCCTAAATACTCTAATTAAGAAAATCAAGCATTTTATTAATACAATCAAAACTTTTTACCAGTACCCTTTTTAATTTTTTAAGAAATTTCACCGTTTTCAATATTTCTCTAAATACCAAAGATTAAAAAATAAACCCAAAAAAAAATCATTAAGAAAAAAACAAACAAAATTCTAAAATCAATTAAAACTTATTACCATAACTTTGAAGGGTTTGGTCATCTTTCAATATTCGCCCTTTATAAATCAATCGTTGCTGATCAGCTGGGATATCACAATTCTGAGCCAAAAGAGCTTTGAAAGATCCAACAGTTGATTCAAGGTTGGTCCTCACCGTAAATTTTGTACCGTTCGAGCAGCGGATATTAACCGTCACTGCCTCTTCTTTTTCTCCTACATTGCCAATGGGTCGTGACTCACTCGAATCCCCTTCCGCACCCATATCTTCCCTCTTTCAGATCAATCAAAAACCCTAACCCTAGAAAAATTTTGATGAATACGAAAATAAAAATAATTTCCCTTCCTTTCTTTTCCTTCTCTATAAGTAAAGAGTCCTGGGAAATGAAAATTGGGGATTCTAATTTCTTACAGAACAGAGCGCTTTTTTGTCTTGTGAAACAAGAGAGAGACGGAGAGACAGACCGTAAAGAAAAAGTGGAAATTTGGGATATTCTATTTTCTTTCTCTCCAAACAACAATTTTTGTCATGTAACTAATAGTAGTGTGCCACGTTTCGTTAGAAAATGGTATCTTTTTCTTGGGCTTCTTTCTTGAAATGGGCTTAAACTTTGTTTGGATTCAGTCCAGTTAGCTTATAGTTTAGGACTCTGACCCGAATTTAGAAATTCGATCCAAATTTTATTTATTCGTAAAAAATTGACAATCTTAACCATTCAAGCTAAATTCGAAATGATTTAATCTCGGAATTATTTGAAATTGAAATGATTTAAATTTGAAGTGATCGGAAGTTATAATAATTCGATTCGTAATGATTTGACTTGAAAAAATTGAGTCTCGAGACTTAAATAACCGAATGAATTTAAAATACTTTAAACTCGAAATAATCTAAACCTAAAATAACTTAAATCCATAATTAATTGGAATCAAAATAATTCAAATTTTTAAAATTTTGTGAATCGAAAAATAACATTAAAAGAGTTAATTTTGTGAATGGAAAAATAACATTAAAAGAGTTTTGTCTAAAGGTGTTCATGGGCCAAACTTGAGTTTATATATTTTTTCAATTTTGAGTCAGCCCGACCCATTTTACATAAAAATAATAAAAAGTATAAAAATAATTTTATATTAAAATTTATATTTTTATAATTAAATTTAAAGAAATTTTTATTTTTAATAGTTAAAAGAGTCATTCGGTCGGGTAGGCTCGGGATAGAGACTAAAACTTTTGAAATTGAGTAGAGATATTTATGAGCCGAGCCAGGCTTAAAACATGATATTAACACATTCACGCTCCCTCAAGCTTGACTCAACCTGAAATATAAGCTTAAAATTTTCCCCAAACTCACCCATATTTGTGAATGAGTAATTCAAACTTATTTTAAACCCGCTCATATTATTTTTTAAATTTAAAAAATATATATTTATATTATTTTTAATTTAATATTTAATAATTTTATCCATTTTTTCGTTTATTAAAATTTCATATATAGGTATTAACAAATTTTTTAATGTTTACATTATAATACAATGTATTTGATTTAATTTTTAAATGTGTTATAAATTATATAATATAAAAAATATATATAATATAATATAATATAATATGTTATAAACTTTGAAACAGGCTGAGCCGGGCCAAGCTTAGACCTTAAATGTTCAAGCCAACTCATATTTTAAGCGGGCCTATTTTTTGTTTAAACCCATTTTTCGTCTAAATACTCTCAAATTTCAAGCAAACCTTTGGACTTAGCCTAATATTTAATTGGGTCTCGATTTAGTGCATGAACACTTCTAGTTTTGTGTCCAAACCAAGTCAACTCGAGAATTATTCAAATCCCAATATGACTAGCAAAGTGACCGGTTAAAAAAATACTGCAATAGAGCTTGTTTTACACAGGGAATAACATTTACTTGGGCATAAACTTACAGTTTGCAGAGACAATTTAGGAACCATTTGAAGAAAGTTTCAAGGAATATGTTCACACTTACTCATATGGTGCAACAATGAATTAGCTTTCCTTTGAGCTCGATTTGTCCCATTAATGGCGATCTCTCTCAACGGTTCATAAACACCGAACTGAAGTGCAGCCAATGTAAGCGACGAATTATTCAACCCGAGTTCCAAGAGTACTGAAACGGCACATTCTTTGTTCTTCGGTGTCCCGCTCCTAATAATTCCCACCAATGTCTCAACAAACGACAACCGTCCGATCTCATTCCGTCCTTCAGGATGTGACACGAGAAGCAACAAGATTGAGAGCGCCTCATCGACCATGTCCAAGTTCTTATCGTCGAGCAAACGAAGCAATGGTGGGATAATGCCGGCTTTAATGGCTTTGGACTTGTTGGCTTGGTTTAAAGACAAGTTAAAGAGTGCAGTGGCAGCATCTTTTTTGCCTCTGATGGTACCATTTTGAAGAAGGCTTACTAATGGTGGGATCCCATTGAAGTTTCCCACATGAATTTTGTTTTCGTTAAGCATCGATAAGCTGAATAAAGCCGCTGCGGAGTTTTCTCGAGCTTCATCGGTGCCGTTTTGAAGGATCTCGATGATGGCTTTAATGGCACCTTCTCTAGCAATGAGCCTTTTGTTTGTTTCATCAATTGATAAGTTCAATAGTGCAGTGACTGCGTGTTCTTGGATCTTGGAGTCTGGATAGTACAATAGCTGAACTAAACCCGGGATTCCTCCTGTGTTGGCGATGGAAATTCGGTTCTCCGGGTTTTCTTTCGATAGCATTCGGACTTTCATGACCGCGTCTCGTCTCACGTTTGGGTGGCTTGAAGATAGATCTTTAACCAACAAGGAGATTTGTTCCATGAGGTCGGCTGAATAGGTATCGGAAGACGGGTAGGTATCCTTCTTTGGCAGCTCAAAGTTGTTCTTCTCACACCATTGGAGAATAAGGTTACGGAGTGCGAAATTTGGTGCTAGAGACAAGTGATCCAAGGTCTGTCCAGTCTTTGGACAGGTTCGATGGTTCGAGTTTAGCCACTTTGTAATACTTTCTCTTTCGTAGGTCTTCAAAAACAACAACAACAATCATATCAGTTTTCTTGCAACATGTAAGAAGGTTTAACCAAATTTACGAGCAAATTGTAATAGCTTCAGGCCTAAGGAAACTTTAACTTTACGGGTTTAGGGTTTACGACTTTTATCTCATATATTTATAGTCCCTACATCTTTACCGCATTGAACTAGCTCGAGCTCTTATATCATCTACTTAAGCATCGAAACTTGTTTTGGAGCACAAACTCCCTCTTATGCCCCGAATCTTACGTGTATATTGCAAACACACCCGAACTCCGAACCCGGTCAAGTCCACAACCAAAAACACATCAACAATATCCAACAATATTATCTTACCTGTCCAGTTGCCACAATAACAGGATCTGTCATAATCTCCAATGTAATGGGGCAAAGAAATTCATTAGGTATCAATGAAGATTGACACCTCCGAAGAGTTCTCGTCGAAATCGGACCATCGAGCGAAACGGTCTCATCGATCCCCACGATTAGTTTGAACTTTCCCAAAAGGTCTAAGATTTGCTGTACGGTTTCATTGTGTCCACCTCTATGTTTCACAAGTTTTCGGATAGCTGCAGTTTCGGCTCTCAAATCCGCAATTGTATGCAACTCGAGCTTGTTTGCTAGTCTTTCGAGTATAGCAATGTCTGCATTTCGATCATCAGTTTTCGAGAAAACGACCATCATATCCATTGCTAATTCCATATCTTGTGTATCGGTTCGCCTCTTTGCCCTTTTAAGTTGCATTCTCATTAGCTCAACCTAAAAGCCAAAAAGTACAATATGTAAAGGGTAAAAAGTGGGAATATTTGGATACTTTCATGAACATATATGCTTGCTTTTGGAAAACACTAAGCAAGAGAGACCTCAAAGTGAAACAAAGAACAAGAATTAGCAACTCTTAAACCCATATATAGAACTAAATCCAAGAGGACGAGTTAGTTTTAGATCGTTCGAATTTTAAAGTTTTCAAATCTTTTCAGTTCGGGTTGTTTTAGGCTCGAGCCAAATCAAATTTGAGACTCTCGCTTCTCGAGCCACGTCCATTTTAAGTTCTAAACTTCAAGTTCAACTCATTTTTTTAAGGTTACAATACAATTACAGACAAGATAGATTAAGTTCCGGTGACTTTAAGTTCAGTTAACAGATTCCGCGCATAATTTGCATATGATGTGACCCATACTCGTTAACAGACTTGTATTTTCTTAGTACAATTTCTAAACTATTCGTAAACTGTCTCACCTTTAAATCAAAAGATAATCCACATTTAAACTCTCGTCCTCTTATAATAACTGTGCTTTCAACTATTATTTCGAGGTCATTTTAGATCTGGTTTAGGTCATTTCGGGTTTGGATTCTTGTTAGATGGATTGATTTAGAGTTTTCAGTTAAAATTCACAAGTAAACCCAGAAATTATCAGTTATTCCATACTTACAAAGTTAATTTCTAAAGCAATTTATGAAACCAGATAGAAGCAAAAGAAGATGAAGAAAAAAAAGAACAAAGACAGCAGATTCTGGGTTGAAAGGAATAAAAACAAAAGAAAAGGGTGAAAAATTACTTGCTCTTTCACTTCAACTGAAACTCCAAGTTCATCATAAGGCATCCCATCAAGCGCTTGGTTTAATTTATCATAAACACCATGAAATCTAGACAGCACTGCTTCACTTTCCATTGCCTAATAATTTCCACAAACAAAACACGCAAAATTCCTCAATCAAATCAACACAAAATATATTAAAAAATTGAAAAAAAATTGGAACCAAGTGATTTACCAAATATATCTTGCTTCCATGGTTACAATTCTTCAACAATTTCTTTGCTCCAAGCAATGCTTTCTTCAAACTAACCAGAGAATCCATACCCGAAACACCCAATGGGTTACCGACCTGATCTTTAATCTCCTCCAACAATGGAACCAAAAGCTTCAATCTCCTCACTAAATTCAAGCAATCCTTCCTTTGAGTCTTCCTAAATCCAGCGTAAGATCCAACGGTCTCTATCACTTCCATCAATTCCCTAACCACCGCCGCCGCCGCCGCCACTTCACAGTCTCCCAAAACTTCCGATGAACTCAAATCCGTCGGAATCGGGCTCTCCATAGGTAACCGACACAAGCTTAGCTTTCAAAAAGGTACTTACAAATCCTTCTATACTCTCACTTCAAAAAAAAAAAGTGAATTATGACCAAAAAGGCAAAAAAAATGGAGGGGTCAGCCACTAATGAGCATTTATAGATTCTAATTCTTTTAATAGTTTGGCGGTTTATTGAGGAATATGTGTTTAATAACGGTTAGTTGGCGGGGTTTAGTGGTTGACTATAAGTAGAAAGTTTTTTCTTTTTTTTTTTTTGGGGGGGGGGGGGTGGAGTGGGCAAAATAGAAAAAGTGAAAAGTAATTTTTGAAAAACAGTTATGGGTTCCACGCAGTTTTTGGTTAAATTTTACTATTAGTCCCTGTATTTTTTGAAAGTGATGGATTCGGTATTATACTTTAATTTGATCAAAATTAGTCTCTATATTTTTTAAATTTTCCAATTTTAGTCCTTTCATTTTCAAATTTTATAATTTTAGTTCTGATCCAAATAGTAGCCAAAGACGAAGCCAGAAGTTTATCTTTAGTGGGTCAAAACTAAATTATAAAATTTTAAAGGTGTCAAAGTATAATTTTATCTTTGTATATGCTTGTTATTTTATAACTTTAAAGGAAAGAAACTGATATTTTTTTTCATTTTGGGGGGAAAAGAGTATTTTTACCGTTAAACCTACTTATAATTTCAAAAACTTCAAGAGACTAAAATGATAATTTTCCATTTTGGGGCAGGGTCCCTCATTTCTTCATTGGGATTGTAGCAGTTAATTCTGTTTGGTTAAATTCTTTTACTAGACTTGTACTATATGTATAGTTGCAAATTTGGTCCATATTCTCTAATTGGATCAATCTAAGTACCTGTACTTTTCAAATTTTAAAATTTTAATTTTAACTCAAATGAGAATTATTAATCCATTAACTGGATTTTTAGTGAGTAATATGTGGAAGTAATAAGCTTATATGACATTACATATATGATAATATGATTGACGCATCAGATTTCGGAAATAAAAAAACTTAACTTAATGAAGTTATTGTTTGGTGAGGATTAAAATTTTAAAATTTAAAAAGTATAAGGACTAAAATTGTTTAAATTAAAGTGTAGAGATTAAATCCAGAACTTTCATAGAATACAGGGACTTATACCAGAATTTAACTTTTTTGACACTACTACGCGTGATCACGTGCGGTATTTGTTTGTATTTTGGAAAATTAGGACCACTTCATTTTTGGATTTTGTCTTTAGGTAAGGGGACAAGAAAATCTATTGCTTTTTGTAGGCTTTGAGTTTCAACCAGAAATTCAGGGGGTTGTTGATGATATAATGAATTTTTTATTGAAGAAAATTTAATTTGGGAACAAGTGAAAATCAATGATTAAGATATAAAGTGGATTGAACTATTGGTGGAGTAAACATAACATTTGGTAATTTTTCAATTTGATACATAAATTTGGATTCTGTTAAAATACGATGATATAATATTTTAAGAATGTGTCATATCTATTATATTAATTATAAACAATGTAAAAATAAATAAATTTTAAAATTTTTCAATTGATAATTTACCATAATCTCATGGTGTCATGGTTTAAATTTTTAAGAAAATCAAATTTCAAGATTAATGTGGACAAAAAAATTCAAAGCTCGAGTTAATGAAAGTTGTCAAAGTTAGAGATTAAATGTTTCATTACCCCATTTTGACAATTGATTATTGAACCGATTAAATCAATTTTATAATGTATTATTATTAAATTATTTGTTAAATTATTAATAATTCAAACTAATTGAATTAAAAATTAAAGATTTAACCGATTTAAATATAAATCTGATTATTAAAATATTGATTTTTGTTTTTGCAACAAAGTAAAACAAAGTAGTAACATTAGTCTAAATCAGATTGCATCTGTATTAATTGTCGGCATGCAAAAAGCATATGATAATGGCTCTTAAGCAAAGTTGGACCTCAAATAATGTTTGCCAGCTCAAGTTGCCTGTATGCTACTGCTCTAAAAATAGTGGATTTGGATTTAACCTAATTTCTTCTTCTTCTTTTTTTTTTTGGATGTGGTCATCTAAATAGTTAAAAGGCATTAACGGGTTGCTGAAGAAGTAGAACTGCTTAATCCCATTTTCGATGAACTTTGTTCCGATTAAAATTTCGATTTTTCCATAAATCAGATACTTGTCAGGATGCTGATGTTGTGCGAGGTCTTGCAAGTTGCCATACTCGACGTAATTTCCACCGCTGATCATGGATAATGTCTTGATTTGAAAAAAACAAAGCTCAAGTTACCTGAACCAAAAATAATTTAAACCCGCAATAATCTAAAAATCTTAAACGGAAAATATGACAAGAAAATATATGCATAAAGAATATCTAATATGAATTAGTAACGTTTCAAATATTGTGCTTATATCTATACGTATGTATATACATATATCCAGAGCAAGAATACAGTAGCAGTATCAGTCCAAAACTTTCTGGGCAACGATTTCTAGACATTAGTGAAAGCTTGGCTCGGCCTTAAGACATTCAGACATCAGCTCATAAAAACATGAGCAAAAATGTCCCAATCATGTATGAGATAGCCAAGCCATAGTAAAAATTATATAACACATCTATTACACTAAATCTCCCGTTTCCATAAATCCCCTGCATAAATGATCGGCTCGGTTGACGGATATTATACCGACAGCAGCAAATTCAAATGAAATTTTCAGTCACCTCGTGCAGAAACAATGCTCTTGAGTGTTTCAACCATGCTAGCCGGCCCACAAGCTATGGATGGAAGGGTGATGTCTGCCTGAATCTCTCACGTGTCTTGTATGTCCGGATAGCTACTTATTCATCTAAGTTTTAATCCTTTGTAACCCATCTATGGCCCCTAATCTGATATCTACCATAGCTCGGATCGCTACTGCTTTCTCCTCCGCTTTCCCCGCTTGTATGTCCTGATTTTTCCTTGGTATATCCGGATTTTCCACGATGTTTCTTTCCCCTTGCAACCGCGCTATCACTCATACTACCATTTAAGAAGGGATCATCTATACCACGAATTACCGTCCGTGCGGATGGGGTAATGAAACTATCATCCTTCGTCTTTTTCTTGTCTTTGCCATGCTTCTTTATGTTTTCAGAGATTTTATGTAGTTTCTCATTGAACTTGTTGATCCCCTTCTCAACAGGCTCAACTGCTTGGTTTACCGTAAATTTTACATCGTTTACAATCTGAACAAGCAAAAAGAGCAGACTCAGCACTAGCAACATCAACATGCCGTTATGAAAGATCGAAAAGCCCCATGAAAAAACATAGTGAGATACTTAATGAATCCTATCCATTCAAGGATATAACAGAACTTTCAGGTAAGTTACTAATATCCAAACATGCATCGAAATTGCACTATTAGCATAAAACCGAATACTTACATATTCACCACCACCAATGAATACATCCTTCATACTTTCTTTGATGGTCATTCCACCTCGAGCCTCTATGTCGGGCTGAGGCAGGCGTAGCTTTGTGGGTCTTTCACTGTCCCTAACCTCATCAGGATCCAGAGGGGAATCAACAGATGCATAGTCTCCAAGGACTGAAACACTTCCAGGAACACGATCTCCCATTAGTTTATAAGGTTCAGATGGGAAAACGTATATGTGAACAACAGAAGCAATGGCCATCTGCGCTGGAGGAATACCATGACATGTCAAACTTTCATATCAGTAAAAGACTAGTAGAATTTACAAGCATTTTGAATTTACCGATAGATAAATCGGTAGCTTAATTAATACGCAGATGCATAACTATAGTGAATACAGTACAACCTAGAAGAAATACATTGGTGATTCAAGACATCTACCTCTATACAAATTATGAAGTCTTGGACGCTTGACTTAAGCTGCAAGCTTTCGGCAATTGGACTTCTAAACAGACCAAGAGCAGAAAAAAGGGCGATCGCCACGCCTTGCCACCAAGTTAAGAACACGATTGATTTAAATGTCAAAAACTTGGCCAAAGGCTTTATGTATGCCAGTTCATCCTTTGTGACAGTATAAAATTGAATTAAACAGTACAAAGCCCATGATTGACTGAAATTAAGAACCACAGCCATATAAGGATACCTGAAAAACAGGAACAAAGACAGATAATGAGAACAAAATTTTGTTGATTAAATTCTGTCATTAGTCCCTCTACTATGTGTAGTCTTTGTACTATAATTTGGTTATTTTTAGTCCCTGTACTTTATGAACTTTAAAATTTCAGTCCTAACCAAAAAATAACTGTTAAATTCATTAGGTTCTGTAATTGCCAAAATCCAATATGGCACGCATATTATAACATATATAATGCCATGTCAACTTACTATTTTCACATATTACTCACAAAAAAGTTAGTTATAGATTTCAAGACGGTTGTTTGCGTAAAGATTGAAATTTTAAAATTCGTAAAATATAGGGACTAATAAATGATCTAATTGAAGAAAATAGACTAAATCTACAACTTTAAGCATAGTACAGGGCTAATAGCAAAATTCAACCAATCAGATTTAACTACTACCATTTGGTCAAAAAACTAAAAGAATTTGAAAAGTACAAGGACTAAAATTGACCAATTCGAAAAGTACAAGGATTAAAATTGACCAAATTAAAGTACAAAGACTAAATCCACAAATTATTTAGAGTACAGGGGCTTATAGCAGAATTTGACCAAATTTTGCTTCACTAATTAGTATTTAAAACAAGCACTTGAGCTAACAAGTGAAATCATAGATCATCTTACCCACATCCCCATTTGAATTCTCCTTCACAATATACACCAAAAGCTTCAAAAATTACCGCTAAAAGTGCAGTCAATAACTTGATTATCATCTGCCAACAAAGCATATAAACTTTGTTAAAACAGGAACCAATGACAGAAGCAAAATTTATGATTCATTTCAAAAAGTTAAAGAGCACTTACATATTGGACAATGCCGAACTTGATAACCTGGTAAAACCATTGACCAAGTTTCCATGGTTTTAGGAAATAATTCATTGGAAAAGGGTGCTTAACAGTTCCCTTATCACAATCGAGGTCCAATAGTGGAGTTAAAGAACTTGCATACCCTAGTCTTTCCATGAATTGAATAGTCCTCTCTTCGCCACCTTAAAATAAACAGTAGCTCAATTTTGAAAATTGATGACCATTATAGAATAAAGAAGAAAAATGCAAAATGAAACATATAACAAGGGTTGTCAAAACACAAAAAACTAGTCAAATGCATAAACACTAGCATGTATTGTCAGTTTGACAGAATTGTCCAATCTTCTTTAGTACCTTTTTTATGTGTCATCAATTGATCATACAAATTTAGTTATTCTTAAACCGTAAGAAGATAAAAAGGTAAAGCGTTGAAATGTCTCCTGGAGACATTGAAATAATATATGGACATTCAGAATTCAGATTCAAGGGTATAAGCAAATCAAACAACAAAGAAGATGCCACTACAGTAACCGTAATCTCAATGAAATAACATGCGAATCAAGAAATAAAAATCTTTATTTGAACTATAAGACTGTTGAAGCAGACATACCTAAGCAAGCAACAAGGTATCTTCCAAAGCAATACATGGCAAACGATTCATAGCAATCACGTAGTATTGAACAATCAACACTGATTGATGGATTCACCAGTGATACAAACTGTTAAAAGTAATCTGGGTTAGCAAGACAGGTAATAGCATACCATTGCATGCTGCAAAGAAAATACCATGTACAAGTATTGTGCCAAAATTATATACCTAAAGTGTTACACCAAACTTAAATATTAACTGAAGCTGAATAAAAAATAATATTTCATATAAACGCATAACTAACTACTACACCTTTAATGTGAAATCCTGTTAACAATATCAGACTACACCATTCAAGATTCATAACAATAATTTTACATTATTTGATCAGGTATAGTGATCTCAAACGCCAACCATTCTACTTGAAATTTCGAAAAGTCAATCATGATGCTTCGATTTCAGAAATTTCCTACAGCAAGCCCCTTTAGAAGCAAACTTTTCCAGCAATCATCATAAATTTCACTTCAGACTTGTATTCCATGATCATCAGACAACAGTTTCGACTTTCGAGCAATGTTCAGTCTTACAGTATCAAAAAACACTTAATTATCATCAAATACAACTTAAAAATTAATGAAAAACACCACGTTTTGCAAGATCTGAACTACACAACATCTAGCTTTACGATTCAAAGTTTTCAACCTAAGAAAAAAAAAGTCAAAATCCGATTTAAAAAAAAAAAAACTCACTGATTCTATGGAATAGCAAGGAACCATAAGAATAACTCCGATTAAAAATTTCTGCTCCTGCAAGTCCAAAAAAACAGAAAGAAAAGTCAAACATAGTAAACAAGCTTAAAAAAAGCCTATAAAAAAAAAAACTAACCTCCGGATTTTTGTAAGAAGCGAGGTGCTCGAAGATGAGATATATTGAAAGAGTAAGCGTAATGACTAAAAGCAATCCAGCTATAAAAGTCGCCCAAAAAGGAGGCGAATAACTCAATAGATCATCCGTAATCTTCATTAGCTACTAGAACAACAACAACTTTCTTTTTACTTTGAAAATAATCAGCATAATTCTTTTTCCATTTCAAAAATTTTAAAAAAAATCAAATTCAACAGAATATTATCCCTAGTTTTTTGTTTGATTGAAAAATTCAGGGTTTGAAATTGACCAGAAATGGGAAATTTTGAAAACCTAAAACTCAGTCAGAGCGAGAAATGAAGCTCCGACACGGACGCGTCCGTCGTTGATCTGTGTTTTTTTTGGTCTATCAGTTATAGGATATTACTTTAATGCCCCCTTTAGAAAGAAAAGGCTTTAAGGGAAGGGGATTTTTTTTTTTTTTTAGTTGCGTGTAAATCTAAACATCCTACATAGCAGATTTTGTTAGGGGGAAAATGAAATTAGGATTCCGTACCAAACTGAAACTAGACAACTTTAGGCATCAAATGAAATTCAAAACTATTTCGTTATTGGAATATCCAAAAATAATTTTTGAATAACTAATAAATTTTATAGGGTAAATTGCATTTAAGGTCATTAAACTATTAGTAAATTTACGTTTTGATCATTTAACTTCAAAATGATGATCAACCATTCAAAAGTTTTCATTTAAATTATTAACTGTTAAAATCGTTATTGTATGGCTTTCTCCTTTCGCATTGCCTACATCAATCAAAAGCTCTTCTTTCCCTTCTTTTCTATAGTTCATTTTTTTTTATGAAATTGTTTTGAATAACATGATTCTACAAACCAAAATTTATATATATGGTTTTCTTCTTCGATCTTTAACATTGATTGTCAAATCGACTTAGATATAAAATATGTTCTTCTACTTGTTGATAACGTACCAATTGTCAAATTATTGCTTAGAGCTCACTAATAGGACTTTAAAAAAATCAAATCAATCCAATAACTTAAATAAAAATGTCAAAATTATTCAATGAGTTAAATGAAAACTTTTGAATAATTCAATGATTATTTTATAACTTTTAAAATTTAATAGTCAAAATGTAAACATAGTATTAATTTAGTGAGTTTGGATGTAATTTACCCTTAAAATATTCCACACGTCACATTCAAACTAAAAATAATAATAAATAATGGTACAAAACTGAAATTTTTAAAATTCAGTTAAATTACTTAAAAATTAGATATCAATTTAAATTTTAAACAAGAAAGAGTCTTAATATACCTTTCAATATATGTTTTTATTGATAATAAAGAAATCTCCATTCAAACACAAATTCGGAACAATTTAAGTTGAAATCGAGAATGTTAATTTAATTCATTTTTACTATATAAACAAATATATTCAAATGATGTCGAATGGTTTAATAGGAAAAAAACAGAAAATGACAAAGAAACCTAAATAAACAAATATATAAAATGAACTCAAAGATATAAACTCAATTTTTTACTAAAATATTCAAAGGAACTTGTTGAGGGTTTTATTCTCTTTCGGGAGAAGTTTTTGAATTGTTGTTCACTGAACAGTCGATCAGACCATCGAATAGTGAAGGTATTATGCCCGGCGTGTCTATACTCGATTTTAACCCCAAGTTTTATCTCCCTACTCTAAGAAGAGCCCAAAGGGAGTCATGGAATCTGATGAGAGAGCTAATCCACCAAGGAAATGCTTTAGAATGCGACTAAGCGCTCTCTAAACTCCACGTACCGCTTTGGGCTCTTCTCGAATTACGAGAGACAAAACCCAGACTAAAACCAAACATAGACATCCCGGGCACAATACCTCCACTGTTTGAGGATCTGATCAATCACTCAGCAGACGACACTTCAAAAACTCCTCCTAAAAGAGAGCCAACCCCCTCAACAGAATTCAATATGACCAAAATTACCAACTAGTAATACCGGTTATTGCAGCAACAATAATGACAACCGAACTAAGACTCAATCAGCAATACTAGCCTTATGTTATTTCACAAAGAAACCTACAACTAGACAAATTACCAACTCATTCTAATTCTAAGATTTGATACAAAAATAAAGCATTCAACAAATGAGACATCAAGGTGTGCCGACAGGGCCTAAATCATTATCTAGATAATGGCAACTCAACAAACGAAACAAATGTGTGTTTATGGTATCAATTTTCTTCCAGCCTCCGAAGCACCGATTCGGCAAAGCTTTGTTGTCTGCAAGTGCAAAATCATCCATTTAGAGTACCATTCTTAGTTCTAGACACCAACCCCAAACCAAAAACCAGCTCAGCAATTCAAAGCATTAACACTAAATAATAAACAGCATTGTGCATAATATCTCGTACCACGGCAACTAATAACTAATAACCGATTCAGTACAAAGAAAAAGTAGTCTATGTTTACGATATAGTGAAAAAGTTACTGAAAAAGGGTGCCTCTTGAGTAAGTCAAGGACTAGAAATATAAGGGTAGGCAGCAGGCTAACAAGGACAAGGGACCAAATTGTAGCCATGTGGATACATTATTTCAGATGCATCAAAAGATATATCTGTGGCATTAATAAGGACAGTACCATGAACTACCAAGAATAACCTCATAGTTCCAACTACCATTTAAGATGGTCCATGTGTCTATGCACTTAAATGTGATATGCATTACAGGGAAAATTAAACATTAGTTAGTGTCATCTATGTGAAATACAATGGAGTTCTAAATATATCAGATTTTACCACAACCTGGAAAGAGGGGAAGGAATAGGAGAGGATTGTCTTACTTTTGCTCTCTATGCTTGGGGCTAGGGCGAGAGTACTTCAAATAACCATCCCATGGAACCTTCTTAAGACCTGCTCGAACGGATATTATGTCTCTGACCCTGTATGATAGAAGGATATTGACTGAATCAAAGCTATTGCTTTCTAGAAAATGATATAAAGGCCAGACTTTGTGCGTATTAACAATAAGAGATGAATTAAGTGTGTTAACCAGCATCCTTAGTTACCTCTCTGCAAATTCAATTGGTGTTTCGTCAGGTCTTAGATTCTGCGGCTCAAGGTACCACACATCACAAACAACGGCCCATGATGTCATAAGCTGCAACAGATGCATTGTGAAGGACTGCCTGCAGGACATGCAACATTGGTAAGATACCACAGGTATCACAAACCGCAACACAATGCATTAATGCTAGTTATGCATAGGAACAGGTAAACATTCGTGATTAATTCCTTACTTTCGGCTATTCCAAAATGCATCAACAAAAATTTTGTTGTACTTTATTGCAATCGGGCAAATTGTGCAACCAAGTTCGAATGCACCCTAAACATCATCAGAGAAACCAAGAAGTTAAAGACGAAGGATGCGTAAGAAGGGAACACTGAGAGCAGCTCTCCCCAAATACTAACAGCTATACCTTCTTAAACATAACACTGTATTGATTGTTTACACAGGTCCCTTCAGGAAATATGAGAAGAGGATTATTGTCAACACCTTGACTGTGTTCCCTTAACCTGAAATTAACAAGTTTACATGAACGGGAAAATATATTGATATAAATAATTTCCCTATTCTGATTGAACTTACTTCTTTGTTACAGTTTCCCGATCTTTTGCCTCAGTACGGTTAAACCAAATACATCCTACACTCTCTAAAATAGTGCTCTGCAGTAGTCCTAAATGTAGAAAGAAATCAAATAGATTATTTCATTCTCATTGCAGGCAAAATATAATCCTTCAACAGTATCATCAAAATCTATTTTCGTGAAAGCAAAAACAGCAGAGCACTTGGAATTGTGTTCTTTCATGAAAATATAAAAAGCTGCATCGTAACTTTTAAAGCATATCCGTTTTAATTTTTTCACTTTAAAGTTATCACCAAATTTAGTCCATAACAGGCATCATGGAAACTATTAAACTACAAAACAAGGACATGCAGTTTTATGTCACTAACAACTAGGCACTAAACATATTTCTGAATAAGAGGGTGATTAGCACTATAAGAGTAATGGTTTATGGAATGGCCATAAAACCTTGAAGCTCATGGAAACAGAAATAGAAATATCAGCTGATCAAGAATCAATTGCAACATTAAAATCAATAAACACCATCTTAAGCGTTTGCACTACTACTTACCAACCCATCCAGGGTGCTTCTGCATAATGACAGCAAATGAACTCATCTGTTCTAATATGATGAAATCGATCATAGATGTATGATTGGCCACAAACACCTATTCAATTCATTGTAGGAAAGATACATTTTAATTTCCAAAGGCACACATCCTAAAGGTGTACTGCAGTAACAGAGCAGAACCCAAACGAAATAAAAATTAAAGTAAATTAGATATACAGACGAGGGAACAAGGAAGACTACAGAATGCAAAAAAAAGAGTCAGCTAAACCTGCTTGGGCCGCATGCTAGGCCGCGGCCCATGGTAATTAATCACTCCAGTCCAGGATGCAACAAAGAAGCTGCAGATTAACTCCACCAAAGCCCTCTGCAAAAGAAAATATAATGAACCAAGTCTGGGGCATAAACATTGCATGCGGTAAATCTACTAGAAATACATGTAATGCACAACCTTGCTAGTAGGATACAGAAAATCCCAAATGAAATGCTAAAACTAGCCTCTTTAGAATTTTAAAGCTTTTCATTCCTCATATTTAATGATATGAAACCACCACACACACACAAGTGTACACTTATACAAAGAGACAACAGAGATGTAAAAGCTGCACAAACTAGAAATGCATAAAGTTCACACCTCCATATTTTTTTGCAACTTATCGTGCCCTTTGAGTAGGAGGTGTACAGGGATGAAGCATGACAGAAATATTATCCATCCTACTGTCAAAACTATAACCCTGCATATTAACAGCACAATGGAAGCTCAGAAACATGAGTATTTCATCATATGATACATTACCTAACTAACCTCTAAAACGAACATAAAGTAAACTTCATTCAAACATGAAACATCATGCATTAAAAAATGCAATGTTACTTTTGAGAAGTTCAATGGCTGACCCTTACAGAGAATAAAATCAAGTACCGGATTACCACACCACAACTATGAGACACTACCTAACTAACCTCGAAAACAAACATAAAGTAAACTTTTATTCAAACATGAACCAACATGCATCAAACAATGCAATGTTACTTATGAAAAAGTTCAATGGCTAACCTCACAGAGAATAAAATCAAGTAACGGATTACCACACAACACCGGAGAGGAAGCAAATACACATTTCAGTTCCATAATACACTACCTAACTAACCTCGAAAACGAACATAAAGTAAACTTTCATTCAAACATTAACCATCACGCATCAAACAATTCAATGTTACTTTCGAGAAGTTCAATAGCTAACCTCACAGGGAATAAAATCAAGTATCGGATTACCACACCACAACACCAAAGAGGAAACAAATACACATTCCAGTTCCACGGTTCGGGAGGATTCGACTTAAAACATCGCGTGAACGAATCCTGCTCATCAATCGCACAGCTATAATCAAGTGAATCATGAAAATTTTTGAGCATATACTTAAAAGATCAAGATCAAAACATCACGGTTAGTATACATTTCAAATGTAACTCCCACTCAAATAAAAAATATATAGCATGCATGTTGATATTAAAAAATCAGTTGCTTTCGTCAATTATTATAAACATGCAGAAGTTCTAAAAATGAAAATTGAGGGACAAAGAGCTCACATCAACAATGGCACCAGCAGCTTCAGTTAAAGTAGGAGAAATATCGAGTAAATCGCATCTGAAACCAAATCAAAAGCCCTAAATAATGTGACTAAGTGATTTTTAAGAGAAATTAGAAAGAAAAAACAGATGGGTTGAGGGAGGAGTGAAATTTACAGGCGAAGCTTGCCGAGGGGCTCGTGAATGGAGGATCCGGAAGGGAGATAATCTTCAATGTTGGGTCGATCCAAGTCCAATTCGGAGCTTGATGGGATCAGCTCCCCTCCTTTACCACTGCTCATTTGGTTCTTCGCTCTCTCTCTTCTTTTTTGCCTTCGTTCAGTGTGTTTTGGTTGTTGTGTTTGCAATTGACTGTTGGGATTTGTTTGATTTTCGAGGCTTGTTTTTTTTTTCGATAATATCGATAAAACAAACATTTGGGATAATATAACTTTTGGCCCCTAAATTTAGTAACTATGTTCACTTTGATATCTGTATTTGTTTTTTGTTCACTTTAGCACCTGAACTTCACAACTAAATCCATTTTCATCCTTGAACTTGAAAAATATAAAAATTTAATGATGTAATATAATCTTAAAATGTCACATCATCACTTAAAATTTAAAAATTATATAAACTTTCAAGTGATGATGTGATACAATATTAGAGTGTCATATTTAGTATTTTAATAATTGAACTCATGGTTAAAATAGATCATACCATTAATTCTCGATTCAACTACCAAATCAATAATACTTAAATAAATAATTCAAATTTAAAAAAAAATTAAAAATAATAAAAATTATTAAATCAGTTGAACTATCTATTAGATTTCTATGACAACTTCTCACGATGATTCCTTCCTTGGGAGCACCTTGTCAGGTCAACCCTTTGATTGACAAGTATACAAGTTTGACAAGATTCTAGATGGGATTTATGCAATTTATCCATGATCAAGTAGGCCGCATGCAATAAACAATATTGTCCAACTCGAAGAGCCCTATACACATCATAGCGCCAACGTTGCCACCCTACTTAGACCTACTGGTATGAGCCATTTGCTTGCTAAGGCTCTAACTATAAAGTAATTTGTGACACATTAGGATAGAGGAAAATTTTTGTATATAAAGTGAGACCCTAATAAGAAATGTAGAGTAACTCCAATAAATTACTCTAGAACTAAGAAAATCACCGCCATTATTACTTCACCTTCCTTCAACCTACCTCCTATCACCACCGTACAACTCTTTGCCCAACTAGATGAATCGTTCACCTTTACATTTAATCCACTAAGCTAAGTTTTCCGAAACATCTCAAAAAAGAAAATAATTATTTTTCTACTTTCATTTATTCTACTTTGGTGAAGCGATATCATGTAAAACATCTTTCGCAGAACATTTATTGAAATGTAAGACGATAATTGTTTTAGAATAAAAGTTTTTCCTGAATAATTATTATTTTAACTTGTTCCAACCATTAATTGTTCTCAATATAGAGGTTGTTTGAATAAAAATTGTTCTATGGTAATACTTTTCTTTATAAAGCTTATTTTGAATAGTGGCTCTTCCGTGAAAACACAATTATTCTAAATACAATATATTTCAAAAAATGGTTATCCTAAACATAACTATTCCTGAAACGCCATTATTCTAAGCAATAGTTGTTTTGAACTTTAGCTATTTTCAACAAAAATTGTTCTTTGGATTACAAATATTTTAACTAAAATCTATTCTGAACATAACTATTTTAAGCATAGTTATTCTCCCCAATTTGTCATAGCGTTTCTCTAAAAAAGTGGGAACACCCAAGTAGAATATTTATCGAATAACCTTTTGTAGTGTTTCCCTAAGCAACTAACAATAGTGTTTCCCTAATAATTTAGAAACAAGTTAGCATTGCATTTCTCGAATAATATGGTAGTTTAGGGTGGTTATAGATGAAAGGTGCGTTTACTTGCGTTTAGTGTAAAAATAGCAGTGGCGATAAGATTAAATACTATAAATATTATACCGTAAGACAAAAAGTAAACTAAACGCACCACTCATCCAAACCCACACTTAAAAGCCTTGAAAGAGTGCGTCCAACGCAAAATTAATATATCATGGTGTTTGGACCCTTCGCTATTCTGATGGATCATATGCGAGTAATGAGTCCTTGTCATCATCTGCTTCTCAATCTGCACAGATACTTGTAGATTCTTCGGAAGGTATGGCTATATGGGTGCGTTAAATCTTCGTACTATTGTTCCTTTGGGATATTACTGTCCTAGGGATTCTCAATAATTAAGTTGGAGTTGATTGCTACCATGACACAAAAGTAAATGCACCCTGCACGTGTTTGTGTTATCTGCAGAAAACAAAGCTTTCTCTTATCTAGAATAACTTTGAAAGTAAAACATTTGCAAGTGAACATAATGGTTAGTTTCGATTTTGGAAGCTGGGCAAACTCTAGGTTTTTTGTCATGTGTATATTTGCAAGTTTGCAGGATTCGATAAGCACGTTGGTCGTCGTCTAGCCTATTGATCATCTGTTGTGAATGATGGGAAACCAGGGAAAAGAGCCAATGCCTATGGAACTATTCTTGGATATCTGATTTCTCTATTTGTGGTCTCTTATATTTTTACCAAGTTTTTGTCCATTCTTTCTATTGCAGAAACAAGTATGGTTTCAAAAATGTAGTTTTGGTTGTTAATGAATTTTAAAATGGCAAGCATTTGGTTATGGTCTTAAATAGTCTAATCATGAAAAATGAATATTACTTGTAAAATTATGATAGCGGGCCGGCATATACCCGGCCTAGGCCGTACATGGATAACAAAAGAGGAAAATATTTAAATGGCCTGATCCGGTTTGACAATTGAGCAGCTCTAGCATGGCGATGGAGTGGGAGGTGAGGATGGTTAAAACGTGCCCATATCTTTGCAATTTTTGAAAATTAAGACTTTAATTTTTGTATTTGTTTTTTCGTAAAATTTAGGTTCAACTGTTAATGTAGTTATTTTTTTGTTAAATTTATTGTCGTGACATTTTGAAATAATAATAAAAAACTACTCACTTGATAACTCTATAATTAAAAAATGTTATAATTAACCTGGACTTAATAAAAAAATTTAACAGCATTAACAGTTGAATTTAAATTTAGAATTTCAAAAATAAAGGGACTAAATTCCTGAAAATGCAAGTGCAACGACTAAATTCGTAATTTTAAAAATTACGTAACTATTGGCATATTTTAACCAAAGGAGATTTTTGCTCAATCATGATTTAATTTAATTTTGAACTCGGTTTATTTAAAATTTTACATTTGAATTTGATTTAGAAAAAAAAAAGGATAAACTACACCTAAGGTTATTAAATTATTGGTAACTTTACGTCTTGGTCACTCAACTTCAAAAAGTTATAAAATGATCACTTAATTATTTGATAGTTTTCGTTTAAATCATTAAACTGTTTGAAACTTTTTATTTAATTCACTAGATTGTTGAGTTTTCTTTTTAAAGAAAATTTGATTAGCGAGCTCCAATTGATGATTCCACGATCAGTACGGTGAATCAATACCCATTAACGAGTAGAATAACATACCTTAGATTCAAGTCGATCTAACATTCAATACGTCAGAGATCAAAAAAGAAAACTGTTTAGATTTTGGTTCGCTAATTCGTTATGTTCTACGCTGTTTCATGGAAAAAGAAAAGTGAATTGTATAAGAGAACAAGAATGACAACTTTCTACTGGTGTAAGCGATGCAAATAGAGAAAGTCGTATAATAGTGGTTTTAACAATCCAATGACTAAAAACATTCGAATAATTTAGTAACCATTTTGTAACTTTTTTAAAATTGAGTGACCAAAACGTAAATTTATTAATAATTTAATGATCTTGAGTATATATTATCCTAAAAAAAACTACTTTAATTTGATAGGGCTCAATTTTTACATTTTTTTCAGATAATATTATTTTTATGATAGTAAATAAAATATATTATAAAGTATTATAAAAATCTATTTAAAATAAATAAAATATAGTTAAAAGGTAATAAAATTTTATAAATTTTAATAAAAAATATAATTAAAGCATAGAAAAAGAGTTAAAATTTAATAAAACGGCTCGAGTTTGAATTACGTTAATCGCGTTACTGTTAGGGATTTACTCTCTTATAATAATAAAAAAAAAAGTGAGACACTAAAAAGTAATTCAAGTAAGTGCGAAACTCCTTGGGTTTGAATTTTTTTTTGCAATTCTTAATGTTGATTAATCAAGTATAAATAAAATATTCAAAGCATCTTTTATTTTATATATTCTATAGGCTTAATATAATATTTGACATTTAAATTTGACATTTTTTTTAATTTAGTACTTAAATTTGACACTTTTTTCTTAAGTTGGTACTTAAATTTTTTGGAGGTCCAATTTGGTACTCGAACTTGACTCTTTTTTCTAATTTGGTATCGGTTTTTTTGTTCGATTTGGTACTTGTCAAACGTTTTACAAATTACTCCAATATACTAACAATGCTATTTTTTTACGTGGTAGCAAAATAATCAATGTATGACCGACACGTGACAGATGATATGATTTTTTTTGTATTTTATATGTTCAATTACTTTTACTTTTATTTATTTTATTTAATTGAAAATAATAAATTTCTTTTAATATGGGGTTAAATTTTTTCCTTATTTAATATTAATTGTTAATCATAGCTCAATAACTATTTTTTAACATGAATTTCTTCCAATACAAATAATATTTTGTAGCGTAACAGAAAAAATTTAACACCGTTAGTATTTTATGTAATTTATATAACATTTAATAAATTTAGGTACCAAATTGAACCTAAAAAAGCTTAGGTACCAAATTAAGAAAAAAGTGTCAAGTTTAGGTACCAAATGTTATATTAAGCCTATTCTATTTTTATATATATATTTGACAAAGCAAATTATATCATTTTGAGGTATTTCATTTTTATATATAAAAATAAAAATACATATACATATACATAATGAAATTTGAACTTAAGACACTATAATTTTCAACTAAAATTTCATTTATTTTATATATATATATATATATATATATTATAAAAATATATTTATTACATATTTATTTATTTATTTCCTTTTCTTGTAAATATATATATTTTTATAAATTCAATGAAATCCATATACAATGGATGTTAACTTTATAAACAATTTGAGCTCTCACATTTCGAAACAAAATTTTATTTATTTATTTATTTATTTATGTTTATGAGTGGGATTCCTTTTGGTCTTCGAGTAAAACAATGAAAATTGCAATTTGCCCAACCAAACAAACATAAAACAACATAAATTGTAGTAATTAAATATTATTATTTAAAATTAACGGTCCAAAATTATTGTGAAAAAAATAAAGCTGGAATCTGAAGATATAAAAAAAAGCCTGCCTCGGAAAACTCTATGAATAGCTAAAGAAGGGGGAATTTATCTTCTTTAATGAATGAATGTCAGTGTCTTAAGTTTGAAATTTTTAATTAATTAATGAAATCAGCTTACCATTTTGATTTCCATATTAGCATGTGGTAAGTGGAAATTCTGTGCACTGAGTGGCCTACTTGGAATATTATATATTTTGTAATAAAAAAATTAATTTTTTATTGAGCTCGAATATGAATTATTAAATCCGAATTATCCGAAAATTCGAATAAAAAAAGAAAAAGCTACGTCTACTAGCTAAATAATCAGTTCATGTAAAAATCATGGTTTTGAGGTTTTCGAAGATTTTATAAAAGTTTTTTTTGTTCACTCTTTCTTTTACAGCTTTACTTTTTTTTTACAACTTTTATATTTCTTTAAAATTTTCATGTTAATTTATGCCACCTAAGATTTGGTGTATCATGTAATAGTTAAATTGACGATTTTAATAATGAAATGACTTAATTGATATAACATTGGTAGTTTTAAAATGTTTGGTGCAATTATGTTTAAATATGATTAACATCTATACTATTATAAGATCTCATCAAGCGGATTTCAATTACCAAAAGCTTGTTTATTTTATAAAACAACAAAAATTATTTTAAGCGTATTTATATCTTTTTATTTTGATAAATCTAGAAAAATACATACAAATTATATAATTCGCAAAATTTGAACCCATTTTATAATCTCAACTTCATTATTTCAACTAAAATCACTTTTGATTTTTGTATCAAAATTTTAAATAAATTTATTATCTATTTTTTATGAAAAATAGACTCTCAAGAGAGAATCCTTAAACAATCTTAGCCCTGGCTTTCTATCACAAATCATCTTGGCAATATTATTTGTCACTGTGTTTTCCTCTCGAGGAATATGTTGGACCTTTCATTGTTTAGCCTTTGACAGAATCTGATGGATTCTTCTAAGAAGAGTTGAGTTCGAGATTCTAAAGATACCTTCCTGAATGGCATTATAGCAGCCTCGAGACTATCAGTTTAGATTAAGATCATTTCAAATATTCTATCTACAATAAACTTTAAACCGTCTATGATGCCCCAAGGTTTAGCCTCTGTCACTGTATAATTCCCCAAGCATCTACCAAATCTCATGATCTATCCACCATTTTGGTCCTGCACTAAGTCTCATGCTACGGCAAATTCTTTCTCCTGTCTAAATAAACCATCCGTATTTACACTAACATCGTAATTGTATAATAATTTAATTAGATTTTTATTTGGAATTTTTAATATATTTACACGAATAGCTAGATCTATCCTAAGATTTGCCATCCTTGGTTTGCCAATTTTAACATATTTATACCAACAGTTTTATCTATCCCAAGCTTTTGCCTTCCTTAGTTGAAGCTGAGTTTATAATCTAACCATATTATTTAACTTTACGAGTTTATATATAATATGTTTGAATTACTATACCAAAAGAATATAAATCGCAATAAATTTTAACCCGATTTATTTATATCGAATTTAATCTAACGTATTAATAAATTTAGATTTGTTAATTATGTCTCGAAATTAAAAATATGATAGGAATCAAATTTTAACTTAAACTCGATCCAACCTAACATCATCATAGAAAGTTAATAATAAAAACCCAACAAATGGTCCCAACTCGAAATAATTTAAACTCAATACAAACTGAACTTGAAATAACCCAAATAATTAATTCAAAATAACAAAAATCCGAAGTGATCATAACATGAAATGATATGAACTCGTAACGACACAACCTAAAAACTCATAAATAGAAAAATAATGTACTTCAACGCGCTCAAACTCGCGTCCTCCTACACTCAATTCATAAATAACCATTTCTTTAATAGGCATTGGTTGTCTATCATTTTCTCAAAGATTATAATAATTAGGTGTTTGACAAATGACATTTGTTTCGTTGCATCTAACTAACTATCTTATTCACCTAATTAAAATACGATATTTTTACAGAAAAAAAATTATTGTTTGCAATAATGATAGTTGGTTTTATAATTCATTTTTTTAAATTAGAAAAAAGGACAACAACCAAAATAATAAGAATTTTCGTTATTGAATAGTATTTTAAATTAAATTAATTAATAATTCAATTTTTTAAATAGTGATAAAGTGGTCCGGATTCTACCCGAATCGCCATTACCTTTCGTTACAACTAAAGTACTAAACATGGCAAAAGTTTATAGCGAAAAGCAAGTTGTTTCTAACCACGCGCGTGAAAGCACGTGTATGAAAGAGTCTATCTTCGGAAATCTTCCAATTAGAGGCGTTCGTAGTCGAGCAAGTTTAAGTTTGAGCCGAGCTCATGTATTCTATTAACCTCATTCATAATTGTTTAAACTCGATTTAACGAGAAAAGTCGAGTTCATAAAACTTATTTTTTTTATAAATGACTAATTAAGTATATAATTATATTTATTTAATGGTCAATAATTGTATATATTTCAATGACTATATAATTCTCTTTCCTTTTTATTAAATTTTTAAATACAAAGAGTTTTTTTTATACAATATTAGTGGTAGGGAATATGGGTAATACGATTCAAACCCATGCCAAAAGGATACCTGATAAGAGCTTTAACCACCGCTCTATTCAACTCAAAACTCCTAAAAATAGAGAGTTCGGACATATCCATTCAAGGTTATAATTATTCTTTTTTAAATCTAAATTTAATTATTAATCTTTTAAAAAAATCAAATAGTTTTTTTAGACGGAAACATTGCCTAAAACATTAACTGTTTAATGATGTTGGCGTGGCATCCTTCATGGTAGTCCATATCTATTTTGTGATGATATAACAATATTTGTCTTATATGCCACATCAATAAATAATTTAAAAATTATAAAATATTAAAAATTTAAATTCAAAAAATTGTAAAAATTCATAAAACTAAAAATAGCATGTAGTACATGTGGACTAGGATTGTCATACGAGTTATCATGTTTAAAAATTTAATGTTTTAGTTAGTATTTTCATTAAAAAGCAACAATTCTATTTTTTAAAAGCTACCAGACAAATTTGACTTTTTTTTAAATGTTATAGTCGAATTTAGCTAAAAAAGAATAAGAGTCAAATTGACAAAAAAATGTAAACATTAAGAGCTAAATTTATTATTATGCCATTTATTTTATATAATATAAATTACTAATAAATAGATAAAATAAACATAGCATATTAAAACTTGAAAATAAATTGAGTCAATCCGAACTTGAGCTTTGAATATTGAAACCTAAGCTTCATCTATATTTCAAATGTATCTTCTTTTTTTTCTCAAACTCATTATTTGAACTTGAGATTTTGGTCCCAACTATTTTAAAATTCAATCAAACCTTTGATAATTAGAACGATGGTAAAAGTATCGTAAAAACCTTTGTATTAAAAGTCGGATTGCATTTTGCCCCTCTACTTGGAAAATGGGTAGATTAATCATTGTACATTAGATCAAAGAGCAAACTAGTCATTTTGTTAAAAAATCATCTATTTCTACTATTAAAATCTGACCATTGTACATGGGTGTAAGGTAAATATGGCACGCTATGTGTAATTGACGGTTGTTTCGTCAGTCACACTGGTTTTTAACAATAAAAATAAATAAAATTTTTAATCAAAATGATCAATTTACTCTTTGATATATCATACAAGACTTAATTTATTCATTTTTTAAATATAGAAATAAAATATACTCTAACTCTTTTTTTTTATGAATTATAATAACAACATAAAATTCGAATAATAAACGCGATTTGAATTTAAACTATATTTGAGACGGTAAAAACTCTTAACCACCGTGCGATTACCTAGTGTTCATACCATCTAAATCTTAATATATAATGTAATTTTACTTTTACTTGGAACAGTTGTACAATTCTACGCAGAATTGGTTGCTGACTTGGCTTCCTTTCATAATATCATTATTCAAAAACATGCACGCGCTTTACGCTGGCGTTGCCGTTATCATTTTCTTGTCAGATTAGAGACACAGAAAGTCTAGGAAACATGTGCCTAACACGTGATGTAAGAGAGACTAATTATGTCTCATTTCAGCCAAAAAAACAAAATAACAATAATTAGTTCAGACCTTTTCTATTTTTATTTTTTAAAATTGTTAAATTATTAAGACAAAATTTAAGGATATCATATCACTGCATTTATATAGAAAAAAAATTAAGACAAACTTTATTTCTATAAATAATGTAAAACCGAGAAGAAAACGCATTTTGTTCTAAATTGAATTTAAATTAGAAAAAATAATAAGAAAATGTTAAAATAAATATTATTTATGAGAAAAATTGAATTTTAAATATATATTTTTAATTAAATATTAGATCAAAGAGCAAACTGATTTTTATTCTTAAAAATTGTGTCTTGTACGTCAAATGAAGTACATATGACATACCATATGTCATTATCTAGTTATTTCTTCAACCACTTCAATTTTTAACAATGCAAATGGTTTAGTAAACTGGTCCTTTTGCTAAAATTTTATTCGTTTATACTATTAAAAACAAGTCCTTGTACATCGACATGACGTATACATGGCACTTTAAGTGTAATTGCTTGGTTAGTCCGTCAATCATGCTGGTTTTTAACAGTAAAAATAGATGGAGATTTTAATCGAAAGGACTAGTTTACTCTTTGATTTAATATACAATACTATTTTGATATTTTTTTAATAAAAGGGTGAAATGCAATTTGAGAATTTATAAGGGCTTCTATGATAAAACCTTAAAAAAAATAGAATATATATATATATATATATATATATATATATATATTCTATTCTTACACAGGTTTACGCGCCATTAGCGTTTGCTGCGAAGTATAAAGAGAAAAAAAATCCCTCTTTTTAATTCGAAAAAGAAAATACAACACATAATTTTTTTTTCCAAAAACATATTTACATGAAAATATTATGATGCTGACGAATCTGAAACAGCTTATGTTCTCTCTGAAAATGAAACGAAAGAAGAGAGAACGTAACAATATCCTCCTTCACGGTTCAAATGATATTTGCGTCGAGCTTAATCGGATTCTATGGCGGAAACGGCACCGTATCTTCTCCCTCGTATCCTTCGTCTCCGGTTGTCTCATCCTTTTATTGTTCGCCGTCTCGGTTTTCTCTCCTCCTCCCGCCGCCAACCTTCTCTTCCTTCCTCCGCACTCTTTGGTACGTACCACGTCACATTTTTCGCCATTCATGCGTTTTCCTTTTCTAACTTTAAGAAATAAAATAATATTGTTTTTCATGTGCTTTTTTTATTTATGTTTTTGTGCTTTGTTTTTTCTTCCTTGTTTTTTTGGTTTAGGTGAGGAAAGAAATAGCGGCCGTGGAGTCCAATGCGGTGTTTCAGGTTCCGGTACGGTTTTCATTTTTTCTTTATTTCTTTTTCATTTTTGTGTAAGAGCTTAATGTTTTTTTTTTCTTCTGATTTTTTGTTTTGTTTTTGAGTTTGATGACTTGTTTGGATCTTAAAATCGGATTTGAATTTGATTTAAGTTAATTTTGTCGTATGTTTAGACAAGTGGAGGAGATTTAGATCGTGGTTTATGGAGTACGAGTCGATCAAAGCTCTATTATGGATGCAGTAACGCCTCTAACAAGTTTCAAAGTAAAGTAGTTCCAATTTTGAATTTTCATTTTTTTGGTTCTGATATAGAAATCTGGATTTCTTTACCTATTTTGAATTGGCTTTAAAATTGAATGCCACCTCTGTAATTGAAATTTAAAAAGAAGAACTGGTTTTAGGAGTTTCTTCATTTATTAGAATATATATATATATATATATATTTTCATAATGACTTAAGCTACCTTATTGATGGTTACTTAGCAATGTTATCCATTTTTTCAGCTGCTGATATGAAAACATATCCCAACCGGTACTTATTGATCTCCACCAGTGGAGGGTTAAATCAACAAAGAACAGGGGTAAGATAACTTTCATTGCCTTCTTGCCTACATCTTTTGGGGTGGTAAAAGTACTATGGATATGTAGTAGAAGTTAGATTGCATTTTGCTCTATTTACTCAAAAAATGGGCAAATTATTCCATGTATGTTAGTCCTTTCTGTTAAAAATTTCATCTATTTTTACTTTTAAAAATTGGCATGGCTGACAAAATAACTAGACTGTTTTATGTGGCGTGTCATGTGTACCTCATTCTAGCATATAGGGACCAGTTTTTAACAATAGAAATGGATGTAATTTTTAATAGAAGGATTAGTTTGCTCTTTAATCTAACATGTAGGGACTGGTTTACCCATTTTTTAATTAAAAAAGACAAAATGCAATCTGACTTCTAGTACAAGGGCGTCCATGGCACTTTTACCCTTTTGGGGCTCATAATGGTCATATATACGGACACAGTGTAAAGGTAGCAAGTTTTACATATATGTTGCTCATAATTTTACAATTTTTGTGGCTACAGATTGTAGATTCTGTTGTTGCAGCATATATTCTAAATGCAACTTTGGTTGTTCCTAGGCTGGATCAACGTTCTTATTGGAAAGATGCCAGGTCTGCTGTTGACATCCTTTGTTTAAAATCTAAAACCAGGGGCATATAGTTTTATATTCTATGTATTTTATATGGTATGGGGTTATTGGATGCAGTGGTTTTGCTGAAATATTCAATGTCGATCGGTTCATTTCATCGCTCTCTCGAGATGTCAAAATAATCAAAGAGTTACCACTCAAGGGAGGTCAACCTTGGATACCACGTCGCATGGCTGTTCCGAGGAAATGCAATGAGAGATGTTATCAGACTCGTGTTCTACCTGTTCTAACTAAGAAGCAAGTAAGTAATAATTCCTCTAAATTTCCTGTTTTGGTAGAAAAATAGAACATATCACTAAGTTGCAATTATGGAGGCAAACATTAATGTTAGAAAACCAGTAATCCATAAAGACCAGACATTGGTTTAAAAGGCTTCAGTGGTTTGTAGACATATAGTATTAATGTCATATGTTGAAGGATGATCTTTGATCTATCTTTTCATATGTTAAAAGTAACTATGATGGTCTATTTGGACTTGAAACAAGCACAATATTTGAAATCTGACACTAAGTTCCACTTATGTATTATATATGTTTTGGCAGAAAAACAGAACATATCAGTAAGTTGCAATTGTGGAGACGGGCATAATGTTAGAAAACCAGTATCCATAAAGACCAGGCATTGGTTTACAAGGCTTCGGTGGCCTTTCTGGACATATAGTATTAATGTCATATGTTGAAGGATGATCATTGATCTATTTTTTCATATGTTAAAAGTAACTATAATGGTCTATTTGGGCTTGAAACAAGCACAAAATTTGAAATATGACAATTTCTTCCCCATTCTTTTTTCATGTTGCAGGCTATTGAGCTTAGAAAATTCGATTATCGGCTTTCGAATCGGTTGGAAACTGATTTACAAAAGCTTAGATGTAGGGTAAATTACCATGCTTTAACATTCACAGATCCCATTCTTGATATGGGTAAACTCTTGGTTGAAAGGATGAGGATGAAAGCTAAGCATTTTATAGCATTGCACTTGAGGTAAAAAGGCACTCTTTTGTTAATCATATTGGGCAATGGCTGTATTCAGTTTTGTCGTTACCGTACAAAACGCAAGGACTTCATTAATGCAGGTTTATATGTTGTTTTTCCATAGGTTCGAACCTGATATGCTTGCATTCACCGGATGTTATTATGGTGGAGGAGATAAAGAAAGGAGGGAACTTGGGAAAATCCGGAGGAGGTGGAAAGCTTTACATGTAAGGCCGTATAAACTGTTAAACACACATATTCAAATCTAAAAAAGATGATTCTAAAGCATTTTAACATGTTCATGTTGACATGAACCGTAGGCGAGCAACCCCGAAAAGATGAGAAGGCAAGGCAGATGTCCGCTAACTCCAGAGGAAATTGGTTTAATGTTGAGAGCATTGGGGTTCGGAAGTGACGTTCACATTTACGTGGCGTCCGGTGAAGTATATGGAGGTGAAGAGACGTTAGCCCCACTCAAAGCATTGTTCCCTAATTTTCATTCGAAAGAAACTATAGCCACTGAGGCGGAGTTAGCACCATTTTCAAGTTTTTCCAGTCGAATGGCCGCATTGGATTACATTGTTTGCGACGAAAGCGATGTTTTCGTCTCGAACAATAATGGAAACATGGTTAGAATGATAGCTGGTCGAAGGTAAGCAAACTCTTTTCACTACTTTTGCATATCACACAGTAAAAGTACTATAGAAGCCCCTATACTAAGATTGTATTTTACCTCTACTTAAAAATTGAGTAAATTAATTCCTATACATTAGATTAAAAAGCAAATTAACTTGTTCTTTTCTATTAAAAATTTCATCTATTTATACTGTTAAAAACTAGCGTAGTTGATGAAATAACCTAACCATGACATATGGTGTGTCACGTGCACCTCATCTTAACCTATAGGGGCCAATTTGAAATTTTTAGCAGAATGACCAGTTTATTTTTTGATTTAAAATATAAAGATTAATTTGTCCATTTTTAATAAATGAGCAAAATGCAATCAGAATTTTAGTACAAAATATACTTTTACCAATGTCATACTTGTTTGTTTCCCTTTTGTTTCTAAACATGTTTCTTTTATTACAGGAGATACTTCGGACATAAACCAACAATCCGACCAAACGCAAAGAAACTATACAAATTGTTCATGGCACGAAACAACATGACATGGGAAGAATTTGCTACTAAGGTTCAAGCTTTTCAAGTAGGTTTCATGGGAGCACCAAAAGAAGTGAAACCAGGTAGAGGTGAGTTCCATGAAAACCCGACTAGCTGTATATGTGAAACTACAGGAACCGAAACTATTCAAAAAGAAACACAAGAAGAAGACCATGAAAATGACAACAATGGAAGAGATACAGCTGAAGTAAATGATGAACAAGATCCTATTGAGGAAGATCTAGATTGGATCGAAGATGATTATTCAGACAACATTAAAGACCTGCCTGATACAGACAGCAATGTATTAACAAAACAAGAACAACCTGAAGTGGAAGAGTTGTTTTCAGATTAATGAAAGACCAGGTTTGGGAATCTGGTAATGAGCCTTTTTTTTGTTCCCTCCCTTAAAATTCTTTGGAATTTTTTTGGTAAAAAGTAACTTAGAGACCCTTTGTTAAGAATTGGATTATATTTTGCCCCTTTTCTCAACAAACATTAAATTAGTCTTTTTACTTTAGATCAAAGAACAATTGGTCCTTTCTGTTAAGAATTTCATCCATTTCACGTGAATCTCATTCTAATATACATGGACTAGTTTTTAATAATAGAAATGGATGAAATTTTTAATAAAAGTATCCGTTTGTTGTTTGATCTAATATATAAAGATTAATTTTCACATTGTTTTGAGTAGAGGAATTAAAATACAATCTGATTCCTAATTCGAAGGTGTTTACGGTACTTTTACCGAATTATTTTACTATCATAAGTTGGAGAAAATGGAGGTTGCTGCCATGGACAAAGATATTTCAGTCTGTGTAGATAAAAGGCCAGGTCAGGCGTGGACAATGGCAATGAACAAGTGGAGGTTTAGGGCATAACGGTTTCTGTATATGTTGGCGGTGAGGAGTAGAACAAGGAACTTGTTGCTTCTTATTACATTATCGTGTTGGACGAATTTATGCGGTAAGGCAAAAATGATGATGGATCACTGTATGGGGTTAGTGCAGTTGTTAAGTTGTATCTTTTTTTACCCTCTTTACTTAAAGAAAGAAAAAAAAACAAAATAATAGATAATAAAAGGAAAAAGGAAAAAGGAAAAAAAGGTAACTATAATGTTCTACTGCAAGGCAGATATGGAAAGTACAGCAAAAGAAAAAAAAATGTAATTGATGGAATAGTAGGGATATTCATTATTCAATAGTTTTTCTTTCTTTGTGTTTGTACTTTGTATATATACTTTTATTCTGTGAAAGATGTGCTTGGTTTATATTTCTACTCTCATTTTCATCTATAACATTTTTATTTTATAATGTTATTAGTTGGAGTAAATTTATAATATCAGTCCTTGCTTTGGGAATAGAACAATTTTAAAACTTGTGTCTAACATCTACTCTTCTAATGAGTTTATAGAATACGAAGGATAGATACTGGGCTCGTTCGGATAAATACCTTGAGAAATAATTTTTTTTATAATATATCAATTCATTATTTAATGTTAGTGAAGTAATCACTTAAATCCTTGTTTTTTTTTTTTTTTACCATTATTTAATCTCATAAATAGTGTTACATGGATTCAAAGAATGTTTAATCGAGAATAAGTTACAGACGGTTCAGTTAGAAATGAGGACGATTTTACTACTGTCGAAGGATTTGCATGTGATCACAATAGAGAGTGAATCTTCGGTTTTAGCAGATATTTGGACATGTGCACGGTTGTTGAAGCCAAACTTTAGGGTATCCTAACTGGTTTGAAGCTTACTCTGCAATGGGGTTACGATAGTGTTCTAATACCGTCTTGAAGCCGTTAATGAAATCCAAGAAGTATCTTTGGGGTTCTAATTTGACTCTTGTCAAGAGAATTCACTAATTATTGGACTTGTAAAATATTGAAAAATTTAATATATCTCTCATGAGGAGAATAAAATCGTAAATGAACTTATCAAGATGGTTCGGGATAAAAGGTTAGTTCTTAGACTATTTGAAAATTCTCTTATAGAGAAATTATCCTAATTACTTTCGTGTATCAATTTCTTTTCACTAAAAAAAACTTCTACTTAATTACTTCATTATTTGACATTAAAATCTTAATGCTCGGGTTTGTCTTTCACTTTACTAAATTATATACGAGTTGTCTTCGATTTAAATTGCTTAATTCAGTTATAAATTATAATTGTTACGAGTCTTATGTATTTATAGTTTATTATTTTAAATATTTAGCTGAAGCGACACCGTTGCAGATGGCATGAGTTAAGAAGGAGGAGCGCCAACCAGAAAGTATACGTGGCATAAATGATAAATCGTAATCCACTTCAAATGAAACGACGTGGCAATATTCATATCCATAGTTTCCCTTTTCTCTCTCCACAAAACAACAGGGCAGCAAAGCAAAAGCCAAAGCAGCAAAACAAAGCAAAAAACCAGCAATGGCGTTGAGACTCCCCACTCAGCTAGCGACACGTGGCACATTCCACCACCACCATAACAACAACTCCAAATCTACAATGACCGCCGCACTGTCATGGCGGCGGACGCTGTCGCCGGACACTCCGCTGATCCATTCTTCTACCTCTCTCACCACCAGTAAGCATTCAATTTCTCCCACTTTTCTTCGAATTCTAACGCTATTTTGAATTTTCATCTCGATTATTCTTGTTTTTTTGCCGGCAGAGAAATCGTACGTGCAACAAATGGTGACGTGCAGTGCCAGTGGAAGTACTCAGGCGGTGAATTTGGCTCCGGGGACTCCCGTCCGACCAACTAGCATATTAGTGGTTGGTTCCACCGGAACTCTTGGAAGACAAATCGTGAGACGTGCACTCGATGAAGGTTACGATGTTAGGTGCCTTGTTCGGCCACGTCCCGCGCCTGCCGATTTCCTCCGTGACTGGGGCGCCACCGTTGTCAACGTAAATTCTTGATCTATTTATAATTTCAGTCCCTCTACTTATGTGAAATTAGAGATTTAATTCCTCTAACATGTTAATCCTTTATTTTTATAATTTTATTAAGGGATAAATATTAAATTTATATTTGAATTTTGCTCTAATGCGTAATTTGATAGATGACACACATCTAATGAAATGAATACAGGCATTTATTTTCGTATAGGATTAATATAATTTTTTGCGTATGCAATATATCAACCATTTTAATTGTATAATGTTGTTAATGATTTGTGAAAACCGTATCAAATCAAAGTTTCATATATAAAATCGTATAAAATCAAAATTGATGCATGACGATGGGGCCAAAGTTTTTGTATAATTTTGATATTTATTCCTTTTATTAATAGGTTCAAATAGATAACACCATTAGTTGTTGCGATATTTTTATTGTTATTATTAGATCTCCTAATTTGAGCCAACTAAAGATCGTTAAATTAAATTAGAGAGATTAAATTTCAAATTTAGTATAATAGAGGGATTAAAATCTTAATTAGACCTAAAATCTTATAATTTGATAGGCCTTTTAAAATTTGGCCTTCTAATGCATGTTATTCATTTTTTGAGCAGGCAGACCTTAGTAAACCAGAGACAATACCTGCAACATTGGTTGGTATCCATACGATTATCGATTGTGCCACCGGCCGTCCAGAAGAGCCCATCAAAACGGTACGGTTGAACGATTTGATGGTTAAAATTTGCTCAAAACTTGAGATTATCTAATTTTCATGTGTTCTGTTTAGGTAGATTGGGAAGGAAAAGTTGCTCTTATACAATGTGCAAAAGCAATGGGGATTCAGAAATATGTTTTCTTTTCTATTCATAATTGTGATAAGCATCCTGAAGTTCCACTAATGGAGATCAAATATTGTACCGAAAAGTTCCTTCAGGATTCTGGCTTACCCCACATCACGATCCGGCTATGCGGTTTCATGCAAGTAAATGTCATCTATAACTCAATCTTTGCAGATATGTATACGTACATGTGTGTGTATATGTGTACGATGTATGTATGTATGTGTGTATGTGTGTGTGTGTGTGTGTAAAGTTCCTTCAGGATTTCGGCTTACCCCACATCACAATCTGGTATGCGGTTTCATGCAAGTAAATGTCATCTATAACTCAATCTTTGCAGATATGTATACGTACATATGGATGTGCGTGCGATGTATGTATGTCTGTGTGTGTGTGCGTGCGGCGTGCGTGTGTGTATGTATGTATTAATTAAAGTGAACATGAATAGAAACATGATTTCTTGGAAGAACCAGTATGTCAGTATGATGGAATTACTGTATGTGTTTGAATCACGTTTCCTTTTGTATATAAGCTGTATTGTGGTGAATGGTTGTTGCCAATTTGTTAGGGGCTTATTGGCCAATATGCAGTACCTATATTGGAAGAGAAGTCCGTGTGGGGGACAGATGCTCCGACAAGAATCGCTTACATGGACACACAGGTTGGTTTAGACATGCATAACTTGTTTTGTGGATCGGTTTCTTGTATATATGGCATGGGATTTCGGTATTTGATTTGGTTTTCTTTTGGTTTTAGGATATTGCTAGGTTGACATTTATAGCTTTGCGGAACGAGAAGGTTAATGGAAAGCTTCTCACGTTTGCCGGTCCTCGTGCTTGGACAACTCAAGAGGTATATGAGAATCTTTATTGTTGCTGCTCTTTTGCCCTGTGACTATTTCTGGTGAACAATTTTGAAGATAGTGTAATGTTTTAGCCTTCGTATCATCGGTATCTTAAGATCTTTTCGACTTGTTACGTTAACATATGTAGTATCATCAATGTGTCGGGATCTTTCGTGCTCCATGATTATTTCTGGTGATTGGTTTCAATTTTCAAAGATAGTGCTGTGAGATCTTTTGAACTTGTTAGGTAAACATATTGCCATTCCTATAGGAAATCAAGATCGAGTGTTTCTAAGTGCTCTGATAATCGAACTCTCGGACAAAATCCGTTTATATTATTTTGTATTAAATTTTCTTAAGGTGATAGCATTATGCGAGAGACTTGCGGGGCAAGATGCAAACGTTACCACAGTTCCAGTTACCGTCTTAAGATTTACACGCCAGTTGACTCGGTTTTTCGAGTGGACAAATGATGTTGCTGATAGATTGGCATTTTCAGAGGTAAAATAAATGGTCACTCATCATCTTGCTTTAGATCCTTTTAAGGGGTGTACTAATGTCGTGTGTGCATTACAGGTTCTTACAAGCGATACGGTTTTCTCTGCTCCGATGACAGAGACTTACGATCTTCTCGGTGTCGATGCGAAAGATATAGTGTCACTGGAAAAGTATCTTCAAGATTACTTCACAAACATTTTGAAGAAACTGAAAGACATCAAAGCTCAATCAAAACAAACCGACATCATATTTTGAAAGCAAAAAAAAAAAAAACTACTTGTAATTATAGTGTAACTTGTGTTTACAAAATTTAGACAGCCCTTTTCTTTTAATCCCTAAGAGGTTCGATTATACCCAAATTAAAATGGTCAATGGGCCAGATCGGTTTTGAATCCGAGTTAATAGTTTTAAGTTCGACTTACTTTATGTTTGGTTCATTTGGGTTTGATTCATTTGGGTTTGCTGGTCAGGTTATTAGGGTTTAAATTTAAGTTATCTTAGATTATTGAGTAAACTATAAAATAGTCACTTTTATTTACCTTAGATTACATTTTAGTCATTTATGTTTGAAATGTCATGTTTTAGTCACTTACGTTATCGTTTTGTTACGAAATTGTCACTCTACCGTTAAGCTCAGTTACCTCTCTAATAACAGTCTTACGTGGCAGTCCAAATGGGTTTAAAATATCAACTTAGATGTCTTATGTGACAATCTAAATTAAATTTATTTAATTAAAAACTTATTTTCATCCCAGCAACTGGATATCCAAGTTGGTATTTAAAATCTATTTGGATTGCCACGTAGGACTAC
Organism: Gossypium raimondii; assembly: GCF_025698545.1. Taxonomy (NCBI): domain Eukaryota; kingdom Viridiplantae; phylum Streptophyta; class Magnoliopsida; order Malvales; family Malvaceae; genus Gossypium; species Gossypium raimondii. The sequence goes on along the minus strand of NC_068567.1, from coordinate 62,367,981 downwards.
TGTTAGGGAGATAACAGAGTTGAACGGTGGAGTGACCACTTCGTAACAAAATGATAATGTAAGTGACTAAAATGTCATCTGAGACAAACAAAAGTGATTATTTTTATAGTTTACCCTAAATTATTTGCTTGTGTTATGTCGGATTTTGATTATTTTAATTGAGTCATTTTCAATTTCGAGTTGAGGGATAAGTGATGTTAATTTTTTATCAAATCAAATAAACCATATTTAAAATGAGCCTAAAATGGACTAATTTGAATGGGCTTTTTCCAAATGGAACAAGTGTAAATCTAGTTAAGAACTCCAAATAATGAAATTGGAAGATTCCAAAGCCCTCGATGCCAAACCTTTTAAATCTCAAAATTCATAACTTTTCAAAATAATATGATTTGATAATTATTTAGTATGCTGATGGTGTATCGAATATGAATTCTTATTAAATTTATTTATTTCATTTACACCGAGGCTCATTCGGTGGCAAAGTTAGGAGAGTTGGCTGGAGTTCCGGTCTCCCTTAAAATAAAAAATATTTTTAAATTATTAATAATAATAAAATTTTAATTTAATTCTTTAAAATTGTAAAATTTTATTTTTACTATTATAAAAAATAATCCTCTAAAATAACTTTTGAATTGGCTCCTAGAATCATTATTATTATTATTATTTATAAAAAAAAAAGAAATTAGATTCTGAGGTGCTTTCAACTCAACTTTCCCACATTCCAGTAAGGCCATGAATATGACGAAAATCTCTCACTATTCTTCTTTTTGCCTTTTGAAACAAATTGGTGGTAGGACAGACAGTGTATGCATATTCTCATTTTCATTCCTTACATCAGTCATGCCTTATTTTCACTAATTTAATACAAAAGTAATTCAGATCGAATATTAAATACAAATATTTGTTGAATATGAGTATACTAATTAGCTCGTGACTATAAAAAAAATTTATTTTATAATTTTTTATAATTAAATGATAAAAAAATTATTAATAATTTATCCAATAAAATTTACTTAAAAATTCAATAAATCTAGGTTGAATGGTAAGGTGAAGGGGGAGGTTTTAACAGAGAAAGTGAAAGTGATTGTTATGACTGTGACTCACTTTTCTATGTGCACATACATACATATTATATATAGTTTTTACTTAAAAAAAGGTACTGTGCTTAGTATTACTTTTTTCAGTCACATGCTTTGCTTTTGCCCTCACTTCCATCAAAGTTTTCAAAATCTTATTGGAAATCAAACCTACTTGGTTTCTCAATTAATTTATATTATTCAATTAAATAAATTATTAAAAATAAAAAAATATTTATTAATTTAATTATCAATTCAATCAATTTTTAGTTTGAATTAACTATTCAAATCGGTACATCAACCAATTCTTTGTTCGGTCTATCGGTCCAATTCAAGTTATCATGCTATCCATTCTATTTTGATACAATGTTTCATAATTATATGTTAAAAATAATTTTAAAAATAAAATTACAGTTAAGATTGATAATTAAAATATATTCGAACCTAAATCGGAATACATTTAAATTGAATTTACGATCCGTGAAACTTTAAACGAATAGTATTTATATGTAGTAAAATTCAAACTTCAACCCTCAAAATTTTATAATTTCGGAATATAAAAAATAAAATAAAATATATTAGAATTGTGTGACTCGAATCTCGTTTGATCCGGCCTGAAAAGTTCGTGGTGCAACTCACTTGTTAAAAAAATAAAATAGAGAGGCAAAATAAGGGATCTGTAGCGGGCTAGCCGCTCAAGTTGAATTTGTATAAGATTATGCTTTTTCTATTAGATATTGATTATAACAGGGTTGTTTAACTTTTAAAATGTGTGTAGTCGAGAACCTCTTGTATTGTTGTTTTCAACATTAGTGAATTTCTCTTTATCTGCTTGTGGTTTTTCCTGATAATTTTTTTTCCGTAAAATCTTTGTGTTCTTATTTTTCTTTCTCTTTGCTTTGCGATTATTACTACTGTCACGATGGACGTATAATATAACAAAATTTGATGATTTGAAGTCTAAAATCTAAATTTCTATTAACTTTAGATCATTACTTTTTTGTACTTACAATGGCTCATTATTAATACATTAATATTTACTATAAATTCTTCCATTTAATTCCCATGATTGTCTTCAATGATTGTTCTACATCAAAATTTACTTACCATTCTATGATTTTCTCAATGTGGGGACCAAACAATTGAATCCCAAATAAATTCCTTTTCCAATTTTTTTTACTCTGCCATCTATTATTATACATGTCAAAAAGATGATTGGCTAATTATTTATTGCTTCTTGAATACATTAAGTTCTTGGGAATTTGTTGTAGTGGAGGCCGAGTTATGGGGTATTTTTGAGGGTTTATTTTTCTGTTAAAGTAAGGATTTGATAGAGTGTTGATAAGTACAGATAATATTCCAAGAAACTCGAACTCAGCCTTAGTTAGACGAATTCATCAACTGTTGGAAAAGACAATATATTGGCGTATCCTACATATGCCCAAAGAAAAAAATAAAATTGCGGGTTTCCTAGCAAAAATGGATCATAATAATGAAGACATCTTACTTCTATTTGAACAACCTCCTTTAGGTGTTTCGGTTTAAGACTTTGTAAACTCTTTGTTTTGTTTTATTTCCGCTAAAAAAAGGAGATTATATTAAATATATTCACGAGTTGTTCGAGACCCGATATTCGCAATTATACGCATGGGTCTTGCAGTTCCATCATATGCGACTTAATCCAGTTTGTTGGTTTTAGTCTAGATAATACCAGTTCTTGTTCCAGTCATATTGTAATGATTTGATTCTACTTTATGATTCCTCAAACAGTCTATGTTGTAATAGATACTTGTGATTATTTAGACATGTATTTGTTGTACTTGTAATACTTTAAAAAAAATGATATGTTTGATGTTATTAAATTGGATTCAGATAACGAATTTTTCATTTTAACCAATCCGACTCAAATAAGAACAATAAAACGAGATTCTTGAATTAACTAAACAATAACATGATTTTTTTTTTTAAAAATTTGGCAATGGGGCAACTCTACTTTGTTTTATTTTTTTGCTGCCTATGTGGTCCATTCTTGTTAATGGGACACATCAATGCCACCAGTATGACACTAAAAGTTGATAACTACTTAACTTAAAATATGAAAAACAATGTTGCTTGTCACATTTTATTTTATTTTCAAAATGAGGATTGAGATCCCAAAAAAAGATACACAAACTTTAAAAAATAAATTGAATGTAGTGATTGATATTATAATATTTTAGTATAGTTATTTTATGAGTAAATTTGAATTATATTATTTAATTCCATGTTTATAATATTTTTATTATTTAATTGTAACTCAAAATAATTTAAAGCACAAAATTTATTAAAAACTTCAAGGAATTAAAATGTTTATATAAACTTGATTAAATTTAAAATACAATCTTATCGAATTATTAATTAGGAGTAATATTTGATAATCAGTGATGGAATTTTTAACTCTACAAGCGATTTAAGAAACTGTCAAATACTTTTAATTAATATTTTAAAAAATAAAAAAAACTGAATAAATAGAACACATAATAATTTCTTAAACCCGCTTGTGGAGTTAAATTTTTTTACCTCTAGTATATTAAATAATATACCCACTAATAATACTTTATCAAACTTATAATTTTTGAATATTAATCTCATTATAGGTTCATAATATATGTTCTTTTTGGTACAATGCCTAGAACTATCCTAGCCCCTCTTCAATCCTTAAATAGGAGGATAATGCACTTCAGCACACTCAAACCTACGCCCTCCTACATCGACAATAACATCGATAAACTTGTAATTAAATTCGGGGTGTGTGATTGAACCCAAATTTTGTTTTGCATGCCATGTGCTACCTTTCTAACTTTTTTATTATTTTTATACAAAACTATTTTAATACCACCACTATTTTAAATACAAACTCATATGTTGCCAATTAAGGCTAATAATAATTCATTAATTGTTTGTGATGCCCATAATTTAATTAAAATTATTAAACTAGTGAATGATGTAATATAAATTATTTTTTATGTTATTATCATATTATCATTTAAAATTTAATTCAATTTAAATTTCAAAATCCAAACAACTTCAGTATTTTTACCGTAAATTTCATACATTTTAAATTAATAATACTGAAATATAATATTCCAAGTATACTTATTTTTTTAATTTTTATGATTTTTTAAATATTTATTGACATGACATGTAAGAAAAATAGTATTATGTCAACGTAAAATACATGTTAGTTACCACGTGGGTTGTCATGCCAATAGTGTTAAAATAATTAATGTTTTAGCCAACATTTTGTTGATTTTTTTAAAAAGATTAATGGTTAAATTTATCATTATGCTTTTAAATTTTAAATTTGTAGGTAAAAGTATTATGGAGGCTCTTGTACTAGAAGTTTAATTGCATTTTATCCGCTATACTAAAAATATGGATAAATTAGTCCCTATACATTAAATCAGAGAGCAAATTGGTCCTGTATATCAACATGAGGTACACATAACATGATATGTGTCATTGTAGACAATACTCTGTTAACTTCACCCATTTTTAATAGTACAAAAGGACAAAATTTTTAATGAAAATAATAAAATTTTTGAGTAAAATGAATAAAACGCCTCTGCTACTTTTACTAAATTTGTACTAATTGAATAAATAATTTAATCTGTGAAGAAATCCATCAATCCCATACTCTTTCTTTTTCCGTGTCACGTGGGGAGGATCCAATGGTTAATATAAATAAAAATAGGGAAAAAGAAGTGTAATTAAAATTATTTTTAATAATCTTCGAAAATTTTATGCAGTAAATATTCATAGAAAAGTTACATTATTTTAATTAATAAATTTAATAGTTACTATTTAAATTAGGATTAAAATTTTCAAAATATCATAAGGACTAAAATGAGTAAATAATACAAGAATTAATAACAGAATTTGACTAGCTACAATTTAAATTTTTTTTATAGGTTCTCTTTTTGATGCAATACCTAAAACTACTCATAGTCCCTGTGCTTCAGCGCATTCGAGCCTACGTCTTTCTGCATTGACAACAATATCGATACTAATCGAGTTAGGACTCAATCAACATCTGCAATTTAATTTTAAAATTTATGAATAATGTTAAGGTTTATTTTAAATAAATAAAAAAAATTGAATTGTGAGGTATGGTTTAATTGATGGACATGTTACTTTTAAATCACATTCTTACAGTTAAGTAACTATAAAGAGCATGTGCAAAGCATTATTAGTGTGGATGTGTTTGTCAAATCCAAAATCTTGACAAGGTTTGTTTAGTCAGAAAATTTTATTATTAAATTAAAAAGTAGGTCCTTTCATTTTCATATTAATATCATAAGATTTTCAGTTATTTATGGTAAGCTTATGAAAAGTGCCCAATTCAGAATCTAACTTATAAAATAAACCAAATGTTTCCTTCATGGGATGGTTGATTTCACCTTCACCACAAAGGAATACCTCAATTTAAATCATTTACAAAAGGGTAAAATGTACTATAAGTCTCTGTAATTTTTCGATATTTGGAATTTAGTCCTTCTTTGTTTTTTTTTGGGGTTAAATTTAGATTTATTACAACATTTTTCAATTACATTGTTACCAATCGAGTGTTTTCTGTTTTATTTCAAAGTTAATTACGAGTTTAAATCATTTTGGGTTTGAGTTAATTTTTCAATTCATATTATTTTTAAACCTCGATTTTATTTAAAAATTCCACCCCAAACTTGACTATGAAGTAACAGTTTTCATCAACTCTAAAATGTCTAATAATATTTTAGTGTAATATATTAATTTTTAAAATATAATTAAAAAAAATAAAGTTACCACCCCTAATAACATATAAATTTTCAAGGCGGAAGCGGGAAATTGTCAAAACACAAAACTTTCTTTCAACCCAAACAAGAATTTTCCCACTCATTATCCAGAAATAGAAAAAGAATAAAAATTTTCATTCCTTTTTAACCAAATGACGTGACTTTCATTCTCCAATACTAATAACTATGCTATTAATTAAGTAAAAAGAGAAATTAATATTTATCATTTGTTTGATTTGATTTAATAACGGTCCAGCAATGTACACACACCGACGCACACAAAAAAGGCACAGTTCGAGAAAAGAGTTGTTTTTCCATCTCTTTCTTTTGTCTTTTTTCTACTTTCTGTTCATGTTTACAAACCGACGATACACTCCTCGCTGTCACACACACAAAAAGATTCTCTCTTTCTTTTTCCTTTTCTTTCTCATCATTCACTGAAATTTTCCCCAGAAACAATCACTATTATCATGTTTTTCTGTTTCCTACATTTGAATTAGATACTAAGCTTTGTTGGGTCGTTTTTTTTTCTTTTGGAGTTATGGGATGCTCTAGTTCCAAGTTAGATGATTTACCAGCAGTTTCTCTTTGTAGAGAAAGATGTAGTTTTCTAGATGAAGCGATTCAACAAAGATTTGCTTTAGCTGAGGCTCATGTTGCTTATTTTGCTTCTTTGAAGTTGTTTGGTCAGTCTTTGAATAGTTTTATTGAGTATGATCCGGAAGCCTCTTTAGAGGCGCCTCCGCCGCCTTCTCCGCCGTCTGATAAAGATAAAGCGGTGGATCAGGTTGACGGTGGGTCGAGTTCACCGAAAAAGAATGTTGTTTCTCACCGCCATTCTCATTCAAATTCTGGGTCTCATCTACAGTTCCATTCCGATTCAGATGAGGATGATTCCGGTGCGTCTTTGCATCATTCGGGTCATTCTTCACCTTTACACGACGGCGGCGGCGGTGGTCATATAGAGTATATTCACCAAAATTATCCCAATTATGGAGGTTTTGAATCTGGGTCATTTCCAAATGGGTTTATGCATATGAATTTCATGAAGAAACAGCCAATGCCGTCTATTGTTTATGAACAAAGGCCTATGAATCCAGAGACTGTTTATATGGGTGAATCTTCATCTCCTTCTTCTTATTATCCTTATTTTAATGATAATCCTAGTTCATACCTTAATCCGGGTTACCGAAATTACGGTGGTTTCAGTAATTATTCTTCTTATCCGGCGCCTGGTTATGATTCTTCACTGCAACAGCCGTCGACAGCGGCGGTGGGGGCTGTGGCGTCATCCTCCAAACCACCGCCGCCTCCACCTTCACCTCCCAGAGCTTCAGCTTGGGATTTTTTGAACCCTTTTGAGATTTATGAGAACTACAATCGTCCTTATACACCAAGTAGGGATTCAAGGGAGGTAAGGGAAGAGGAAGGGATACCTGATTTAGAAGATGAAGATTATCTACATGAAGCAGTTAAAGAAGTGCATGGAGGCGGCGGTGGCAGTGGCGGCAGCGGTGGCGGCAGCGGTGGCGGGTATTCGAAGTCTCCGGTCGAAGCCGAAGATGGGAAAGTTGCAAGTAATGAAGCAGAGGCGGCGAGGCAGAGTGATGGGATGGAAAATGAGAGAGTGGAATATGAAGTTCATGTGGTGGATAAGAAAGTTGTGGACAATGAGAGGGCCGAGGAATGTGGCAATGGATCAGGAACCGTTCCGAGGAATGCTTTCGAGGTGGCTAAAGAGATAGAGGTTCAGTTCGTGAGAGCTTCGGAGTCGGCCAATGAAATTGCCAAGCTGCTCGAAGTCGGAACACTTCATTATCAGCACAAACATGGTAATTGTGGACTAGAAAGTGTAGATTTTTAGGTAATAGTAAGTGTTAATGCTAAATCTCGGATTTTCGCTATGAAACAGGTTCGAAGATGTTGCTCCTAGTTCAGCCATCTTTAACCGATAACACCGATCCAGCTTTACTAGACTTCGATGAAGAATTGGCTAGGAAACCGAAAAGCCTTTCCTCTACTTTGCAAAAGTTGTATCTTTGGGAAAAAAAGCTCTATAATGAAGTAAAGGTATATATATGGATTGTGTCTTGATATGCATTGCCCTGTTCTTTTTATGTGCTGTATTACCTTTTTGATGTTCATTAACTCGAAGTTTCATATGCAATGCAGGCCGAGGAGAAGATACGGGTAGCTTATGACAAGAAATCCCGTAAGTTGAAACGACTTGATGAACGGGGTGCTGAAGCTACTAAAGTTGATTCAACCCGGAATATAATCAGGAGCCTATCTACAAAGTTACGAATTGCAATTCAAGTTGTTGATAAGATATCCGTGACAATCAATAAGATCAGGGATGATGAACTATGGCCGCTGCTCAATGAACTGATTGAAGGGTAAACAGCTTTTCATTAGCTTATACATATATATGGTGGCACGCAGCTTACATTTGTCTCATGTCGTTTCCTCGTAATTCTTTTCACCAGGTTAAGCAGAATGTGGAAATGTATGCTCAAATGCCATCGAAATCAGTATGAGGTGATCAGAGAAGCCAAAGCTTTAGGTTCTATTGGATCGCGCAAAAAGCTCAGCGATGACCATCTTACAGCTACATTACAGCTCGAGCATGAACTTATTAGTTGGGCTCTAAGATTCTCTCGTTGGATAGGTGCACAAAAGGGTTACGTCAGGGCTTTGAATAATTGGCTTTTGAAATGTCTTTACTATGAACCCGAAGTGACCGATGATGGAATAGCTCCATTTTCACCTAGTCGGGTTGGTGCACCACTCATATTTGTAATATGTAATCAATGGTCACAAACAATGGATAGAATATCAGAACGGGAAGTGGTTAATTCGATGCGGATTTTTGCTATGAGTCTGTTCCAACTTTGGGAACACGATAAATCAGAAATGCATCGGAGAATGATGACTAATAAGGATTTAGAGAGACGGGGTATGAATCTGGATAGAGAGGATCAAAAGTTACAAAAAGAGATCCAAGCATTGGATAAACAAATGGTTTTGGTCTCTGGAGATGGTAATAGTCTGTCAGTTTCTGGACATGTCGTGTATCAGAGCGAGACTAGTAGTGGTAATTTGCAGGGGAGCTTACAGCGTATTTTTGAGGCAATGGAAAAGTTCAGTTCGGAGTCTTCTAAAGCTTATGAGGAGCTTTTGCAACGTGTTGAAGAAAGAACTGGTCAAGAACGTGAAAGAGTTTCATAGGGCTGTAAAATGAAATAAACTACGAGAAACGAAGCTAAGAGGTTGGTTAGACTGGTACAGTAACGCACAATTCGGCTCGGGTGATGAGGGAAATAAGAAGGGAGCAAACCATGGGGTCATTAATGTTGCTCGGTGATGTGGATCGCAAAGCCTTCCAAAACCATCAAAGCTTGCCAAGAGCTAGAGAAGTAAGAACAACTCACGGTGTTGCAAAATCTCATTCAAAATCGCAACTCATTGCATTCTTTTCAACTCAACAGCATCGTGCACCGTCTTCCATCGAAAGAAATTCGGGCATGAACCATTGGAGTAAGCTTCTCCTCCACAATTTTTGCATGATCAAAGAGTTCTTTTTTTTATAAATATAGGGTTGTTTTTCGTGAGCGTTTTAAGAGTGAATGCAAGTTAAGAATGCTCATACACGGTCAAACGTTGTACTATTTATCTCTTTTTCATATTAAATTGAATTATGTCCATTGTTGTGCCCTGCAAATTGCAAGCAACTTCAATAACATATGGTGTTTATAACAAAAGCGAAAATGAATTCTGTACATTGTAACTTTATAGCGTGTGTAATTCACTGTCAGTATATAGGTTTATATAGATATATACACTGACAGTATATTATATACGAGGCTGTATTCATGCTGCTGATTACTAGAGTTATAAATCATTGGTTCATTTTCCTATAATTCTCTCTGCACCTTTAGCATCATTTAGTAGGTAAGAATCTGAAATCTGCCAGAGCCATTATATACACACAAATACACACATATATATGTGTGCGCGCGCGTGTGTCCTGGCCACAGCGGAGCAATGCGGGAAGCAAGCCGGTGGTGCTCTGTAAAGGAGGCTTATGTTGTAGCAAATGGGGTTGGTGTGGCTCCACTGACGATTACTGCCTCAAGGAAAAATGCCAAGTAATTGCACCAGAGATGACATTGGCAGTGGTGGCGGTGGTTTGAGAAACTGGTGGTGCACTTGTAGAAAACGATTCTAGCTGCTATGCTGTTAACTTCTACACCTATGATGGTTTCTTAGCAGCCACTTTGCAGCAACCGGTGATAATGAGGCTCGGAAAAGGGAAGTTGCTGCTTTCTTAGGCCAAACTTCCCACAAAACTACTGGTAATTTTGTCTAGCTTTTCCGAAGTACAGAAATCAAAACATTAAAGTATCATTTTTAACAAGTATTTTGATGATTTCTGTAGGTGGATGGGACACCGCACTCGGTGATTAGATATTGCCATAAAAAGAAATAGGTTGCCCTGCAGGTTATTGCAACGAAGACTCTAATTATCCCGGTGGCTGAGGTCCCATGCAACTTTCATGGTAACTTCATCACTTTTCTATGGTAATAAAAAAAACTTGGTTTTTTTATTGACATTGCTTAGGGAATGACATTTGATATCCATAGGAATTATATAACTATGGCCAGTTTGGCAAATCCATAGGACGAAAGGACAAGCTTTTACGACACCTTGACCTGCTAAAAACGAATGTTACCATGTCCTCTGGTTCTAGATGACAACTGCAATCATCGAAGCCTTCTTGCCACGATGTGATTATCGGAATTTGGCAAGGTGACGGAGAAGGTGAACTTCAGGGGTATGGTGTGATCACGAATATTATCAATGGCGGCTTGGAATGCGGTGATGGTGATCCATACAATGGGGTAGAGGATGGCATTGGGTTCTATAATTATGCATATTATTATGTGATAATATTCTATGACATCAATTATGCATACTGGGCTAATTCTTTCAAGAGAAATTGAGAAATTTTCGAAACCTCATTCGTTGAGCAGCTGATCGAGCTTTCAAACAATGGAAGGTATTTTGTCTCCCGTACAGCGTGCCTTAAGAGATTGCTTGAAGATGCCTAATCTCATAATCGGGAGCACATCAATTGGTGATATAACTTGCAAGACTCGTGAGAGAGGTATCAGTGTGGGGCATAACATTAATTAAGAAAATCACCTAACCTACGTATACCTTTTAGTTTTTGCTATAGTTCACACATCTTGAAGGGGTCTCTTTATAAGCTTCTCCTCGATTAGAGAGTCAATTATTATCGTATCTTGCCATAATAACCTTGCTAGCTCTGGTTTTAGGATATAGTCAGTTTACCAAACACCAACCTTTTCAAAAAAATTTTGAGCGTTGGAATAAAATTATGTATTTTTATGAGAATTAAAATGTAATTTCACTATTGTACTAACTTATATCTTTATAATTTTTTAAAAGATTAAATTAAAATTTTACCATTTTTGAAAGATCAAAGTATAATTTGATTATCTATTAACTTATAATTTTATAAATTTTAGAAGGTTAAAAGTGTTACCTTTCATTTTAGGGGAGCCTTGCCTTACCTTTGCTAGCCACCGTGTGTTGTCCCAATTGAACGTATAGTATAGTTTGATTGACGTATAAATTTATCATTTGATGAACTTGATTAATTAGATGTATACGAGGGCTGACCAAAATAGTACAATTACAGTTTTATGCTTTTAGCCCCTCCTAAACTTTAATGATTCAATTTAATCCATTTAGCCCTTTAGTAAATTAAATATTCATTTTTAGCCCATTAATAACTCAATTTAAGCTACTTTAACACAATATTTTTAGCTTTCATCATCTAGAAGTTTTAATTTTATCTTATATTCTCTCCCCCAAAAAAAAAAAGAGAGGGTAAAATATATTATATATATGGTCCCAAGAAGCTTAATTGTTTCCAGCTACATCCCAAATTTATTAACCAATGATATTTCTTGTTAACTATTTCTGATCGTGGTAGAAGAAAGGTGAAATGGGGTAAAATGATCCGTTTTTGTATTAAAAATTAGATTGTATTTGTTCTCTTTATTTAAAATATGAGTAAATTAATTTCTGTACGCTAGATCAAAGAGCAAATTAATCTTTTCTGTTTAAATTTTCATAACTGTTAAAAACGAACGTGGCTGATGGAATAATAAGATAGTTACACGTAACATGTCACGTGTACATACCAACATACATGGACCAATCATTCAAAATCTTTAAAAATTCTTATTAAGCCCCTCAAAATTGTTTTTAACCATCTTTAAATTCTGTTGTTTTTAATGAAATATATGTGTTTAAATTGATCTAATTGGACTGAAAGATTTGAATTTAATATATAAATTTTAAGAAGTTATAAACACAATTTTAAGTACATTTAGAATTGTAATTATAAATAATATATTCGAATAATTATAATCAGAATCAACGATCACAAAATACAATCGAAATGATACTCATAATATATGTGAACATGATTCACAAATGGTGAGGCTTAAATAAAAATTAAATCTGAAGAGAATCCACATGTGATTTACATGAGGTGGGACTTGAACTTAAGATCAGGGGCAAAGCCAGAGGAGGCAGGTAAGGGTTCTACTAAAATTTCCCCTTTAGACCCTTGAGTACTTGCAAAGTCTTAAGTTAATTTAATACTAAAATTGTATTTTAGCTCCCTCCTGAAATTTAAAATTAAATCATGCCCTCTCCAACAACAAAAAAAAATTAGTTTAATCCCTTGAAAATTGTATTTACATTAATACAATGATGAAAATTTGGCCCTTCCAGAAAAGGTTTTGGCTTTGCCCTTACTTAAAATCTAAAAATTCTCAAAATTTCAACCTTACTATTAAGTCGAGGCCTATTCATAGTCAAATTTAATATTTAGAAACGCTAATCAAGATTGATTGAACTTGATTGAATTTATTAAGAAAAACATCGTCTTTCCCGGCCCCCTTTTTTGTTATTTTCCTTATAGCAATTTATATTTATCAAGCTTAAGTTAAAAGAAAAACTAAGCAATTATTATTAGGGTTAAATTTAGTTCGGTTCGATTAATTTTTTAAAATTTTAAATCCTTCATGATAATTCAGTTTGATTTGTTTCTCGATTTTTAATACTAAATTTAGGTTGGCTTTATTCTTTTCAACTTTATTTTAACTTTATGACTTTGAGATAATACATTGAATTTTAATTTAGCATGTGTTTTGGTTTTTCAAAGGATAGTTAAAGGATTTGTAATCTTTTTGGATACTAAAATTATAGATCACACAAATTAACAAAATTTATGTCCAAAAAGTCAAAATAATTAAATAGCTTAACATGGTTGAATGAGTTTGAGTTTTAGGAATGAAAAGCAATGTTGAGAGAGCTTTGTTTATCTTTTAGAGATCTGACTCGATTTAACTGTAAATTACAAATACATATCCAAGGACCTTAACCCCGCACACAAAAATGGCAAATTATCATTTTAGTCTCTTTAAATTTCTTTTAGGGGGCCACATACAAAAGAATTTATATGCAAAGAGCCCAAATTTATTGACTAACGAGCGAAATATTATTAAAAAAATAAAAAAATTAGGCAGTCTACGCATGTTAGACGTGTCCAACATTTTTGTAATAATTGATTGTCCTGTGTTGGATGAGAATCCGAAACCAGCCAGCGCCACGTTCTGATATTTGTCGAACATTTTCAATAATATTGGGCTAAATTCCGATATTATCCATCGGCAAAACAAAACTCTATATATGTAACCATATCCTCTCGCATTTCATCACAAATCTACGTACATTTGCAATAATGAGATTACATACGTTGTTATTTTCTTCATTGTTTTTATCCTATGCGGTGGTTCTAGCCACAGCTGTGCAATGTGGTGAGGAAGCCGGTGGTGCTTTATGTCCTGGTGGCATATGTTGTAGCAGATGGGGCTATTGTGGCACCACTGACAGCTACTGCCTCGAGGAAAATGGTTGTCAACTTAATTGCACTGATGGTGACTCTGGTGGTGGTGGCGGTGGCGGTGGCGGCGGAGGAGGCGGTGGCAGCAGCGGTGACGGTGGTGCACTTGGTGACATTATATCGAGTGAACTGTTTGAAGAGATGCTGCCATATAGGAACGATCCTCGTTGCCCAGCCGCTAACTTCTACACCTACGATGCTTTCATAGCTGCCGCAAAGTTGTATCCGGACTTTGCGGCGACCGGGGATAACGACACTCGGAAAAGGGAAGTTGCTGCTTTCTTAGGCCAAACTTCCCACGAAACTACTGGTAATTAATTTGTCTTATAGCTTTTCGGAAGTACAGAAATATAAACATTCGTGTATCATATATATATATATTTAACGAGTAAAATGATGATCTGCGTAGGTGGATGGGACGGTGCACCCGGTGGTCGATATGCATGGGGATATTGCTTCAATGAGGAAGTAGGTTGCCCTGCAGGTTATTGCGAATATAACCCAAATTATCCATGTTATCCTGGTGTAAACTATTGTGGCCGCGGTCCCATGCAACTTTCTTGGTAAATTCATACTGCCATCTTTCTACTTTTAAGATATCACATTAGTTTAAAATATGTTAGGGAATAAAATAGGTTTTGATTAATCATTTATAAAATATATTAATATGAAGTTTAAATCTGGCTTAGCTTGGCCATTAACACCTCTTACATCTTGTAGGGTTGTTATACCATCTATGGTCATTAGACAAAAACTTATTTTGTTGACACTGCTATAAAATGAAAATGGAATTTGACATGGCAGGAACTATAACTATGGCCAATTTGGAGAATCCATAGGACAGAAGGAGGAGCTTTTACAACACCCTGAGGTGCTGAAAACCAATGTTACATTGTCCTTCATGTCTGCTTTCTGGTTCTGGATGACTGCACAACCCCCGAAGCCATCGTGCCACAGTGTGATCACCGGAGAGTGGATACCTTCCGCTAACGACGTAGCCGCTGGTCGGCTTCCAGGGTACGGTGTGACCACAAATATTATCAATGGCGGCTTGGAATGTGGTCATGGTCCAGACTCTAGGGTAGAGAGTCGAATTAAGTTCTATGAAAGGTACTGTGACATTCTTGGAGTTAGCTATGGCCCCGACCTTGATTGCTACAATCAGAGGCCTTTCAGCTGGGGCCTCTTAGTGGAGTCTATATAGCTTACGGTGTCTGAATAGTAGATAAGCAGTTTCTGCATTGAAATAAAAAAGACATAGAACAGTGTTGTTCTTGTTGCTATATATATATATGGACAATGTGTTCTATGCTTAATTATGTCAAAGTTGCTGTGTTTTAAATTTTATGTAAGCTTTAGCAGAAGCATATAATAAAATTTATGCTTAATCCTTAATTTATTACATTAATAATGTTTTGCGTCATTTAACTTAATTTTTTTCCTTTGACAGAATGATTTATTATCTTTCCATCTATTCAAAGATTTTATTATAGTGGGATTTTGTGATATTCTTTTAAATCATTAGTTGAAAAAAAAGAAACATCAATCCACGGTTGGTTATGCGATGTAGGATTTGTATTAAGAAACGTAAATTTACCTTTTAAATAATTCAACCAATTTTAACATTAAAGGAGAGAAGATTGTCAGAGAAAAATAACACGGTAACCAATTTAACAAGTTTCAAGTAACTAACACAATTTTTTAGTTTCTAACGTGACTTGATCAAATAGCTATAGTTTTCTCATTTCTGTCTTTTAACCACAACTGGCCTCGTTTACTCACCAATGTCATGTAATAGCATGGGTTCAAATCTCACTAAAAGCAAATACTCACACACTTTTCTGATGAGTGAGGCGCTCTCTCACTTCGTGAACCTCTTGAGGTACTTTGAGTGGTTAGGAGACAAAACTCAGGGATAAACTCAAGATAGACACCTCGGTCACAACACCGACCATAGTTGAGAGATCCGCTTAAATACTTTAAAGTAGAGGTGATCATGGGTTAGATTGAGTTCAGGTCAGGCCTAACATGGTAATAACACAATTTATGCTTGCCCAAGTTTGACCCGACTCAAAATATGAGCCTAAAATTTTGTCCAAGTCTATCAATATTTGTAAATGACTAACCCAAACCTATTTTAGGCCCGCCCATTTTACTTTTTAAAAATTTTAAAAACATATTTATATCATTTATTTAATAATTTTATATATTTCTTATTTATTAAAGTTCTTTTTAGAATTATTAAATTTTTCTTAATATTTTTTAGTATAACGATGATTCGAACCTAGGCTAATACTGGAGAAGATGAGCACTGGATAAATATTTACACTATAAAAATTTCAAAAATAGATTTTATTTTTATGTGTTATAAATTACGTAATATATTAAACGTTACAAACTTAAAAAAAATTATTGGGATGGGCTCAGGCTTTGAATGTTCAAGCACGAACCTAACCCATATTTTAAATAAGCTTAATTATTTTATTCAAACCCATTTTTCAAACTTAATATTTTTACCTAAACTCTCTCTAATTTCAAACGAGCCTTTAGACTTGAACAAATAACCTAACTCATAAACAAATCTACTTTAAAAACTTATCCTAGAGCAAGTATGACTTCCTCTATCCATATACAATTACACTTGGCAAGAAATTTTGTCAATCATGCACGCTTGAAAACTTGAATTGTGGTTTATATGTATATATAAAAATTTGATTTTGATTTAATTGTACACATTTAAAAAAATGAATACATACATTTATTTTCATATTAGATTAATATAATTGTTTGTGTATGCGATATATTATGGTGCTAATTCGATAATGTTGTTAGTGATTTGTGAAAATTGAATCAAATTAAAATGTCATATATAAAATCACACAAAATCAAAGTCCATGTATGACACTGCACATCGGATCAAAGTTCATGTATAGTTTTAATATTTATCCCTATTTATATGATAATAAAATTAGGGTAAACTACGAAAATAGTCACCTAACTATGTCTTTCGTTCTATTTTGGTCACCCAACTACTAATTTTTCGATTTAGTCACTAAACTTTTGAAATTAAATGTTTTAATCACTCTCACATTAATCATTATTAAATATTTTACAACACTCCTACTCTCTCCTTAGCTTTCCAAACTCAATAAAATATTTAAATATAAGTATTCGATTAGATTAAATCTTAAATCTTAAATAAAATGATTCCATAAAAGGTTAAATAGAACATTATTTTGTAGTTTCAAGTGTTATTTTCATAAAAAGGTTTGATGTGAATTAAATAAATTTTTTCCAAAATTTTGAAAAAACATGAAAATTGAATAGAAAATTTCATTTTTAGATCAAATCATTACATCACAGATAAATTAAAAATTGATACAATTTAGAGTAATCGATAAATTGATTGGACTAAAATCCACTATGGCAACCTCACATGATGGATTTGGAGACCTAAATATATAATTGTGTACGGTAAATCTAAAATTTGAATACTCAAGACTCAAATCTTTTCATATTTAAAATTATTTGTCCGCATGTTTACTCTGAAATTGATCTTTTAATATATTTATTTGACTTGTTAGTAAAATTTTAAAAAATATTTTTTTAATTTTTAAATTAAAAAGTATTTGTTTTATTTTAAATTATGTAGTTCTAAGGTGGATTTACTTGTAAACTTATATATTGATTTAAGCATCCTACATATTCTTTTTAAAAGTTATATTAATATTTGATATTAAATTAGGTAAATTGTAAAAATAGTCACTACACTATGCCTTTGGTTCTATTTTGGGCACTTAACTATTAAATTTTTCGATTTAGTCACTAAAATTTTCGAAATTAAATTTTTAATTACTCTCTCGTCGCTTGTCATTAGATGAGTAACGGAAAAATGATGTGGGCTTTTTATTAGTTTAATAGCAAATTTAACCTTCAATATTTACCCATTCTATTAATTTTATCCTAAAGATAAACAAAATTCAACAAATTTGACCTCAATGATTACAAAATTTATCATTTCAGTTCAAAATCTAAAAAGTGAATATTTTTATTTTTATTTGAAATTTTAGAATTAGAACTAAATTGAAAAAATTATAAATGTTGAGGGCTAAATTTATTAAATTTTTAGAATTGAACTAAAATGACAACTTTTGTAAACTTTAAGGACTAAATTTGTTGAATTTTTTATATTTAGGATCAAATTGATAGAATGAATAAGCATTAAAGGGCTAAAATTGTTATTAGATCAATAAAAAAGCCCATGTAAGCTTTTTGCCACTCATCTAACAGCAACTAACGGAAGAGTGGCTAAAATATTTAATTTTGGAAAGTTTAATGACTAAATCCGGAAATAATAATAATTAGGTGATATTTTTGTAATTTACCCTTAAAAATTAAGAAGAATCTAGGAAAGAGGGTAGTAAAGTAATTATAGTTATCTTCATATAGTCTCCTAGTCTGTGCCCTTTCTTTACTCACACAATTGAGAGAAACCCACTTATATTTTACAAAAAAATGAGAGCTCCAGCCTTGTCATTTTGCTCTAATGCACTCCCAGGCTCAGCTATGCAGTGTGAAAAGCAATCTTGTAGTGCCACTGCCATGTTTCCAACAGCCCAATGGTGTTGCCGTGGCGCCAATAATGATAATTACCGCCACAAGAAAATTAGTTTCCGAAGCTACTGCAACAAAAGCGACGCCGGTTGTGGTTGCGGTTGCGGCGGCGGAAGTGACGGTGGAGGTGGACTGAGCAGCATTGTAACAAGAGAAGTGTTTGAAGAGATGCTCCCGTATAGAAACGATCCTCGTTGCCCTGCCGC
Organism: Gossypium raimondii; assembly: GCF_025698545.1. Classification (NCBI taxonomy): domain Eukaryota; kingdom Viridiplantae; phylum Streptophyta; class Magnoliopsida; order Malvales; family Malvaceae; genus Gossypium; species Gossypium raimondii. The sequence goes on along the minus strand of NC_068567.1, from coordinate 62,349,268 downwards.
TGGGTTCTATACCTATGAAGCTTTAATTGCAGCTGCAAAGGCTTACCCTGCTTTTGCTGCGACCGGCGATGATGCTACTCGCAAGAGGGAAGTTGCTGCTTTCTTCGGCCAAACATCGCATGAAACTGCTGGTTTGTCCCTTTTTTCATGTTCCTGTTTTATATTTAACTGACCTACCCTCTGACAGATCCAATTAAATCAATTAAATATTACTTTATCGATTAACTTAATGATTTTTAGCTGGGCGAGGGAGGAACCCACCAGGAGGTCCATTTGTATGGGGATACTGCTATAATAAAGAAGTAAAGCCACTTTCAGAATATTGCGATGGGACAAACCCACAATTCCCATGTGTTCCTGGTCAAAAATACTATGGTCGAGGCCCCATACAACTTACTTGGTAAGCTACATGTCACATTCACTTGTTTGTTTTGATTCGGAAAACTATGCACAAGTTTATTAAATTGTTAGTAAATTTATATTTTAATTATTTAAATTTAAAAAATTATAAAATAGTTATTAAACTATTTAAAAGTTTTTACTTAAATTACTAGACTGTTAAATTTCTACTATATAGTCTTTTCTATTCGTACTACTTGTACTTATAGAAAGTTTTTTCTATTCTCTTCTATAGTTATTTTTTTCATAAAATAACTTTAAATGTCACAAATCTATAAATCAAAATTCAAATAACTTTTTTTCAATATTTAATATTTTCCGTCAGATCGACTTAGATTTAAGATATGTTTTTTTACTTATTAATGGGTATTGGTCTACTTTTTTAGATTAAGAAGATTTAATTGAGTGTTCGAAACGTAAATTTACTAATAGTTTAGTGACATCGAGTGTAGTTTATCCTAATAATATACGCAAATATTAAATCCGTATCATTTGAACACCAAACAAGATGTGACAATTTTTTTGTTGTTGACGTTGAAATAATGAAACAAAATTTGATAATTTAAGGAACTACAACTATGGTCAATTTGGAGCAGCCATTGGGAAGGAAAAGGAGTTGTTAGAGAACCCAGATCTGTTATTAACCGATGCCTCATTGGCCTTCCAGTCTGCATTATGGTTTTGGATGACTCCACAAAGGTCAATGCCTTCTTGCCACGATGTGATCGTCGGAGCATGGATGCCTTCAGCTAGGGACAAGGCGGCAGGTCGGTTTCCAGGGTATGGAGTGATTACGAATATCATCAATGGAGGTCAATGCGGTCGGGGTCGGAATGCGGCGGGTGAGGACCGCATTGGGTTCTATAAGAGGTATTGTGACATGTTTGGAGTTGATTGCGGCGACTATCTTGATTGCTACAATCAGAAGGATTTTAGAAAGGATTTTTTATATTAAATGATGTGTTATTTTCTGATTTACGGAATACGTATAAAAAATTTAATATATAAAGATAAATATCCTTAATTATCAGGCATCATAAGGAGTTCAGTTAGCACTCTCTTTTAGGTGTATAATAACTAGAAGTTTTTCTTGTTACTACCACAATTGTCTCCACCAAAAGAGCATTATCACACTCAATCTCTAACTGCCAAATCTCCTTCTTCCATGCAAAGTGTAGACCCTCTATAATAGCTCTCACGTCGATCTTAAAAATTGCGTCTTTACCTAACAATATTGAGAATCCCCATAACTAATTAACATTAGCATCTCTAATCACTCCCCCAATGGCAACATAAGATCCATTTAACGACACTGCCCCATTTGTATTAAGCTTACTCCAACCTCTATTCAGAGCTGACCACTGCATAGCAGAACCATAGGATTAACATGTAACATAGGTGCAAGCATCCTTACATAACTCCTCGTCCAACTAACACCCATATCCATGATTTCCTGGGCACAACTATGACTACTAGAAAACACATATATTTTAATTTTTTCCATAGCAACCAGCACATTATAGGAAAAAAAATTCACCATTCTATCTCTTAACTATTAATATCTCCAATGTTTTGCATGTTCCTTAAAATCCATTCATCTAGTGGCAGAGAAAAAAAATCTTACTTGAGAATGAGTTGGCACAATTGGCCACAAAACAGTCCTAGAAAAGGTGCAATCCCGAACAACATGGATCCTCGATTCATATACATTGCTACATCTCGGACAATGGCTTTCATTCGCCATATGTCTCCTTACTCACTCTCCATTAGTCAATAATTTATTCTTCCACGTGATCCCAATGGACACCCTAACCCTTTGAGGCGCCTTGATTTTTCAAATCAAATTCCAAACACTATAAATATCAACCGAGCCAAGTTGATGAATACATCTATAAGTGTCTGTCGATGAAAAATTATCCCTTGTCGCCTATCTCCATGATAGCTGATCTAGTCCTGCATCAATCGAATGAGGCAACACAGTTGTTATTCTACCAGCCAAAGACAATTTATTCGCTTCCCACCATTCAGTCTGCTACGGACTTTATTAACCACAAGTTCAAAAGTGCTTACACCAACTTTCTTATGAATGAGAGGCACACCAAAACACATTCCAAGACCCTCAACCTGAACAAACCCCACTTTCCTACATATAATCGTAATTAAATCATGTTTGTATTATTTTTTATGGGAGTTATTTTTTAATTTAAATTATTGAGTTTCTATGATGAAATGGGATTAGATCCGATTAAAATTTAAATTATCAAGTCGAATTCAAATCAAAATTATAAAGTATCCTACTCCTAATTATACCTTTTGAAAATGAAGCTCGAATTTTAGCTTAATTGAAATAAAATTGTTAATACATAAATATATTTTATACCCAATAATCATTTTACTTTGAAATTATTACACGAGTCTTGCAAAAAATCCTTAGGCGAGTGAGTTAAATTCGATTCAATTCGAAAAGAATTGAAAAAAATTGAATTTTGAGTTAATCGAATTGAGTTTTTCGTGTCAAGTCAAATAAGTAATTTAAGTTTCGAGTTAAATTTTACAATGCAAATAATTCAAATAATTAAAATAACATATTGATGTAAATACGCTTTTGGTTCTTGTCAATTTTGAAAATGAGCAAATTAATTTCTATCTCATCAAAAATACAAAAATAAAAATAAAAATATTTTTCAAAATTCAAAAAATTATATTTTTAGAAAATTAGAAAAAATTAATAATAATTAATGATTCAAGTTTATGAATCTTTTTTTCTTTATTTTGCTTTGAAAAAGTTATCAAATATATATGGTTTCAAATTTATGTGCTCTAACATGAAATTATTTATACAGTAACAAGATTTTAATTTGACATGTTTAATTTTTTTAATTTAACTCGAACAATTTCACTTGATTCAATTCAACTCGATTAACTCAAAAAATTTCTTAATTTAATCGAATGCTTACCTACTTAATCATACTCTAAAAGGGTGGAGAAAGGGGTCTCCTATCCCAAGTTGTTCTATCTCCTTTTCCACGAGAGAATCCCCATTTTTTGGGATTTCACTCATCTTTTGAGAGAAGTTATAAGGTTCATAGGTGGAAGAAAATGTATGTAAGAAATATAGTAATAAATTTATATAAAAATTAAATGATGTTTTGATTAAAATAATAAAATAAAAATTTGAAATATATACAAGTTCAAATTTAATCAGAATATTATTGTATTTAAAAATAAAAAATTCATATGTAGAGAATATCCAGACAAAACTTTAGATATAAAAATAATTTACAAAATATATTTAGATTTAAACAAAATGCTGGAATTAGCGATAGCCTGCCCACGTGTTATGTACTTTTCATCTTGAATTTCTTAATCAATTTAAAACTCGTATGGAAATTGGAAAAGATTCCTTTCTCAAGGTTTTATAGATATTATGACCGTTAGGAGAAATTATTATTAAACTGATAATAAATTTATATTTTAGTCTATTTCGTAAGATTATAAAATAATTATTGAATTATTTAAATTATTGGACTATTATATATATTGTTGTATGTCATTTATTCACATTGCTAGTACTAATCGAAAGCTCTTTTTCCTTTTTTTTTTAGAATTCAATTATTTTTTATTAAATAGTTTGAAAGTTATAAATTTACGGATAAAAATTCAAATAACTTTTTTGTCTGATCTCTGACATTGATTGTCAAATCAACTTGGATCTAATATATGTTCTACTCGTCAATAGGTACTGATCTACCATATCAATCGTTGAATCGTCACTCAGAACTTGCAAGACAAACTTTAAAAAGAACATAGCGGTCCAATTTTATAAATAATTTTTTTTTGAATAATTTAATAATTATTTTATAACTTTTTAAAGTTAAATAATAAAAACGTAAATTTACTAATATTAACTTAAATAAAACTTTTTTTTAGTAATTCAATAATTATTTTATAATTTTTTAAAATTAAATAATTAAAACGTAAGTAACTTAGATAACTATTATTGCTTTGGTATTCACGGAGAAAAATAGCCGTTCATCTGAGCTAGCACTTTTAATGGATGGGTCCCCAAGGTTGAATCAAGCGCAAAAAGCCAAAAACTTGAACAGCCATGGCGGACCACATTATTAACTTTGGTAGATGAGAATCTGCTATATATATATTTATCATACTGTTGCCCTTTCTTCACTAACACAACTGAGAGAAACCCACTTGCATTTTTCACTAAAAATGAGAGCTCCAGCCTTATCATTTTGCTCTAATGTATTCCCAGGCTCAACTCCGCAGTGTGAAAAGCAACCTGGCAGTGGCACTGCCATTTTTCCAAGAGCCCAATGGGGTTGCCGTGGCTCCAATAGTTATCAGCGCCACAAAAAAATTAGTTTCCGAAGCAACTGCAACAAAGGCGACGCCGGTTGTGGTTGCGGCGGCGGAAGCGACGGTGGAGGTGGACTGAGCAGCATTGTAACAAGAGAAGTGTTTGAAGAGATGCTTCCGTATAGAAACGATCCTCGTTGCCCTGCCGCTGGGTTCTACACCTATGATGCTTTAATGGAAGCTGCAAAGGCTTATCCTGCTTTTGCTGCAACCGGCGATGATGCTACTCGCAAGAGGGAAGTTGCTGCTTTCTTCGGCCAAACTTCACATGAAACTTCTGGTTTGTCCCTTTTTCTTATAATCAGTACAAAGATTGAGCATATTTTTAGGGGATAAATTTCGTCCACTTTAATACATAAATTTTAATTTTTAATTTGGTGCAATTAGCTGTTCAAATGTGTACAATTAATTTTAATGATTAATTTAATGATTTTAGGAGGAGTAGGGTGGAATGCACCCGGTGGTCCGTATGTATGGGGATACTGCTTTACTAAGCAAATAAACCCTCCTTCAGATTATTTGGACAAGACATGCAAAGAGTACCCATGTGTTCCTGGTCAGAAATATTATGGTCGGGGCCCCATACAACTTACTTGGTAACTATACATTACATTTCTATAATTTTGCTTGTTTTGTTATATTTTTAATAGAAATATTCACATTAATTTCATGTTAATTTTATTGAAATTTTATATCTCGACAATTGTATTTCTTTTATTGACATTGAAATAATGAAACAAAATTTGATAATTAAGGAACTACAACTATGGTCAATTTGGAGCAACCATTGGGATGGAAAAGGAGTTGTTAGAAAACCCAGACCTGATAGTAAGCGATGCCACATTGTGTTTCCAATCTGCATTATGGTTCTGGATGACTCCGCAAGGGTTAAAGCCTTCTTGCCACGATGTGATCACTGGAGCGTGGACGCCTTCAGCTAGGGACGTGGCGGCGGGTAGGTTTCCAGGGTATGGAGTGATCACAAATATCGTCAATGGCGGTTTATGCGGTCGGGGTTGGAACGCAGCGGGAGAGGACCTCATTGGGTTTTATAAAAGGTATTGTGACATGTTCGGAGTTAGTTACGGTGACTGTATTGACTGCTACAACCAGAAAAAATTCAGCCAGCATTAAGTCGATTCGATGATGTTGTGTTTATCATCTAACTTATATGCTATCAAATATGATTTTTACACCCTCGGAATATTAATGTTTGTAGACTTTAGAAACATTAATTGTTAGCTAAAATGATAATGACATTAGTATTTGTAAATATCATGGTTAGGTTAAACTAAACTCCACCTAACCTATGAACTATACACTTACCAGAGAGCACCATCTCTCTACCTACAATTTTGGGTTAAAATGTCTGTATTAATCGGAGACTAAGAAAATATTTTAATAGAGTCAACGCATAAAATTGTCTTGAAAGTTGTTATTTTTCAATTGTAGTTTAATTTTAAACAAAAGATTTTATTTGCAGAACAATCAAAAGTTTAAAAATAGTAACTTTGTTAAACAGAAAATAATATTTTTAAACAATAAATATTAATTCTATTCTAATTTGATTTTTTAATAGTAGGGGGACTAATTTGATTAAATTCCTATAATAGAGGGATCTCTCATTTTTCCACCAAATTTCAAAATTTTCATTAAAATAAAACTCCAAAGTTAAATCAAACAAATTAAACACATGGTAAACATTTATGAAAAAAATATCATCAACAAAACAAGCAAAGGCTTCCAAAGCTTGAATCTCTAAAAAAGTTTGGTCATCTTAGAGGCTAGTAGGAAGGAACTAAACTAAAACGGTAGGAGATAAGCTTATGTACACAACATCAGGGTCTAAACTAATTAATACCACTGAAATAAGATGCCTCTTCGAGCTGAGATGATAATTAATTAAGCTTTTACTTAGAAATTCAAGATGTTGGCATAGGTTGTGAGATTTTGGAACCAAGGGCTGTTCAGTTGAGTCCAAAACTGATCTTGGGTCCAATCACTTAGCACTTTGGGCATTTGAAGCTCTGGTAGTTTTTCACTACCTAATGGTAATTGTAGACATCTGTTCTTTTCCACCATTGTTTCTTGTTCTTGTTCTTCTTCATTTTCTTTCTTACAGAACATTTGGGGTGCTGGCACTTGAGCCTCTTTTGGGCTGCAAAAAGAGATTGTCTCCATAGATGATAGTGGAGATGAACGAGATGTGTTCTTTATTGCTTTCAACTCTTCCTCCATTGCAGCTCTTTGTTCAAGAACTTTCAGGGAAGTTGCTTTCCTATATACTTTGCACAACACTACGTCCTGCCATTCAATCATACAATGACATTAGCATTGATTACAACTTTCTTTTATATCTTTGTCCCAAAAGTTTGGGACCCATTATAAATCATAATACCAGAGTGTTCACATTAAAAATGTTCAAGTCATATTAGTTTTGGATTAATTGCACTTAGGGTCCTAAAACTATGGTCCAGATTTTAAACTGGCCCTAAACTTCTAAACATTTCAACGAAGTTGATTAAGTTCCCTCGCATATTTAAAACATGTGGATGAAACTGCAAACATGCATGTGAATGAAGAAAGATTAAATACCTTAGGCAAGGAGCAACCATCCGGGAGACGATACTCGTTCATCACCCAGTCGGTCTTGCACCCTCGTGGAGCTCTCCCTTTATAGAAAACAAGAGTCTTTTTCAAGCCGATAATGCGCTTCGGGTCTGATAAGCTCACGATTTTCCGGTCGGAACCGGTGGCTTTCCAGAACCCATTTGCCGTAGTCCTATTAGGCCTCCCACCACTTCCATGCTTCCTATCTCTAGGAACATAGAAATACCATTCTCTCTCTCCAATCTTCGACAACCCTATTATAAAAAAAAAAAAAAACCAATCTTATAAATTTGCTTAACATTACTTAAAACCATCATATTAAACCATATATGTATATATACACGTACCAGGCAAGTCCCAAGGATCATGGTGATAGATGTTATGGTATCCAATAATGTCGTAACGTAACTTCTTGTCGTAGATCATGTTTTTGAGGTAAAATTCGAGCAGTTCTTCCTCGGTGGGATGGAATCGGAAGCCTGGAAGTTCGATCTTCGGGGTAGCATTATCATCCATACTGGATTGGCTACTCATTGTAGCTGTAGGCTGTTGCTGCTTATTTGTGTATGTCTATTAAGTGAATATAAGATAAAAGAGGGTGTAAGAAATGTTTGTTGCATGCAAAAGACACAATGTTTGGTAGATTAACACACTTGGTTATTTATAAATGTTTTGAACAAGAGGGAAAAGACCAAGTAAATATCAGCAGCACCAGAAGCTTTGTGTGGGGGAGAGAGAAAAGTCTTGTAATACTTGGAAGCATGTGCTAGAAAAATATGATGGAATGAGACTTTCGGGGCCTTTTTCTTTCATGGTGGAACCCACACGGTTAATCCCAATAAAGTCATCACTGATTGATGTATATTGAAAATTAATTTTTCTGATAGATGTTTTAGTAGTTTCTTAAGATTTTGAATCTTGTTATATTCAAGAATTTTATTTTTCTGTTAATTGTGCTTTGTATCGACTTTAATACAGTTTTAATTGATTAATCTTTTAATAAGTGAAAACAATTAAATTTTAAAAATTTATGAGTCCTTTGCTTGACCTCCTTTTTTGTGGACTAGGTTTTGCTTGGAGGTCAAGAAAATTTTTTTTCCAAGAAAATTTCTGTCATATAATTTGATCTTTGAAAAATTAGAACCAAGACTATACATAAGTCCCCTGCTTTTTAGTCTTAAACCTTGTAAATTAGATTCCTTTGAATTGGTCATATTGGCTACTATTTTTGCATATATGCTTTTACACATTTTAGCAGTACCAATTTTATGTCCATATGGTTTTAATATATATGGCACAATCTAATACGCTAAAAAAAATATTAACTCGATTAACATAAATATTATTGTCGGTTTTCTCCTATTTAAGGGTTGGTGAGAGCCTATAATTAATTCTAGAGATTATGTCAAAAAGAATAAATATGACTCGAATCTATAATAGGATTGTTAGAAAAGAAAAACTGTCCATAAATAGGAACACTGGAACCTACGTCCTCCTGTATTGACAACAATACCTATGCCAGTCGAGTTAAGATTAAGTATTAAGTAAATCCAACATAAATTTAATGAACAATATATTAATTATTAAACTATTTTTATATTAGTATTAATATATTCTGGATAATTATTTGATATTAAGAGGATGAATTTTTTTGAAATAAGCAGATAATGAAAATTTATAATTGAGATTTTTTATTTATTTATTTTAAATACAATTTAAAGATACATAGTAAAATAACTCATTTACTAAAAGAATTCATTGTATCAAATAATTATCCGTATTTTTTTTGTAAATAATGTTCAATTAAAAGAACTTTTATTAACTAAATAGTAATTTTAAATTGATGGATTTAAATATTTTATGTATTTTAAAGAGTAAACTACAAAAATAGTCACTTTTATTTGCCTTAGATTACATTTTAGTCACTTATGTTTGAAATGTTATGTTTTAGTCACTTACGTTATTGTTTTGTTACGAAGTGGTCACTCTACCGTTAAGCTCCGTTACCTCCCTAACGGCAATCCTACGTGGTAGTCCAAATGGGTTTTAAATGCCAACTTGGATGTTTTACGTGACAGTCCAAATTAAATTTATTTAATTAAAAACCTATTTTCATCTTAGAAAATGGGCATCCAAGTTGACATTTAAAATCCATTTGGACTGCCACGTAGGACTGTCATTAGGGAGGTAACGGAGTTTAACGGTAGAGTGATCACTTTGTAACAAAACAATAATGTAAGTGACTAAAATGTAATCTGAGACAAATAAAAGTGATCACTTTTGTAGTTTACCCTATTTTAAATGAAAATTTGAAATGGTCAAGCCGTAATTTCAGAGATTGAGAGTATTAAATAATTAGGAATAAGATAACATGTGGTGTGAGCATGTTCACCGAATCATTAGTAAACTGTTGACTTGACGACTCTACGAATAATATAAAAAGTGGGATTACCTTTTAAAGTGGATTGTCGGAATATAATAAACTATAATTTTATTTTGTTAAACCTCTTTTTTAATAATGAAGTCTTTAAGCTTGAACAGCGTTCTCTTTTTTAGATTACACTGTAACCCTTTATATACTATTATTTAAACATTTTACTGAGATGAAATCACCTTTAATCGGATCACCAACCCAGTTATAAAATTACAGAAATATTTCTTTTAAATTATAATTCATCTTTGAATAAAAATAATTATAAATTATAAATTTAAAAACTGAACGCATGTTTAATAATATTAAAATATAAATTTATTGTCGATTGAGTCTCAGTTCGATTGACATGTGTATTGTTGCCGATACAAGAGAACGTGAGTTTGAGTGCACTAAAGCATATTATCCTCCTATTTATGAGTTGGGTAGAGACTATGGGTAGTTCTAGACATTTTAACAAAAAAATATAATTTTTTTCTAATATTTAAATAGGAGGAACTGCTGCATTGACAATAATACTGATATCCAGAAATTAAATATAAATAAAGACTTTCTTCCCAAGTTGTCAATCTAAAATGGAAAGGCAACACCGCGTTTTTAGCATAGATTGTCTCATATATACACTATTATCTTTCTTTTTATAAATTTCTTTATTAATTTGTAGTTAAGTGTAGTCATGTTTCGTGTTTCGTGTATGATAATTGATTGAATTTTAAAATGAGATATCATGGTAATATTATATTTATGAATGTAATCAGTCATTATTAATTATAACCATATTTTATTCTTGTGTTTTATTAAATATATAATATGATACTTTTGATTCGATGTAATTAAACATAAGAATTTGATTTTGTTCAACTGTAATATTAAAATATTAAATTTTATTTAATTGTGGAAGTTAGAAAAAATTAACTATTAGATATAATTATTTGTGTATGCAATATGCGACTATAAAATGGTATTACGTTAATAACAATGTAAATAATTTTGAAATTTAAATTGGAACAAATCATTTGCAAAATTTCACAAATTGGTCCTGAACTTTGATTTCGTTGTGGTATGATGACGTAGTAGTTTAAGATTATGTCACATTATCATTATTTAAAAAAATTAAAAAATTCTTTATAATTTTAATAATTTTTTTTGTATTTTTAGATTTTACATAATTATTTTAAATTTTTTTAAGAGATGATGCGACACAATTTTAAAAGTCACATAATCATAGTTGAATGAAATTAAAGTTTAGGGGTTAATTAGGAAAAAGTTTTTAAGTTACACAGTAGTCCCCAAGAAGTCTCTTGCTTTTTCTAGTGTAAATGGTAATTATATAATCAGTGACGTATCTAAGGGGGCTGGCAGGGGCCTCGACCCCCTTAAATTAGAAAATTATCCATTTAGGTTCTTGAGAAATTTTAACATTTTAAAATAGTAAAGGAAAAATTACATTTTGACTCCCCTAAAAATGATAAAAGTTTAATTTAATCATTTAAAAATTATAGAGATATAAACTATTAAAAATTACAGTTTAATTTCCCCCCTAAAAAGATTTTCTTACTTCGCTTCAATATTTTCCCATAAGCTTAATTTTGAATTGGTCATCAGTTAATGGAAGTAGTTAGTAGCAATCAATTTAATGTCTTATTCATATTTCTTCTAGCTTTGGTAAGTAGACTGTTGAAAGCAAACAAAGGTAGCTTTCGCTGCAATTTCCAAGAAATTTACTTGCTACAATTGTGATGATTAAATCTAATTTTTCTATGTAATAGTTTACTCATTTGTACGGAATACACGGTTTCACTTTTATTACCATAATAATAATTGGATTAATCTACCAAATTTCAAATTGATAAAATAATATTTACTCCTTGAATATGGAACCTTTTTTTAATTTGGTCCTTAAATTTTTTTTGGCCCATATTAATGTTGTAACTTGGCAATTTTCTCCAATTTTGTCCATGAGCTTGGATTGACGTGACACTCTTAGATTGTACCATGCCATAACTTAAAAATTTATATAAAAAACTAAAAAAAAAATAAATTTAGGTAATGTGACACCATTTTAAAATATCATGTTATTATACCTTAACGAAATTTAAGGATTAAATTAAAAAAATTGTCAAATACTGCGATTAATGTGGACAAAAAAATGTTTAGGGCTAGAATTACTTTATCCCTTTGAATCTTGATGTGCGAAGAAAAAGCATATCAAAAGTTACCGCCATTGAAGAGGTCAATTTGAAATTGTTCTTCAAATTTTATAACATGCTAATGAAATGTTCCAAGTATCAATATCGCATCTCTCATTAGCCTGGCTATCAACATGGTTTGGGCTGCAAATTCTAGCTCATATATTTGAAAAAACATGTAACTATTGCAAGCATGGACAACTTAGATTTAATGTGTTGAAAATAATAAGCATTAAAATTTAGGAGGATGTTTTTAATATGTTAGATCCAAGTTACCTATTTGATAGGTACACATGTTTAAATTTTGATCCGTGTTTTTAATATTATTCATGTCAAATTCGAGTTAGCATTTAATGTCCAAGTTGCTAGTTGAGATGATGAAATGATCAGATTGTTACAATATTAATGATATTTTGATCACTCACTTAGAATATATTAAAATTTGAGAATCAATTTAGAAATCATATCATAGTTTGAAATTTATGATGCAGTTAACCCTTATTATTAAACAACAAAAAGATTATCAATTTCATTTCGACCTATCAATTAGATGGGTTGAGTCACTTTGAATTACTTAAAAAATTTCAAGTTATTTTGGGTTTGAGCTAATTTCGAGCTTGAATCATTTTATGTTTAAGTTGTTTCAGGTTCGAATCATTTCATTACAAGTTCGAATTATTTTACATTCGAGTCATTTCATATTCGAATCGCTTTGGGTATGAATCAATTTAGATCTATATTAATTCA